>NC_053460.1:4143013-4450263 GCF_015227805.2 Hirundo rustica
GGCACCTAAAACAAACCAATACTTCAGTGGAAAGAAATAGGGTGTGTTCCATTGTCAGAACAGGAATAAAAATGGTTAGTCAGACAGGAATTTAACATTTAAGAAAAATCCTTAAGAGACCATCACACCCTTTTCTGTACAAATAGTAATCATCATCATCATCAAAGAAATCCCAGTTCTTGTGAACACAGGATCCAGTTTTTCAGTTCTTAAAGGAATAAAACCTATTATTGTTTGGGTTTTGTGTGTTTTTGGATCCCTGAGCCCTTTAAACATAAACAAAATTTATCTTGTACTTCGAAAACTGAGCTATTGTAAATCACTCTAGAGTAACAATTTGCGGTACGGCAAACAGCTAATTTTCGAATCCTTAGCTGAACCAGAAGCAAATTGTTCTTTAGTTGAACCTTCATCTGAACCAAAACAGGGAAGAAGTGAGACGAGCCTTAGGTATGTAGTGGGTTGGGTTCTCCATGGCATCTTCTTTATGGAAAAAGGTTTGGTTTTATTTCCTTTCTCACTCTGGGGTCCCTTTGTAGAAGAAGCTCTTGCTCGTCAGCTGACTCCCAGCATCTCAGAGTTTCCTGGAACAGTGCAGGTATTATCCCATGTCTGTTATTCGGCTCAATCACAGCCATTGAACCTGTCCTTTGAGCTTGCCCCAGCTGCGAAACCTCCCAAGTACCATGGTTTAGTGACGGTCTGCAGTAATTCAGCCACTTGTAATCCTACACCCCTACCCACAGGCAGGCTGTTGAATTTTTATTTACCCTCTTTTCAGTAATCCAGAGGTTTTGGAATGGGCTGCCCGTGTGAAGTCGCTGTCAATGGCGGTGTTTTAAACAAGACTGGATGTGGCACTTTGTGCCATTGTTTAGTTGATAAGGTGGTTTTAGGCGATAGGTTGGACTTGATCTCGAAGATCTTTTCCAACCTGGTTAATTCTGTGATCTCACAGGCCGTCAGCATAGGTGTGGTCTCCAATGCACAGGGGTATAGAGAAACATTCCTGCAGTGTTTTAGAAGGAAAACCGAAGCACACCACACAAAGCGACCTAATTAACACCACAAAGGTAGTCAAAGGCAGAGCTGTAAATTTCTAAAAGCCTCAGGCACTGGATCTTTTGTGTAAGGAAAGAACCTGTGACCTTCCTGGGTGACCCGGGACCTTCCTCTGTCATTGTGCAGGACCCAAACTGAACCACAGCTCAGCTCAGCATCTCTTCCTTGGCTGGGCTATCTGTTCCCATTCCCGCCGTGTGCCTCTCCCTCCTCGCTTTAACACCCCTGCTCCTTTGCCCTCCCTCCTACACACGATTGTATCTGGCCTGAATACAGGTGTTCTGGAAGCAATTACAGCTTCGTGCAAGGAGAATATGATGCATGGCAGCTCATTAGTTGTTTGCCATTATTACGGGAATGACTCCTTGTTTCCCTTCTGACCTCACCTATTGTCTAGGGCATGAATGGATATAGGAGTGAGAAAATTTGTTTTGGCAGTGGGGTCTGTATTTTCCAAGGCTCGGTAATATTGAATTCGGCCCAGAAATACAAATCAGAATAATTAACCAAACAAATGCACAAAAGACCTTATCATTCCCTATTTTGGTAGCAACTATACTAACTCAAAGTCATTATTTAAAATTCGCTGTGCAAGTTTATTAGAAAAGTTACTCTTATACATTAAAAAATAACATTTCCACAGGAAATGGGCGAAAAAGCAAGTTATCACTGTCAGAAGTTCTTCTAAGACATATCTAACTCAAGATATTCATCATGAGTAATGGGAAAGTTAATACTGCAGGAATAAATTAACCGCAGAATTTTAATGGCTTTATTGTGTGACAGTTTCTAAAGCCCAACAAAATATCAGCTAGGAAAATTCAAATGTGAGAGATATGCTCTTAAATCTCACAGTTCTGGATTTGTTTTAAAAATCCCTTCTTATGATATAAGGGTCATTTGAAATATTCTACCACGAATATACAGCTTACTCACGGGTAGAACGTCTCACCATTCTTACCCAGGCACAAGCCAGCTTAATCTTTCATCTTTTCACAGAGGAACAGCAGATACATGAGCATATTTTAGGGGGAATAAAATAGCTGATAGAGAGAGGGAGAAAGTGTCAGTCTTTGAATATCTCTGTGCACAGGACTTGAGCTGACACATCAGCCCAGAGCTGTTAAACCTCCTGACTTTGGGCATAGCTGCTTGCACTGGAGGTGTTAAGAGAGCGGGGCACTGCTTTCTTTCATGTCATTTTCAGCTGCTTTTTTTTTCCGCCCTGGCCAATGCAGCTCTGTACTTCACATGCCATTATCATAAATATATGTTTGCAAAGCTCCTCCATCAGAATCGTGATTGTATTTGCCCTGGGCAAGGCAACAGCTGCGTGGTCTTGGGTTAGAAACTGGGTCAGGTACCAGAGGGCTGCCCCGAGCAGGAGGCTGGAGGAAGAGACCTGAGCAAAACCTCCCTCAGGAAATGAAAAGGCACATGTGAGCAACCTGCTCTAGGGGAAGGTGTCCCCTCCAGCCCAAACCATCCCAAGATTCCCTGATTTTGCAGCCTGACTGTGGAGAAGAGGCTGGGCAGCCCCAGCTCTGCGACAGGACCAGGCTAAGGGTGAGCTCAGGGATATCCCCGTCCCACTGAACTCAAATCCGAGATTTCACCCTCCATCCTTGAACTCCTTCTTCCCCATTTACATTCACAACCTTTTCTCTATGCAACAGTCATGGCTTTTAGGCAGATAAATATCTTACATGTTTCTCAAGGGTGTCATACGCTATTTAGTATTTTCCCTCTGGTATCAGCACCTGTTAAGCATGGAAATAAAGTGATTAGTCTTACATCTTTGGCTTCAAAAATCGATTTTAGGAGACATCTCCTTATCATCGGTAGATTTGCCGACTCAAAACAATGATATTCTCTCCAATGGTAAATTTTCTCAGTCTTGAAAAGTAGGAATTGCACTGGGGACTTTTCTGGATGTCCCTTTCTCATGGAATTTTCTACACCTATCAAACCATTCATGACAAAGCTCTCTGCTATTATGTAGCCTTAGAGGAAATTTGTCTCTGCAGATCTAGATACAACTTAAGAAAAAAAAATGTGCTTGTGATACAGGGGTGGAAAAATTAACATTTGAAAATTGAATGTTCCTGTAATAACCAGAAAGCTGTTTTGTTTGGGGTTTTTTTTAGGTCTGAAAATAACATGGAATTTTAATCAGGATAATCAGATTGGATAAAACGTAGCACTCAACCTGCATCAGAGGCTCCTTTCTGCCCTCCTGCATCCAGGAGGTGCATTGGGCTTGATGCATCTTCAAGTTTTGGCTCCTTAAGGAGGAACCTTTTTCAAATAAACCAATCTGTATACACCAAAAAACATCTGATTCTTACACTGCTTCTTTACATGCCTTTGAAATACTGTATATTATGCATGAATTCTTGGTTCATCGTGTATCTTGAGATCTCTTTGTATTTCATTGTTTGTCTTCAATTTTGTATCTTGCTTATGTAAAATTCATTAAGCCTTTGTAAATATGAGGAAAAAACCTGTTCCTTTTGCTGTCTCCCTCGGGATGCTAGAAGGTTACCTTGCCTCGTGCTCATCTGTAATCTCTCTCTTGGGTTTAGCTTTTAATGTGTGCACTACTCCAAGAAAGAGGCAATCTAGGATGTTTTACTAGGCTTAGCCTCAACGTGAAACAAACAGTTCATTTTGAATTGATTGAACTGGACCTTCTAACACTAGAACAAAATATTCTTGTATTACCTTGCCTTGGTCAGGTTGTGACCATAACATTACCTGCTTTTTTGCTGGTAAAAAAGTGGCTAGTGGGTAACTCTGGGGTTCTGAGGCATCACTTCACCCTCGTTCTGCGGTCCCTTGTCAGGAAATTTGCTCTCTTTTAATCAGGAATGAAGGAGGGATGGAATGCTGTGAGAATGACCTACATCCACACATTAAATTCCCAAATTTTTTTTTCCCTACTTTAAGTCACAATAAGGTAAATGGAAGAAATCCTATAGGGCCACCCTTGGTAAAAGCCTAGTGCTGCATAGTCCTGTGCCTGCCATGCAGCAGATCTTTGGTCCCCTGGGAGCTGCAATCCACTGACATTTATTAGAGCAGCTTTGGGCATGTTCAGCTTTAAGCTGAAGCCAGCGCTGACAAGCCAGTAGATCAAAGAAGCCACAGTCAGCTCCACAATACCTTTTTTTCCCCTCACACTACTGTTAACAACATCAGACCAGGAAATCCCCTGAGCTGCAAATAGTTGGAAACTGGAAAAGCACTCAGGGGAAAGATCATGAGAATGGCTTGTTCCTGCTCCTCCTTAGGCATCTGTTTATGGCCACTGTTGCTGCGGGTCTCTCAGACACCGGGGTAAATGCATTCCTAAAAGATGACAAAAGAATTCCCGAGAAGGCAAAGGGGCAGAGCAGAAGGAAGGGAGGTGGGGGGCTGTTGGTGTACTGGTGCCTGTACAGGAGCAGTGATGGGGGCAAAGGTTGGAATCTCAGGGATCAGCAGCAGTCCCTCCCGGTGGCAGAGCAGCAGGTGTGTGGGCTGACCCACCTCACTCTGCTTGTGGCCATCATTTTACCCTTTTCCTTCTTTTTGCTCGGGACAAGCGTCCCTCCCATCAGTGTGGGTGATGCTCAGGGGGAAAGCAGAGGCTCTGTGCAGCTGCAGGGCAGGGACTGGGCAGTGCCAAGGGGAAGCTGTGTTCCTGTCAGGATGCTCTGAGCTCAGGCAATGCAGGTGGGATGGATGGAGCCAGTGCAGCTGTTCTCGTGTTAGGCACCGAACAGAGCTCAGCAAGGAAAAGGAAAATCCAAATAAATAAGCGTTATTCCGTAGGAGTAGAAGTATTCTGTAGAAATAGAGATGTTTTCTAAGTAGCTATTTTTGTCCTCATTTGGAGAATAAAAGAAACATTTTCTTCGGAGAGCTGTTTAAAGCTGGGGAAGCCAAACCTGTTTTCTCAGGCTCCTCACAATGATGTCTGGTTCCAAAAAATGGCCAAAGTGAGCTCCTAAAGCCCACGTACCACACCCTGTGTCGCAACACCAGCCAGCTGCAGCCCTAGGGAAATCTAAGCATCACACTTTGGGGCTGCAGCAAAGGTAATAGGATGATGAGAGGTGCCAGTTTTCCACTTTCCAGCAGGTTTCAAAGATATTCAATAGCACCAAGGCAACAAGAGCTCTTAGAAAGCTCTGGTGAAAGCATCTCAAGTGCAGATCCTGGAATGACCTGGGTGGGTGGCAGGTGAGAGCAGCATTCCTGAGGTCCAGCTGCTCTGGGAGCAATGGGACTGAGCTGTTTGTCCCATCTGTGCCACCCTTCCCTGGAGCCCAGCACATCCAGGGTGTTGCAAGGACAATCCATAATAAAACATCAGCTCAAGGCATTGGCTCTGTGCCTGGCACCCAGAGAGATGTGAACTTTTTTGGTCTGTGGCAAAGGAAAAATTGGGTTTTTTAAGATTTTTTCATCTTTTTTTTTTTTTTTTTTTTTTTTTTTTTTTTTTTTTTTTTTTTTTGTAATTCTTCACGCTAAGTAAAGAAGGATTAAAATTAAACTTCAGACCAGAATGCACAAACTAAAATACTGCTTTATTTTAGGAAGGGAGATTTTGGGAATGCTGACTCAGCTACTGGAATCAGCGTTTCCCTGATTGCCCTCAGTTGGAGACTAAAATTTAAGTATTTAAGTAAGACACAACAAAATGAAGGGTGCAGACAATTTTGTTAACCATTTTTTGTGGGTAGGGGATGCACCTGAGAGAAGAACGCTGGTTCAGTAGAAGCAATTATTAATAATAATTATTAATAATTAACTCTTTCAGTCTATTGAGCCCCAAAAGCGAGAGATATAAAGTAATAGCAATCAAATGTTATTAAACATGCCAAGAGTCTTAAGAGATAATCATATACAATCAAGCTTCAATAGGAAGAAATAAAATTTACTTATGATTAGATCCAAGTCAAAGCAGTCAAAACAGATGCAAAAGGAGCGAGTAAACTCAGCAGAAAAAAAGGTCCTCAGGATATCTACTTATAGGGAAATTTAATGGAGTTTACTAAATAAGTAAGTTGGCTAGAAAGTGATAAAAGCTGGTCTCTGAAGGAAGCAGTCAGGTTGTATGTTCTCTGGGAAATGTCATTATTTATGTATCTAACACCATTTCAAAGCTTGTAGTTATAATATTGCCAGGGAGCCATCAGCCTGAAAGTAGAAAACAATCCTTGTTGAAGAACTTCCCAAGAAACAGCTTTTAAGCCTGGAAAGCTGAGAAGAGATGGGTTTAATTGCAAATCAAGTTAAGGAAGAAAATAATGAAATGGAATTCCAGCATAGACAGAATGCTGTTTCAACATTTAAAAACAGTTGCAAAGAAGAGCTGCAGACAACATTTCGGCTTTATACTTTATTCAAAGATGTGAGCACATAAATTAGGAGCCTTAGTCTACCACGGCAGGATACTGGATCACTAGCACAGAAAAAGAAAACATCAGTAATATTTTCTGCTTAATAAAGAGGGTGAAAGGAGAGGGATCTGTTGATCAGTAACTTTGAGGCAACTTTAGGTAGGTGTCTGTGTACAGCTATGCAGCCAGCTAACATAGGAGTTAATCCAGGTTTTTGTAGCTTTCAGCTGAAATGGAATAGAAAATGGAGCTGAATCCTGGCTTTTCATAACCTCCTTTTCCAACTGGTTAAGAAAATAAAGCATATTTCTCCCTAAAATCTCTGTCTCACTGTGAGCTCCTTTGCACAGTGTCATTACTTGGATGATGATGCAAAAACAGAAGAGAGGCAAAGCGTAATATTGTAATCCTTCAACCAAAGCCTTCAGCTCTGACCTAATACTGCCAGAATATTGGACAGATTTAAAATATTGGGGTTTGGGGAATCAATTTTCCGGTGGAGTGGCAGAGTAATCTGCCAGCTCAGTGTGAGCTGATGTGACAGTATCCAAAATCACCATCTCCTGCTGCCATCCCTCCCCAGCACCCTCCAATCCTGCAGCACACACAAACTGGCTTTGCACTGCCCGCTGCTGCTGCTTTATGCAAAACCCCTGCAGACCATAAACCTCATAACAAGAACAGACAAAAAAGGTTTGTACACTGAGGAAAAAGCCCTGGAGGTCCGGCTGTGCCTGCTGGTGACACTTGCCCTAACTGGAAACTGCGTTTCTATTGATTAATCACGGAGGAGCAAGGAGGCAGAGCACTAATACATCCTGAGGGCATTGATTAAAGGAATCAATGCTGTCACATATTTATGCCAGATTTTCTTCCTTGGCACACCTCTTGTTTTACGGTTCTGTGGTTACACAAGAGCCTGGCGAGACTCTGCTTCTCCCAACACCCACGGCTGAGCAGGATTTTACCTGAGTTCATGTGGTCTCACGGGGTTTTAGCAGCAGTAAGTTCAGTTGAGCTTAGCTCCTTGCTCTCCCAGTTTGTAGGGAATTTATCCCAAACCATTTCTTCCACACCAAGAAATACATTAACCTCAGTCAGCAAGTAAGACACCATGAGAGACGACAGGTTGTCTTGTTCCTTCCTCTTTGCCGTGAAACAAGCAGCGCGAAAGCACATTCAGGCTGATACATTTTTCAGGCCTTTTACAATATGTGCGCAGCTGGTTCAGTAGACAGAACTATCCAAGTATTATAAAACATCCAAACATCACATCTTTATCTCCATCCTGGACTAGCAGGCAAAAATATTTTTATTCCCCACCAGAGAACCGGAGCATTTGTCTCCAGGTTAAGTTCTCTTACTCTGAATTTTCTTTAGGCAATTCATAACTGAATGTTTAGCATTCATAACTGGCCAGTTCATAGCATTGACCATTACTCACGTGAGGAATGCAGATGCAGAAAACCTTCACAGGATATTTTGTTTCTTTTTCCTCAGAAACTAAAAGGTCCCCAAGATTTCGTACCTATGAACATAATTCTTCATCAGGGAGGTTCAGGTAAGAGACAAGGTTTGCTGGAGATTTTGGCAGGGACTGCACCACACCTGATGCTTTGCATGTCTTGAGGAAATTCCCTTGATAGCCAGATGAACTGAACCAGACAGACAATGTACAATAGCACCATCTGGTGACTCCCAATAATCTCACTGTTGCCCCAACTACCAAAGACAGGATCCACTAAAAAAAGAAAGGAAAATAAGAATATTTGTAAAAAGGAGAAGGATTCAGTAAGAAATCGTTTTAATTCATAGAGCCAGTCATCTCCATATGTGTGCAATTTTCATACTGCGTGAAGTGGTAACAGCAAAAAGAGATGGTTCATAGAGGATTTGGGGAAATCTGGTTTTAGCTAACAACTGTGTGATTTTCCATTCCTAGTCAAGCAAATTCTAGCATTTAACAAAATATTCAAAAGTCAACCCAAGCCCCAGGAAAACCATACTTGGTTAGTATTTAATAACAAAACATTTGACACCTGTGTTACTCAAATGTGATCATTTTTCTGCTTTCACTGTGACCTGTTCGGGCTGAAGATTGTGTCCTGCAGATGAATTTGCTACCTCTGGGTGGAAGGGGCTCATCTGGGAATGTTGTTATGGGGCTTCTCTTGGAGACAATGCTGCAATCATAAATCCCAGTGAAATAATTACAGAAATATTTTCTTTCTGAACATCAGCAAGGAAGATGTCCTTGAAGGATTTAATAGTTCCCAAATTCTTTAGCTTCATTTATTCCTTGCTGGCGTCTCCCAATCACTGAGCTGAATTCTCTAAGCACCCAGCCCAGTTTTCTGCTATGAATGTGATGTGACTAGAGACAACATCCAGGCAACAAGCTGATGCTTGGGTAAATCTGTCCCCCGAAACAGAAAAGACTGAAAGGTTTCTGTAAGAGCACAGGAGAAGCATGGAAAAGTCCAGGAGCTTCCTTACATGGTTGTGTGGTTGGTTATCACTTAGAAACGAATTGCAGGAGAAATATTGAAGAAAAAGTTCAACTTGCTGTGACTACAGCTGTGTTTATGTTTTTTCTTAAAAAAAAAAAAAAATCTGGAGTAGTAGAGCACAGTAAGATTTTCTGCAGAGTTAAAGCCAAAGGAGAAGGCTTGGGAATTTAAGCAGCAGTCCCAGACCTGATGAGAAGTCACTGGAGAGTGAAGCCAGTAATTACAAGGTCATTGTACATCTCAAGGGTCTAAATGATACCCTTAATGCATTTTTGTGCAGCACATGGATCCCAAAAGATTTCCATTACTCTGTTCATGTCATCTAGGACGTGTGTCTGGTGCTGTGCCATGAATTCTTCACTGACAGCACCACGTGATTTTACATTGGCTTGAAACAGTCTTTTCAGGTGCTCTTTTTAATATTCAGTTTTGTTGAAGGATGCATATGAAGGGACAATCTTGCTGCAGATTTTTCATTTAGGTATGTCTCAAAACTGTGAAGAAACCCTTTTGAGCTGTCTTCAGTGGCTAAGAATAAATTATTGTCCTTTTGATTTATTATATATGTACCTGGTATTGCAATGACCTGCAGCCAGCTGGAGCTCAGACTTTGACTGTAATACAACATGCATTAGTTTTCTCTATTCATGAGGAGGGAACAATCTGCTCCTCTGCTATATGTATATTCATATTCATATTTTTTTATTGAGGAAAGAAATTGGAAATATCCAGAGAATGGGATAAGAAACTATTGACTGAATGCCAAACATCTTTCCAAATCAAAATAAAGAACTAATAATCCTCATTGTGCCTGTCAGCTGTAGCCAGGTTAATGGTATGATAATAAAAATAAACAAGCTGTTTCACAAATTGGCTGTAGCACACTATGGAACTCCTAATGCCCCACTTGTTGTTGGCCTTTCCTACTGATTTTTCCATTTTTGGGGGCAGCAGAGATTTTTCTCTGTTGTTTGCCATGTGAAATAGGAATTCCAGAGATTGGCTGTGGCTTAGTGCACTCTGTACAGCTGATAGATATGTGTGTGTGTGAAAGAAGCTTTGCACATCATTACATCCTCCAAAGGCTTGAGCCATCCAAATCCTTTGGGCTGTGCCTGTTCGCTCTTTTCCAGGGAAAAGCAGACAGAAAGTGCTTGTGCAGATGCAGGAGATTTCTTCAAGGAGACAGTGTTTTGTTTTTATTCCATAGTGTCATCCTCTGGTGAGTTCTTGACTTCTTGTCTGGGATCCATGAAACATCATTTTGACTACAGAGAGCCATTTCAGGATGATTTATTGCACCAAAACCATCGGCACAAGAAGAGGAATATATTCTGGCTCCCATTTTTTGTCTGGTCCCATGTGTGCTGCTATCCCTCACATCCCTCTGTTAAATACACAGGGGGATGAGTACGTGGGTGTAAATATGTATTATTTCTTTGTTAAGTTGAGAGTGAGGTCTGACACAGAAGATTTGCAGTGTTTCCCACATCTTCCTGTCGGGAATGTGTGCAGGGAGGGAAGGGACATTATTTAGTTCTCTGTAAGAAGGAGCACAATTCGAGGAGAAAGCGCAGCAACTCCCAATACAAAGCATCAGCCCCTCACTTCCTGCTGTCTTGGTTTGGAAAGAGAGGTGTCTGCTAAGGAAGACAGGAGACTCCCTTGAAACAGAGAATGTAAACCCCCTCCCTCTAAATTATTAAAGTTTTGAAATTAAGGGGCTCTCAGGTAAAGATACAGGAATAGGGATAACAGTTCTTTACTAGGAAAATTAAAATAAAAATGTAGTAGTAAAAAAAAAAAAAAAACAACAACAACAAAAACAAACAATCAAACAAACAAACAAAACTCTGACAGAGTCAGAACACAACCTGACACCCTGTTGGTCAGGGTGCTGGGAGCAGTGCAGTCAAGTTCTCCTGCAGTGGCAGATGTGGTTCTGTTGGAGCAATGATCCTGTAGGAGGGTGAAGTTTTCCTCTGAAGGGTCCAGTGCTGGTGAGATGGGTCTGGTTTTCCTCTGGGAATCCAGTGCACACAGGCTGTCCTGCTGTTCCAAATCTCAGGTTTTATCCAGGTAGGAATGTTTGGCTCCTCCCCTGGGTGGAGCAATGGGATGATGTAATTGTATCAGCCATGTATCAGCCTCGATGGCCCATTAACAGCAGATATCACCTGGAGGGAGGATGGGTCATGGAAGAGATAAAGAAAACACTTATCCAACTGGTTTTAACAGCTGGCAATAGAATACATACTGCTGGTTACATCTTGCACTGCAACCTAAGACACCTGCCTCTTCCTAGACACCTTCCCAGTGTCACCTTAGTGCTGGGATGTTGGAACAGGGACTCACAGCCAGCAGATGGTTGCTCCTCACATGCTGAGTACAGCACAGGCAGTGCTGCAGTGGCTGCTTCTGCTGCCATTTTTGTCTATTTTTTTTCTGTTAGAAGAGTTTTGAAAATCCCCTCTTGACTCAGCTTGCATCTTTAGATACTTAAATATTTAAACAGGCACTGGATACTGTTCCCAAGAGAGTGTTGTTCCCTCCACTTGTGGACCTCAATGCATTTCCTGTCATTTTTAAGTGGCATATTGATGTCCTTGGAAATCCGAACCGTGCTTATGAGTGGAAGGGGACAATGCCCTGTTCTGATGATTCATGGATGGTGTTAACATCTACAATCAAAAATAGGGTCCTCAAATAACTTATGTTCCAGCTCACTTTAGTTCTTCAAACTTTAAATCATTTTTGCTAAGTATTTTTTTAAAAAACCAGAAATTTAAATTTGAGGGAGGGGGGAAAATGAAGAAGCAGAAATTAGTTTATTCTTGGCATAGTTCTCTTGTCATACCCAAAATCCTTAAAAATGAGGATTTCCCTGTGTCCAGAGATAGAATCCTGTTACATTTTGAGTTCTCAGGCCTATAAGCTATCCACTGAAAGTCAAAAGTTTATTGAAGGGGAGCTGCAATGTAAAGTTGTTTCCTCTGAAGTATTATTAACATTTGACAGACACTGATAGATGTTACTAAAACATCTTGGAAAGGCCAAGGAATAATTCAGCCAACAGTTCCACTGATTTTGCTTTTTGATATATCCCCTCATAAAAAAAGTATCCTTTTGATGAATATTTTTTTCCAGAATAGAATGCTGTATCTGAAAATAGGAAGCAAAATATTTCCTGCAATATTTTCACGCTGATAAAAAGCTTGCAAGGAGGAAAAGGTCATTGTATTAGGATGCAATGAAATAATTAATATGCAGTAATTAATACCTAAGACACAATAGAGAAGAAGTAATGCCTGAGTTCTGTCTGAAATACCCAGTGCTGACTTATGGGTTCCTTTCCTCATATAAACAGGAAAATTTGAAAGTTGATTTTTGAGGAAATCCTCAGCTGGTTTTAAATTATTCCTTATAAAATCTATGAGGTAAAATTTTTGATCTCTCTTTTTCCTTTGTGTAGCATCCTTTTCTAACTTTCAGTCATGCTGATGACTTTGGGCAGCTGAAGTTTTTTATATAAAACTGTTCTGGAACTCTTTTTGCATGAGCATTTCCCTCAGCTTCAATCCCTGCTCTCTTCCTCCTGAATTATTCAGCAGCACAGATAACTTATTGGCATGAATCTGTCACCTTTGTCAGGAGTTTATCTACCTCTTTTTCTCAGATAATCCCCTATGACTAGCTAATCTTTCCTTTTGACTTACATCCCATGAACCTTTGAACCCTTATTTTTTGTTGTTGCTGTTGCTGCAGCCCTAACCGCTTCAATCTCTGCTGATTATCTTACATTTATTTCAAGGACCAAAACTGTTCATAAAATGTTAATGGTGTCTATCTTATTTCCCCATAATGCTAAAATAACTGTGATGTTCTGTGGGCTTGTCTACCCCAAGAAACCAATGCACAGCAAAGCAAGGGAGGAATTTACAGCTCCTCACTCCTCTCACAGACATTTTAAGGGCACACTGAGTAGAGGATGAGTTCTTACACTATTAAATGTGGAGTAAGCCACCGTGAACTTAAATGTTCACAGGGCTTTAGAAAGTAGCAACTAGGGCAGAGAAAAATCCGTAACAGCTTCCTACCTCCTGTAGCAGAGAAGTATTCCTAAGCAGCTTCTTCCCTGTCTCTAAGCAGGATTTTCTTGTGGTTATAGTAGCGTGGAGGAGAGTTGTGTTCAGGTACTCTGTGCATCTCCTGGTGGGTAGACATCAAAGCTCTCAGTATAAAATGGTTGAAAATTTCCTTTCAAATTAGTGCTTCTTTAAATTGGAAGCTTGGTTTGCAGAGAACTAATGTGCATATTAATTAATTCATTCTTCCACTTCCTTTGAAAAAGCTTTTCTTGCGAGGGCAGAAAAAGAAAAGACATGCAGGAATATTTTCATTGTTTTTTGTTGTTACCCACAACACTGAGTTTTGTAGCTGGAGCTCAAAGTTTCCCAGGAGAATTGTGTCAAAATTTAAATCTTTTTCATTTTCAGCTGTATTTTTAATTAAAAGGTCACATTTTCCAAACAGCTCAAGCTTTACCATCTCTCTGCCTCAGTTCTCTGCCTGTCATTTGGGATTATAATTCTTTTTGTCTCCAGTCTATTTAGATTATAAAATACCTGTTACTGTGTGTTGATCCAGTGCCGAGCAGAATGGGATCCTGATCTTGGCTGGGATACAAAGTTGCTACTATAATGCAAATCAATATTAATAAATGAGCATCAACCAACTTTCCTTTTCACCTTTTACATTTCACGTGTTTCAGTCAATATGCTCTTGAAATTATTGCTGGACTTTCTCTACTCTTATGTATCTATTTATCATCTAAAATCATCTTTAAGCCCCCACCATGATTGATGTCTCCTAAGAGTACAGCCTTATAATTATTTTCTGTCCCCTGCTGTATCACCTCATACTTTCCTTCTAAAAAGTGTATCACCCATTTACTTGCACGTAAGCCTAATTAATTTTGTCAAATTATTTTTAATTTGCTGGCTTTGATCCATCACATTTCTTGCCCTCCTTCCCTGACGTTAGTAAATTCATTCCCTTCTCAAAATACACCTGCTGCCAAGTTTACACATGTAATATGAAAAGCAGTCGCTAAATCATCCTCGATGTGTCCAATCCTGTTGCCTCAGCCACGCTTTCGAAACGCGGCCGGTGACTTACTCCTCGTCACTCAGCAGCTCTTTCTGGAGCCAAATGAACAGCTTTCCCCACTTACCAGGTACACTGTCTTTGCAGATTAACCTTCTGCGTGGTGTGGCTTTTTAAATTTCCGTAATTTATATCATCTGCTTCATCTCTGTCTGCTGATTTGCACTCGTGCTCAGCAGGGTCGCTCTCGGGAGCGCGGGGGGAGAGGGGCTGAGCTGGCTGGGTCCAGCTGCACAGCCCCAGGGCTGTCCTGTGAGGCAGCCCTGAATTCCACCTGCACAGCACCTAGAGAGGGCAAACCCAAAAAACGCCAAATATTTAGGGTAAGTTTTGCTTTCCCTGGCTGTCAGAGAGGGAGGGAACGGGAGGGTTAAAAGTGCTGCGGTGAATTAAATGAAAGAAAACAAGACATGACACAAACCGCGCTCCGAAGCTGAGCAGACTTTCAAATGGAGTATTTTAAAGGTAATTTGAGAGGAATTTCATCGTTGCACATTTGTCAAGGTGCCACAGCAGGTTGACCTTCCCATGCTGCTGAAGAGATCTGCACTCGAAGGGCCTGATATCTCATGAGCTCATCCAATATCTCAGGTAGCTCTTGAGATTGACAGGCCTTTTTTGCAGCCATAAAACTAAGCTTGAGCATCTTTATTCTTTGGTGCTATCAGGTCTGGCCTTCTGAGGTTCTTCCAGCAGAAATAGAGAGTTTTCACAGGGGAACAAAGATAGGTAGTAATCTTTCTAAAAGAGAGAATCAATTAATAAAGTCTCCTGGATTTGCTCCAGGTCCAGCTTTGCAGGAGTTTCTTTGGAAGCACTGCCATCTATGAGCAGTCAGGACTCCCCAGGCAGCACAAGATCATTCAGCGTGTGAATTATAGACTTGGGCCTTGAGAGTATAAATGATGATGGGGAACAAGAGGGCAGATACAGAGTTGTAATCATTCCAGCTTCAAAGTTAACTCAGCACTATATTGCTTCACTAGAGTGCAGGAAATCAGCAAAGAGATCTGATTCATCCTTGATGGAAGTTCCTTGACATGCTCTGGTTGTTAAAACAGACTTCCTCTAGCTCCTTCATGCTGTTTCAACAACAAACATTTGAACAGGTCCCACAGCACACAGACCTCAGAAAAGCCGAGGGATTTGCATCAGAAACTCATGCTCAGAAAGAGGTGAGTCCAAGATGACTAAATGTTCCAACACACCAGAAAAATGCACTTACCTAAATCAGTTCATCAGCCTTTATTAACAAAGTGATATGGCGCTAGACCATTATGTAGAAGACAACCTTTGGTCTGAATTTAGTGATTGATAACATTTTAATGCCAACCATTAAAATGCAGCTCTCTGGGTGTAGTTGCTCCTGCCTGGAACAAGGTAGAGGCCATTCCAACAGCAGCCAGAAAATTTCTAAAAGTTAATCTCTATAAACACCTGCACAGAAATTTGCAAAATATGCATGTGCAGTAAATACAAACCACAAACAACATAAATATTTTGATAGATCAGTAGACGATGGGACAGGCTTGCCAGTCACCCCTAGAAAAGGACTGACATGTGCATGGATATAGATATATTATATAGATATATTTAAGAATGTGTTAAAAGTACCATGTAGTTTCTATGAATCTGGAAGTGTAGTCAACTACGAGGGGTAATTGTAGACTACTGACCTGTAGCCCCTGCAGCTACTCACAGAAGCACAGAGCTGATTATTTCTCAGAAATGCTCTCTGGGGTTGTAAAATGTATTTTGCTTAATACAACGATGGTGGAGCCTGGGGTCATGGGGAGAGTGAACAGTGGGCTTTGTAATGAGCCTTAGAAAGAGAAGGGCTCTCAGAGCTTCATCTCTGTGTGTCCTGGAACACAGATCAGTATTTTCTCTCAGTGTGTTTCTGCCCTGCTGTCAGACTGAAGCCCTAACGCACACACCCATGTGCACACACACACAAACAAGCATACTCTAAAATCTCTTTAAACACTGTCTCTCCCTCTTAATAATCCCTCCCCTTTGTGAAGAGTCTCACATTGGGATAATCTCATTATGGGGTATCTCCTTGACAGGTTAATCTTCTCAGTTACCTCCTGAAGATTTTGTCGTCCTTTAATCTGGAATACAATCGGATAACATCTACAGATCGATATCTCCTTTGTAGTCATGTTCCAAAGGCTATGAGAGCTGTTCTTCCATGCAGTTCAAATGCCTCATTAAAGATTTCTCACACTGTAAAAGCCCTTCCAGAGATATCATGCCTTCATTTGCTATACACTCAGTATAATGTTCTTTAATTCACTCGAGTGTTTTAATGTCTGTCACAGTGACTGTTCCTTCCTTAAAGTCAATATATTTCCTTAAAATAAACTTAACAGCTCCTACACATTTTCAACAAGTAGTATATTAATTTGAACAAGCCTTAAGTGAATCATATCAGAACATTTCTTATGATGCTCTGTCATATTTACTGCACACTTCAACATGAATAGGGTTTCTTCTCATTTGTTAACTTTATGTCTCTGGTGACAGTAAATTAAAATGATCTGTTGAACTCTGATTTTCTCTTTTTGCCTACACTTCCTACCATAATTACTTTTCATCATTTTATCGACTTTTTTTTCTTCTAGTAGAATGTTTCACGTATATTAAGCTCCTTGAGATTATATTAAGAAAAGATTGTGAGATTACCTGTTGAACATTCTTGGCTTTGTGCATATTTTTAATCAACAAGATTTCTCATACATTCACAGAATATTTTTCTTTTCTTTTCCAAACAGTATGATAAGGGAATTCTAAGGGCCAGGAGGTTCATAGCCGTTACATTCCCAAATGCTCTTTTTTCTGTTGCTGCATTCTACTCACCAAAAAGCACTGAATAAATGAACTAAATATTTCCTTCTATGGCAAATATCATAATGACAGAAAGAAAGAATAGACAACATTAGAAAGATAGCCGGAATAATCTTTCCAAAAATATATGAAGAATTAAGACTAGCAATGAAGGAGTGTTTCACTCAGAAAGGAGAAAAAAACCCAAATAATGATTTGCCATTTCACTCTTTGGCAAGCTTCAGTGATTAAGAGTCTGAAAATATACCTGGTCTCAATTTACACAGCAAGGTGTTTATTAGTTTGTCAGATATCACATAGGCAGAAGCTAATTTGTTCATAGGGTATTCTGTAATTATACCACTGAGTAGTTGTTTTAAGGGATCCAGTTTTAATTTGTTCCTCTTTGATACAGTCATTTAATTACAACACAGCACAATTGATTAATTGCAAGTACAATATTTTTTTTCTGAGAATTCACCTACAAAGTACAGTAGGCCATTAGAGAGTGCATGGCAAAGAGCTGCAGGATTTAGTTTATGAGGCCAAAAGAGCATATACAGAATATAGGCCTGTTTCTTTAGGTAGAAATACAGCACATGCTGCACAGGTGGGATAATTCCGTGTCAAGTTCCCCACTTCCATCTCTGTTAAATACGTGATGGGGTGGGAATCTTCAGTGTCTCTGTTTGCCCCTTTGTCAGAGCTCTCCTAATGGCCCTGATCCAAAACCCAGTGAATTCCATGAAAAGATTTCTATTGACTTTGGAAGCCTTTGGACTTGGCTGGTTACGAGCCCATCTTTCTTTCTGATCTGCAAGCTACCTCAAGCCTTTGAGGGCAGTTCAGAGAGGTGATAATTGAATCAGCACGGGCTCCTCACCTCTGCTCCCTGCCTGGGTGAGCTGGCCTTGCCCAGAGAGCTGGAGGCAATCAGAACCTGTCAGATGATGCCCAGATTGCCTTGTTACCTTTTTCTCAATAATTTTCCCGGTAAACACAGAGGTTAGAGACAGGCTAATAGCCAGTGAGACAGTTGGTGTCAGCAGAAACCTGCTTCAGTGAGGCACTAAATGGTCAGCTGAGCACAGGAGAGACAACAGGATACAGGCATTGCAACACAAAGACAAAACCTTTTGGGTTTTGGGGAGCCCTCAGGAATCCACCCAGCACTCTGTTAGGTCAGAGGCTGGCAGGAACAGGAGCAGGCTGGCCCGTGTGCATCCTGGCACTGATGCTCCAGGATTTCTGGGCATCTCAGCTGGTGGTGGATCCTGAAAGGCACTCCGGGTCCTCATTCCATAAGCCCAGCCACACAAGGCTCTTTCTGAGGAGGTGGATCGCAGTCAGTGTGATTGGATGTCACGAGTGGGACTCCAGGTCACAGTCATGGCCATACTGAGGGGGAGAAAGAGCTCTGTGTCCTCTCCCCCTGTGCACATAAGGAGGGAGAAGGGTGTGGAGACGCAGTCTTGATCTCAAACACCTGAATTTTGCCAGAATCCCTTTCGGGTCTCAGCATCCTTTTGAGGATCTCTGCCTTCAAGCCCTACTTTCTCAAGCCTTTTACTGCAATGATCAGTAAAACCACATGTTCTTTACCTCACCATGAAAAGGCTGAGCTTTAAATCTAATGAAATTTAATTGCAGCATTAACGTTGCACAGATACTGATTTTAATTCAGGACACCAGACTCATAGGGAGCATCTCAGGAATTAACTCTGTCCTAACCCACCCTGCTTTATGTGGTGGATTTTCTTTGTAGGCAAGAGGGAAATATTATAGCACTAAATTCTCAGGGAAGATGCTGCTTTGATATATGCCTGAACAGTGCACCCAGCAGGGTTCAAACAGTCTGACATACAAAATTAATGCTACAAATACGACCCTAAAACCATCTGGACTTCTAAAGTAGTGGGCCATTAACTTTTACAGTGTCAGCTTATTCACTCTTACATCAGTTTAATTAGTGCAGAGCATAAGATATAAGAGTAAATATCACATGGACAAACACAATACTCATTGTTGACTTCAAAGAAATAAACTTTCTGATGAGCTGCAAAACATTTAAAAAGCCACCTACACATTGCCCACACATACCCATGGCAACAAACACGCATCACCACTGAGCAGAAGAAAGCTGAACCTATCGAAGTTTTAATATTCATCATCTGAGGCCAGTGTGATTGCATTTGCATGTCTTTGCTGCTTTTTTTTTTTCCCCCCAAGGACAAAATGAGAGGGGGGGGAAAAAAGTGTAGAAATGAAACAGAAAGTGCTTTGAAGCCTCTGAATGGTTTTGATCATATGTCCAAAACGAATCAGCAGTTACTTAGTGCGAGTGTGTGTCTGTTACAGGACATTGCTTATGCCCTCTGAAAATAAATCAAGATGGACATTAATCAATATGTGAATGTGCACAGAAAAGCAACTGGTGGCACTGCAGCCCTGTCTGTAACCTTCTAGGACAAGTGATCTGCCACCAAATGGACAAAAAGGGTGATAAATTCAATATAGTTGGGATTCTTTTCCACTCTCTTGAAAGAGAAAGGCCTTTGCTATTCATATATATTATTTTTCAGTGGTAAACCAAAACATCTGCTATAGGATTACTCTAAAATGCTATAAAACACATCCTACATTTCTTTCCACACGTGTATTGACATTCTTTTCCTGGCATGGGCTCAGATTTACTTCTTGGATGCAGTAAGTTTTATACTTCCTTCTGCTTTTTCATCCTATTTGTCTGGCATTTACTCAACACTCGGGACCTTCTCTTCAAATTGCTTTTACAGCACAGAAAGGGGCTCAACTTCCAAGAAGCCCAACCCTCCCTGCGGAGTACCAAATGACTTCTGCTCAGTGAGATGAGAACATCCAATATCCTGCAGAACCTGTCAGTGTGAATGGGTCTCAGGGCAACATCCAAAGGGTTATGAGCTTTTGTTGTTGTGTGGTTTTTCTTTTGTAATAGGTTGTGAAATGGGTCCTGACATTGTTTCAGCTGTGACATTGTAGCTTGAATTGGAACCGCTGGCCTATGAGATTCTCCATTAATGTCAGCTCCACAGCATCCCTTTCCCGCTCTGCCCTGCACAATTTTATGAACTGGCCCACCCTGTTTGAGAGAAGACGCAATGTGCAGATGTGGCAATAAAAGCGATTAGCAGTGTGGAGAGACAGGAACAGAGCAGACCACGTAACACGGAGGCAGGAGAAACTCCACGGAAGGGACGGAGGGAGACAAAGTCAGGGGGACAGGAAAAATGCATCTGCTACTGATATTTGAAGACATTTCATTTAATGAAGTCACAATCAATTGACCTGAAAGGCAACAAATTAAAAGCTGATGCAAAATAAAAGAAAGTATACAACGTGATCCATAGCATCACTAACCAAAATGGAATATCGCTGAGGACAAAAGCTAAATTCAATCCAAAACTAGATTAGATATGCAAACAATGTGAAAGTGGATAGTTACACTGCAGAGAGAAACACAATTGATTTTATTCATATCAAGTAAAAATTACTGTGATATAGGTCATAAGTCAACTGCCACTAATAAGGTTTAGAGGAATTTTCCCCAGGATCATTTTCCTCTGGACCAGGCAGACGAAAGAGCCAATAACTTCTGTGTTCTTCCAGCAATTACAGCCAGGCTTTTCACTGCAGATATATGGTTATGTCGAGGGGTGGAACAAAGTTTGCATATATACTCTATATCCAAGACAATGTCTGGAAACAAATAGGTCTGTGCACAGTGCAACCAATGAAGCTCTGTGTAACTGTCTTAAATCACAGCTGCTGCATGAATTCCCTTTTAACACCACTTATTTCATCAAGTACAAAAGGGTTTTTAATATCTGTTTCTCTGAAGAGCTGAACATCGCAGGGAAAATATTCCTGACCACTGGTAACCCTCATCTCAATGGGAATATTAATTATCTCTTCTCCCTGTTTACCTATAGCAAACTTACAGGATCTTAACAGCTATCAGATTAGCCAATGGGTAGGGAATGGGGATAAAAATATTTAAAAGAGAGCAATAGCTCAAAATGCATCAGAGCACGCCGTAGTTGCATAAGCACTACCATGAGGAATGAGGACAGAAACATTTATATGGGAAGTGCACTCCAGCCCAGCCGCTTACCTCCCCCACACTCCCCCAAAAATCATTCAGGAACAGCAGATTGCAAAGAGCAATCACACCAGCCACAGGTTGGCAATCACATCTTCTCCAAACAGCAATCATGGCTCATTCTGATGGACAACAACATGTGAGAAACTGTCATTTTGATATTTAAAATCTGTGGTGTGTAAAACACTGTCAGTCTCAGCTGGTGGGATCTGAGTTACTGGCGAAGAAACTACAGAAATAACAGGACCTGAAATGGACCTTACAAGTCAAAATGTTTATTTTTTCACAGCTTTTCAACATTAATTGTCTATGCTGCAGACTGCACAACTCATTTATTTACCTGACACCGTATTTCAGTGAATAACACTTGCTCTTAGGACTTGGAAACGGTATTTTTTTTCTCCCAACCTCTTCATACCAAGTACTGGGGACCGAAAGGTTTAATCTTGCCCTAGGATCTAAGAGCTGAAAGCAGAGTGTCTGAGGCCAGTTGTGTGGGGAAAAGGCTGTGTTAGCAGCATTCCCCCTGTCCTGTCCCTATCTACAACCCCGCTGTAATGCTGGCAGTGTGACCAGTGATGCTGCAGAGGGAGTAAAGGTTTGACCCAGTCAAACTTTGTGGTTTTCCAGCTGACAGTGAGAAATTACTTCCTGTGTTCCCAGTGCCAAAGAATGACTTAACTGGAGAAATTGGATTTTTTTTTTTTCTTTTTCCTTTTTTTTAAAGACAGACAGAAGGAGAGAGTCCTGATGGTTTTATGAGGAGAACAGAACAGAACAGCAAAAATTGTAATGGATTGTCCAGCACAAAATGTCCATGGGATGAATGAGGCCCTTAAAACATCGTGGCTGGGGGTGACATACTGCCAGGGTTTTGCGCAGTTTCAAGACTTTGCTTCCAATTTGAAGTTTAAATCAATCGCCCCTTTGATTTCAAAATTGAATTTCAGAGACATGGGGGACAATGGGAGACATGGGGGGGACAATGCACCCTTTTGATTTCAGAGAAGGTTTTTTAAGTGCATACATAACTTGAGAGACCAAAGGCTCTCCCCTCCAATGACACATCCCCCAAACGACACATTTTCCTTCTGAAAACTGAGGTGCAAAGCTGACAGTGAGAAACCATAAACTGAATATGTTCTACTATGCAATACTCAGAAGAAAGAAACCTGGTGATTGGGAGCAAATGGGAAAGAAATCCCCAGAAATTATCATGAAACGGAAAAAAAAAATATTCCAGTGCAGGCGGGGACAACATCAAAAGATGCAGCACATTGTTGCAACAGACCAAATTCTGTTCTCTTCATGTTCTGAGAGAAGTGTGTGAGCACTGAGTCATGTCTAGTGATGGAGGAGTTACAGTCGTTATGTGGACGGACAAAAGCCTGATTCCGCAATTTTCAGATTTGGAAGGGGCTAATGGAAGTACCATGCACTGGGGAAAGGGTGTGACCCCTACTCATTCCAGCTGGAGTTTCTCCATTAATCTCCACAGCCTTTGGAACAGGAACTAAGAGTGTTTAGTCCTCTCTAAAACAGGTACAGAACCATCTATCAGCGGACACTGTTTGCCATATTTCACCGTGAAGACTTTAGTTCTTTTCAAAGCCAAAAGTGGCTTTTTTTTGCATAACCAGCACTGAGGAGGACTCAGAGAAGCTGCACCTTTTGTCTGATTTTGGTGCTGGTTGATGATGGTGTAACCCAGCTGATGGGAGCCTCAGCACTGCTCTCCGTGCAGCACGACCCCGAGAACAGGAACCCTTTCCTTCTGCTCCTCCCGCATGCCATGCCGTGGGCAATGCCAAGGAAAACCAGCCTCTGGCTTCTCTGCCAGAACAAGCACATCTGAGACGTGCCAGCCACACTGCGAAGCCACAGCTGAAACTTCTGCAAAAGTGCCAGCTACCACCGTTGTTGCTTTTGTTTGCATGTAGTTGCCACTAGGTCAGTCAGTGTCCTTCAGCTGCCACAAACTCGGGCTGATTTGACTCTCCTTTAGAGTCACTAGCCAGAATTCAAACTGTATTTTCCTGCTAAAATCAAAAAGTCTGTCTGGGTGCCTGTTTTGGTCCTTTTTGTTTCATTTCTTGGAGATTACGGACACAGCCCTGTCCTGAGCAGAGCTGCTTCGTAGCAATTCATGAGTTTCAGGAAATGTTCAGCCTTTCAATGATGAAGAGCTTTGCTGCTGTTGGAGGGAAAGCTGATCTGGAGTGCAGACCCATCTGTTCCTTAATAACATTTAGAGGCAATATTCCATTTCTACCTGGAAGGCAGGCCTGGAGACAGAAAATAATCATTTTTTATGAGATATTTAGATAACTATCAGAGACTCCTGCTTCTTACAATCAGCGGTATCTGCTACTGCTATTCCTCATGCTTTAGTGGTTTGGACTTGTGACAGAAAATTCATCTTTGGGAGGATACATCTGTGAGTGCCACAGCATACAAGATTGATCAACTTCTGTTATTGCTTTGCTGTGTTCAGTTCTTTTTCTGGATGTACATCTAGCCAGAGAGATAGGCGGTCAATTTTCTCCTTTTTTTTTTTTTTTTAGACCACTGATTACTTCCTGCTTTTAAGGCATTAAAAGATGCTGATAATTACAAGGACATTGGACATGACCCAGAACTTGCATTGGAGAAAATGGTGGAGAATCTGCAAACATCCATTGGTGGTCTCCTAGAAAAAAAAAAAAAAAAAAAAAATGGGCTGCCAACTCTGCAGAGTTTTTTTGCATAGTAAATCCAAATTCTCAGGTTCTAAATAAATATGAAGCTCATTCCACTGAATGACAGGGATGGAAAAGTAATCCCTGCTAGAAAGTGAAAAGATAAAATTCTGTCGCTCTGCGGTGCCTTTCACGAGAGGATTTTACTCATGTTAACGAGGCCCTGTAACATAATAGCAATATGGGATTTCTTATGGAGGGTGGATTCAGTATTCCCAGAGATGTGTGGCAGAAAGTCGGAGTGCTGAGGGCAAAAGTGGAGCTTGGGTAACAGTTTGACAGCCCAGCCATTACCTGACCATGATTTAAGGGAAGGAAAAGAGCAGCTCCCTGGGGCTCCAAGAAAATGCTGCGCATTCCAGCCTCCCTCTGCTCTGAGGACTGGGAGAAAAGAGTGGGGGAGAGACCATGGCTGTTCAGCCTCACCCTAATTCATCTTCTGAAGGGGCTGAGAAGTCCTGCCTGGTTTAGGATCTCTGCTCTGCAGCACATGGGGAGCAGGCAGCACCATGCAGGACAGCCACCAGAATTAACACTGGGATTTCCACCAGTGACCAGAATTAACCCTGGGAATTACCACCAGTGACCAGAACTAACCCTGGGAATTACCACCAGAGAGTCATCAGAATTAACCCTGGGAATTACCACCAGTGACCAGAACTAACCCTGGGAATTACCACCAGACAGTCACCAAAACTTACACTGGGATTTCCACCAGTCACCAGAACTAACCCTGGAAATTGCCACCAGTCACCCACCAGAACTAACAGAAGGAATTATCACCAGTCACCAGAACTAACCCACAGAAGAAAGAAGAGCTTGGCTGGCTGGGGTGAAGCTTTGTGTGTCCTCCTGGCCCAGACAGTGCCAAAGGGGATGGAGGCTGCAGATCCCAGCGCTCCCAAAAGCTCCAGTTTTTTGCACTCCTCCAGGCTGGGCTGATTTGTCTCCAGCAATATCTCCATTACAGCAAAGGTATATTAACAGTTTATTTGATTTTCCCTTTCCCAAAGCACAGGCAGCTGAGGGACGCTGCAAAGTGCAATTGCTCGTGCCAATATCTCTTTTGCCTCCAGATCTCACTCACGCAGTTCATTCTTCTCTCCCTTCTCCTCCTCCTCCCCAGCTGACAGTGCCAGGTTGCCCTTGCTGCACTCTACAAACAGTATGAGCCTAATTATGGATTTTTTCAGACTGGATCTTAGCGAGTTTAAGTGAAAAACAAAATATTTAGTTTCTACAAATTAATGAAGACAACAGAGCACACATCCGTTGTACGTCAATTAGCAACATATGGTGAAAGGCTTGCAAAATAATCAAATGATCTAACGATAAAGAAGTGAAATAATGCAGCAATTTCTCCCTCTTAGTAG
Source organism: Hirundo rustica (assembly GCF_015227805.2). NCBI lineage: Eukaryota > Metazoa > Chordata > Aves > Passeriformes > Hirundinidae > Hirundo > Hirundo rustica. Next base: position 4,168,220 of record NC_053460.1, read on the forward strand.
CTAAATATGTTACATGATGCTTCTTTCACAGATTTTCTAAGCAGATTTTGGAACACCTGCAAGCATGTAAGTACTGCTTTATCAGGACAAGCAGCAGGTACATTTTCTATATAAACCACAGTAGTTTGATTTTTTTTGGACAGTCAGAACTGTATTTAGGGAAAAAAATAGAGATGTCGGGCAGCTTCACAGGGTTTGGTAGGGTTTTTTTAATGAGGTTTTTTGTTTTGTTTTTTGTTGGTTTTGTTTGGTGGGGGTTTTTCTAAAAAAATAATTATAAAAAAGACAGAACAGTTTTCTAATAAACTTAAACCTTTCCACCTGTTGCTTTTTTTGTTTTGTTGTTTTGGTGTTTTTTGGTTTGGGGGGTTTTTTTGTGCACCAACCAAACACTGGGGGTTTTGTATCCTCAGGAGCAGCAAAGGGAGATAGGATGGGGTTGGGATGTACTTGCCTGTTGTAGCCCCTCTGCTCTTGCAAGCAAGCCCTGCTTCCCAGAAAATGTGCAGCTCTTTCAAGTTCTCACTTCCGACCCAGGCCCGTGAGCCCGAAAGAAGCAAACTTTTTCACTAACACTTCTGAAAATCTGGCCATTCATTTAAATGTGAAATACAAATTAGGCATTGTATTGAGATCTGGCTTTAAAGCCCTGTGTTACATGTAAAGCTTTGTTACATGAAACCTTTATGAGTCTCACATGAAGAGCTATCTGCAGAAAAATCTCCCTATTACTACAGATAGCTGTTCTCCTTGGAGATAATATATGTACATCCTCAGATCCTGATTTTCTAAGGTTATAAATCCACTACTCCAAAGCACAGCAGCAAATCCAGTACTTGAAAAAACACTTTGCTGTTGATGATGATGAAAAATTGTATTCACTGTCTTCAGCAGCAGAACTGCTGCTTGATCCAGTTAGCCCAGATGCCTAATTTGTAAAGTGAGTTTATTTGCCTGCAGAAAAACCTGCAGGATGATGCCAAGGGACTGAGCAGAGGGACAGATGGGGATTACTGAGCCACGGAGATGAGGGGGAAGAGAAGAAAACTGGAGTCGGAGAGAAGGATGGGCGTGCAAATGGCCATCCTTAGCTGTATTTTTGTGACAGCCCATGGCATGGGGATAAATAGGGGGGAGGTGTCACCAGGTAGTTCACAAAACCACAAAGCATGGATATAATAATGGAAGTTTTACACCTAAACTTTTCAAGGTCTTAACAGGAAAGAAGAAGCTATTTGGGAGGGGCATCACTGCCATAAATAAAGCTGAAGTTGTCTATTCTACCCCCAACCCAGAACTGCTGTATGCCAGAGGGACAGAAAGCAGAAGAGGAAGTGTAGTGCAGGAAAATGATAGGAAAGCTCAGCATCCTGGAAAAATATCAGATTATAAAAATAATAAAGTGATAAACCACTTGCTCTTCTTTGGGGTCAGTCATAAGAATCTGTGGGATGAAGCTGAGGTAACCTGGAGTGGAAAATAATAACTTCAGTTACGACTTCTATAAAATGGACATTATCCATTAAATGGGCATTATCTCCTCTTTTTTCATAATCATGGACAGATTCCAAGGTGAGGCAGAGCAAGTGCTGGGGGAAAAAAAAAGATCCAGCCACTGAAGTACAGCATGGTTCAGACCTTAGATTCCAGAGGAGGTAGGAGATGTGGAACCAGAGGAACAGCCCAGAAAGGAGAGGTGGAGGAGAAGAAGGGATGGTGCCACAAAGCCTCTGACCCGGGCTCCAGGGGCAGCCACCAGCAGGCAGTTCCACATGGGCAGGAAAGTTCAGCATCTGGGAGCAGAAGGGGCTTCAGGATCAACGGTGATATAACCAGAGCCTCTGTGGCATCAGTCAGCTGCTTCTGGTGGGCAGAAATCCATCACAGAACTGCTCCTGAGTGGAGAGAAAGCCAGCCAGCCATCCCTGCTGCTCAAGGTCAAGTCCAGACAGCGAATATAATGCTGTCCTTGACTACACTGCAAAAGGAAAAATTACTTTGGTGCCTTGTCACAGAGTTCAGCCGTTTCCAATCAGTAATCATAGTGCAAAACCATGCCTGGTTTGTGTTGTGAGGAGTGAGCCCAAGTGGATTTTTTTGGCCTGTACATTGAAAACTAAGCTGAAAACAAATCATTTATATAGGCCAACAATTACTTATTTAATTATAACTTTCACTCTCCACACACAGTGATAAAAGGATCTGTAATTCGTACTAATAGCGTAAAGGAAATCTTCTGGATTCTTTTAGCTCATAAAAGAGATTAACCATTCCTCTCTAAGCATTGTGATTTCTCTCTTCTTACTTGTAGAGTCAGAAATAAAAATTTTGTTTCCTCTTTGTTGTACCATGAAATCTCCCTTTTCTAATGAGTGTATGAACCAGTCATTTCGCTCTTAATAGGCCACTTACTGAATTTGATGGAGGAGATAATTAAATGTGACAGATATTCACATGCATCTATCTTAAAACTAGCACTCAAAGATTATAAAAGCCATAACATTCTCTTAATGAAATATGGCTGAACATGAGAAAAACACATTTCAATGTATCTGAAAACAGCTGCAAAATTTAGAGATAAACACTGTTAACACTTGATAAGCCTGTGCGGTTTTGATATGTATCACAGACATAACAGCAGCAAATAAATACCCTTTTTGAAGTAGATGAAAGCTGGAGATAAATTTGTTTGCCTTCCAAAAAAAAGAGAGAATGAGTATGAAAGTCCAAGAGAATATACACAGTGAAAACTACTGAAGCAAGAAAGAGGCTTTTTATAACTTGTAAAGAAAATGCCAAGGAAAACTCATTTAAATAAAGCTTTTTGAAACTCCAGCACTGAATTTCAGTGGCCATTAGTCAGGCCTTGTGTTCCTGGGTGGTGTTAAAAGCCTGGACTATGGTAAAATATATTGGGAAACCAACTGGATCGATAACTCCAAGGATTTTCTCCATTCAGTCTCAGCCCTGCTCTATTCACCCAGCTGGGTTCTTGGCACTTTGATTTAGTCCATTTAACTAAGGGACAAGAAGGTGTTATTATGGAAGTTGGAGAACTAATTGCAGCAGCATTCAGAAACCAGGAAAATGGGATGGTTCTTAGGGCTTGTGGGATGACAGATGCAGCCAGGTGCACTGCCAGGAAACCGCTGGTGTGCAGCTGAGACCCAAAGCCAGAGCAGTGGGAAGAGCACCAGGGCAGGGCAGGGCTGCCATTCTCACTTGGCAAAGCTCCATTTGTGGAACAGCTGCTCTGGAAAAGTTTCAGCACTTAAACCTTCGTGACAGGCGGAAGATAGCGGAAGAGAAAAGAGTAATTTCAGGAAAGAGAAGCGCAGTGAAAGGGATGTGAAGAGGAAGGCTGCTGTGGGGGAGATGGGGCAGCAGGCACTTGGTCACATCAGACATGAAAACGTGGCCTTCAGGCTATGGAGATCCACATGTGTTGTACAGTTGGACAGGGGGAGGCTGTGAGATCATCTGAGACCCAAATCCAAGGCTGATGATGGGTTTCCACTTTAAATTTTCTACTCTTTGAAAGGTACCTGCTTGCCTTCCTGTGGGGAAGGAACTAGTTTAAGTATTGCTAAGATTGTTGTGCTGTCCAGCTGCATTTCATGTTGCTGTGGTTTGAGTACCTGAATTTGGAAACCATTCTAGGATCCAAATTATGTGACAGGGAATAACCTCCTTTTCCTGCTTAGGCACAATTCTCTTCCAGACACCTGCAGAATCACTACGCACTCCTTAAATTTATTTACAAGACATCCCTTGTTTACACAGTATTCAGACCTGAAATTATCAGGGGGGAATAAAAAAGTCACATAATTTCAGGGCTATAAAACCTGTTTCTAGCGCAGATAAACCCTCCTGTTCTTCCTCTGCCTCTCAGGATGTTGCTCCTTTTAGGAACATTTCTTGGGTTAAATGATTTGATGAGCAGCTTCCGTGGAGAAAAGTACTTACCCCACAGGTTTGCATCAAGAGCCAGACACGAGCTTCCAAGACAATGCTGGAGCTGTGTCATGCAAGTGGTTGGGCCATGCCCTCCCAGATGATTGGTGCCATTAGAACCCAGAACTTGGCCTCATAAACAGAAAGAAGCATTTTGGAGTGTGCGTGCCTGGTGGTTGCAGGCTTTGTTCCAGGAGCAGAGTTCACAGAGTTGAGCGAGATGCCTGAATTCCCTCTGGGGTGAAGGGAGAGGATTAAGTGCCTCAGAATGAGATTCAAAGCAGGCAGTGGGTAAGGCAGGGAGCACTTAAGCCTGCCTTAGGAAATACTAAAGAGAGGGGTCTATTTGAAATCCTCCATAGATCCACGGTTTAGCACTGACCCTCATCCATGAGAGAGGAGATGCTGTGGAAATGGGATTCAGAGCTCATAACCCCATTCTAGAATTAATTTGTCAACTTTGAGTAAAAGACTTCTGCTTGCTGTTAATGCCAAGGTTAGAAGGCAGATGAGGCAGGAAGTGGAGGCTGCAACCACAGTCTACTTTTAGAGCAGCAAAAACCCGTGTCTGGGTCCTTTCATGACTTGGAGAGGCAAAACCACATCCTTTCCTTTCCAGAAGGGCACACATAAATCTCAGGAACCACTTTCCCTTTCTCCTTTTGGAGTGACAGAGCAGCAAATAACAGTGGGGCTGGAGATGGGGACAGGACACCAGGTGAGGGGTGTCAGACAGAATGACCCTCACAATCCCTTCCCCACAGAGCTGCAAAGCAAGGAGCCCCAGCTGTCTGCAAGGACACAGAGCTCTGTGCTTCACTCACCTCTGTCCTGTGAGAGGAATGCGGCAGGTGCAAAGGTAAGAGGAAACTGTGCTTTGATCATGAACAAAACTTATTTCAGGCCACATGAGAGGAGAGAGGCCATGGGGCGAGAGGGAGAAGGTGGTGGAGAGGAGCCGGCCATGGCAGCTGCAGGCAAATGTGCTCTCGTTACCAAGCTCTCGTCTGGTCTGGGAAAGCCTTTGGATGAAGCACTTAAAAGAGCAGCCTCTAGCTATTAGCTGAAGATTTTATTAATTTCCATGTATGTGCCCTTGCAGAAGGTTGAATTTCTTTCCATCTCCTTCAGCCCTGGTGTCCTCCAGCCCCCTTCCTACATTCTGTGTTGGCAGCACTTTCCAATGTGTGTCTCTAGGGAATATAATCCACGCACTTCCCCTCCTTGTGTCTGTATCATTAATAGGAAAATTCAGCAGGACCCATGGCAGGCATGATTTTTCAGTCTCCCTCCTCCTCTCATGTCTGCTTTAATTCAGACAAACCAGCACCACTTCAAAGCTCCCCACTTTCCCGGCACCCGGAACACCTTACCCCTCCTGCTTCAGAGACACTGGGATGAATCAGACCCGCTGCATTTCCTCGCCTTACTTAATCTATTGCTTTTGGGGATTTGTTTTCAAACAAAATACCAGGATAGCTTGGCATGGGTTATTTTTAGCAAAGCTTAGTTGCATTTTCTGTTTCCCACTCAACAGAATAGTTTTTTTCCACCCTGATTAGCTCAGAACCTCACGCAGAGGCTGTGCCAGTAATGGGGAATCTTCGGGGTTTGCTGTGACAAAGACACATATTTAATAAGCATCATAATTCTTTCTCCTTGGTGGCGACCCAAATTACCTTGCACACCAAACCTGACTGAACAACCAATGGTTTGCTGTCCTGGGTTAAATAAAAGCACCTCCTCTTTCCTAATTTTTTTTTTTTTTTCCTTTTCTTTTCTTTTTTTTTTCTTCAGTCCCACTGGACTCGTCCAGGTGTGAGCAGTGAATTACCAGACCTGCAGTTTGTTTTGCCATTTCCCTCAGAAGTCTGGGATGGAAATTATCCCCCCTCCCACGGATGCATTAAGCTTTCTTCTTTAAAGGAATCTTAAAAATGCAAACAAACAGTAATGGGCAAAAGTAAGGCTTTTTGGTCATGTTGAGTGAAGGGATTTTTTTTCCTTTCAACATAGAGATATGAGGAGGTTAATGTCTCACTATAAAAGAAATGTAGCACTCGGTCCTTCTCTCACAGAATACATTTCTTAAATACTCTCTGTGAATTTACATCTTTTTTCCTGAGACGTAGTTTGGCACTTAGTAGGAAATGAATCTTAAATATTTTGAATGTGTAATTTAACATCTCAGCAAAACCCTGAATTGTGCTTTATAGAAATTTTAAAGGCTAGCTGAAGCTGACTTTAAAAAGAATAGAGAATTACATTTTTAGGTGGTGCATTAGCTGCCAATGGTTCTTCTATAGTTTTTAGATACCCTATTTATCAAATTCTAAACTTGGGATATACCTTTTATATTTTTTAGGGTGATTTTTATTTTGAATGATTTTTTGTTCTTTGTGAAAATATCATATATACATGAAAAAGCTATATGCAACCAAAAATTGCTTTTTAATTAACAGTAGCAAAAAAAAAAAAACAACACACACACACACACACACAAAAAAAAAAAAAAAAACAAAAAAAAAAAAAAAAAAAAAAAATAAATAAAAAAAAAACAGAAACAGAAAAAAACCCTGACACTCTAGAATGAGAGACGAATAGACGAATATGGTTTATAATTGTTCATCTATGTGTTTTATAATCTCTGGAGACACATCTAAACCATTCAGATCAACTCCACAAGACTTGGGACAGAACTGGTGTTGAACTCATCTTTCAGTTCTGCTCCCATCCAATTTGTTAAGTAATAATCTGCCCTTCTGCTCATATCAATTTTACATCAGTCTAAATTGACGCTCACACCCATCAGTTCTGTTTTACATGGATTTAAGGCAGAAATTAGGGTTGCTCTGTGTGTACAGCTGGCGAGCCCAAAACATTCATGGGGCAGAAAAGCAGTTTTACCCTGCAGAGAGCCATCAGTGGGTGTCCCCAAGCCCACACGCACAAAAAAATTCTTTTGCGAAACCACTCATCCATATTTTATATCTTTGCAGTGATACAGCCCCAGTTTGTCCTGAGATGGACGCAAAAGCACCACTTTAAAGCAGAAAAGTCCAGCTGTGGTGAGCAGCTGGCAGAGGAGTGGGTGCCCTGGGGCACACTGGCCTTGGCAGATTCACCCAAACTCTCCCACACTTGGCACCTGCTTGGTGGTTGGTGTTCACCATTCAGTCAACCATTGTGTTTCCTCCTCAATGCAGATCCAAACTCCATGAGTGGAAATCTTTCCTCCAGCCCCAGTCAGCAGCGTTTCAGCTCTTTGAGAGGCTCTGTTTCAAACTCTGGGTTTGATGATGTGCAGGGGGTTATATTTTATCAACCTTGCCTCCGGACTAAAGAATCCTTTTATTTTGCAATTCATTAATATCCTGATGATCATTCAGGACTTGTTTGAAAACAAGGGGGGGAAAAAAGCCTGAAAAAGTACAAAAAATGCTCGTTTTGTAAGATTGAAATCAGTGTGTGTGCGTGTAACTCCCGGTAACAGTGCTCCTCCATCCCAACGTGCAATTCCCCTTAAATCCAGTTGCAATATGCTACACAGACTAATGCACATAGAGGAGAAAGAATCATCATTTTCAGTATCATCTGGTTGTGGTCAGTGCTGAATAGGATCATCTGACCAGCCTACACTACAGCATCTTTTATTTGGTGTCATAACCCCCTCTTGTTTTTCTTCTCCTCTTAAAGAAACAAACAAATCTTGATCACCTCCTTTTACTGAGGGTCCCCTTATATTTTCATTTTTCTGTTTTTCTGGTTTTTTGTTTCGTGTTTTGTTTTTTTGTTGTTGTTTGGTTTTTTTGTTTGTTTGTTTTTTGTCTTTCTCTGGATTATGTTTATTTTTGCTTTTTTTTCCCCTGAAACAAGACTGCCCAAATTAAGCACACACCATTTACAAGGTTACTGAGAGTTTTGGTCTCATCTTTCACGGTCTCACCCCTGGGTTGGTCTGTGTTTGCTGACTCAGGAAGTTTTCCTTTCCAGGATGGCTGCACCTCTATTTATTTCTTCTAATCAGGCTGAGTCGAACATATGCTCCCTTCTGCTGGAGCTCCCTCTTCTCTAAAATTGTTTTGGCTGAGGCTTTATTAGGTTGTTAGATCTAGGCTGTTTGCCCTCTTGCTCAAAATCTGCTTTTGGGCTTTTGTTTTTTATGCCTGTCTCGCATCAGTCCCTTTAAAATGAGTAACTGTCAGAACTATGAGATTTATTTTTATTTTCGCCGTCATTACCTATTCCACAACATGTTCCTGTGCCTTTCTTTTCTTTCCCTCCATGAGAAATAACTGCTTGCAAAAAAAAGTTTGGAGATTTGACACTGGCAGCAAGAGGCAAGTAGGGGATCCAAGAGTCCCCGGAACAGAAGAGGAGACACATCCAAAAGAATTGAATTTCAGCTGCAGGCTGGATCTGTGAGGCTATTTGCAGCTAAAGAAACAAAAGAAAACCTGGGGGCGGAGGGAAATGAAAGCAGTGTGGAGGGCAAGAGGAGTCTTTGTGTTTGGGATAGAGTTTTAAGCTCAATTTAAATCATAATTGGAAGCAGGGTGCAATGGGGAGAAGCACACAATGACAATACAGCAAAACAAAAGACTGACCATGCTAAGTGGGAAGAGAAGTGAACAAGTTATTTTAAAAATCAAAGGCTGAGCTGGTGTCAGCTTGGAAAATCCTCTTCTTTACATTCTGGTAATTTTAAAAATTCTGTTCAAGATCAGAATGAAACCAACGACTATATGACAATTTTCATCAGAAGGAAAATCCTGGAGAAATTAATTTGGAAAAATCATAAAGCTGTGGGGTTTTTTTGATGTTCCAGGGCAGCAGGGAACAGCCAGGCTGTGGGGAGCAACCTGGGCTGGCAGAGGAGGCATGGATCCCAAAATCTGACAGCCCTGGGCTGAGTCGAGGCAAATCCGTTTGTACTTATCTGCACATGCATATTTTTTAGATAGAAGTTACATCCCCATCTTGCAAGAGATAATATTGTTTGAAGAGAGAAAATAGCAGTAGTTATTAAAATAGACATTTTCTTTTCAACATGCAGCACTCTTCAAAGTTTTCTCTTGGATTTTTGCATTTTTTTAATGGAAATTTCAGAAAAAAAAATTAAGCAACCAGTGGCTGGCAGGAAACACATCTGACTTATGTCTGTGCAGACATTTGGCAACTTACTGTGTTCCCAAGGTCTAGGATCTTCACACTTAGCAAGAGATAAACTGTGATGGTGGCCTGATATTTTCTTTTGAGCCCCTAGCCAATCGTATTTCTTATTTATTTTTTATTTTTCTCTTTTTTGGTACATGTAATGAACATAAAATTTATAAAGAGCACTTGCATCAGCACAAAGAATGTATTCTCTAAAGTGACTCTAAATGGGTGATACAGAGTAAATCAGCTACGATGATCTAATGAACCTGCAATCTGTCAATTTATTAAACTGAACAACAGAAAACTCAACACCCAGCACCTCTTTGTGGGAGCTCTTATATAAGAAGTATCTCTGTTAATGAGCAGCATTCCCAAATGGGAAACACTTGTTAGCAATGCAGGAAATTCAATTCTGAAACTGGTCACGTTACGTTGTACAATATATAACAATAGCAGCGACCAGAAAAGCTGTTTTATCCCATGTTTTGACAGAGGTTTAATTCACAGCTGATTTACAACATGACCATGAAGACCTGAAAGTCCATGCACTGAGTATCAGCCTGGGGAGAACTTCACTTTTAATACTTTACATTAAATATAGTTTATTGTTGGCCCATTCTAAAGGGATGGAGAGGCAAGGACAAAATAAAACAAAAGTTGGTGTCTTTTGGCAGTTTTGTGGCAGTTCTGAGCATCTTCTGAGCAAGAATCACAAATTATATCTACTGACAAGCTGAACTATTGTAAAATATAAATGAAGTGAGGGAAGTTTTAGTCCTGGTGTTGCCTTTCTTTGGTGTTCAAGGATTTTTTTTTTAAGGATTTACAGTTTAAACCCTACGAGTAGTGCTTATGCCTCTTTTGAAGCTTGAAATGTGTCAGCTGAAGCCAGGCAATAATTTATAAAGCAATCTCACTGCTTCTGCACCTCTCCAGCTCTTCCTCCCCAAGAATTCAGGTGTTGGCATCAGGCTGAGCAGCACCTTGTCAGCATCCTCGGTTAGAAACACCGTGTGAGGATGCCATGGCAGCACATATGGCATCTGGGAAACCCCTAGAAATTAAACCCCGCTGCGAGGGTCCTCTGCACCCCCTCTGATGTCCCTCTCCTTCCAGCTGGTGACAGGGAGGGCGAGATGGTGGCTGTTTTCATCCAGGTCATCTGGAGAAAGGGAGGGAAGCAGCATTGTCTCCCACGTGCCCGGCATCACTACACCCCCTGCACTCTCGTCAGAAACAAAAACTTGGAGCCGTTCAAGCCCTCCAGCACAATCAACACCATTTACATCCCTGGCAACCCACGGGGCTCTGATTTTTTATATTTACAGCCAACTGTTTAAAGTCCATTCCTGGTTTGGTTTTAGTGCCCGACCGTGGCTTGATTGCCCATTACCGAGGCAATCACTGAGTTCTTTGATTGAGTGAGCAGCACAGGTTAGAGGATGAGGAGATTCCTTTCGGCAATTACCAGTTGTGAAGTGTCTCCGTGTTAAACACTTGTTTCTAAAGTAAATTTATAATCCTTATTCTTTAGGCACTGCAAAAGAGAGTTCTACAGGTTCTTCCCATTAATTGCTATTTTTCATTTCTAGACGTAGACCTCAGCGTTTCGAGCACGGCTTATGAAAGCCCAAGGAGTGGATATGCATGGATGACTAATCCCAGGAAATCTGCAATCCACAGCAAAGGAGTGCTATCAGAAAATGCAAGTTTGGCAGCTCCTTAGTACCCGTGCCAGAAAAACGCTGCTGTTATCATCTCCAGGCATGGTGGTGAGGAAATTGTAGAGTCACAGATCCAAAAACTAACACGGAGGAGATGCAGCAGCATGGAAGGGCTCAGGACTGGGGGGGTTTGGCATTGCCCGGTGTGAAATTCCAGCACAGATCACACCCTTTGTAATGGGAGCTGCAGGGGAGACCCCAAGCACTGAAATTTAGCTCTTTGCTTCTTCATATCCCCACTGCCTTCCTCCAGCCACTCACCAGTAATACGAAGATCGCAAAGATATGAACTGAGGGCGAGGATTTGGTTTTAAACCCCAACAGAGTGGTCACAGCAGTGCAGCTGGTGAAGGAAGAGAAAGCTCCTGCTATTTGCAGAGCCCTGACTCCAGCTCTGCCATGGTTTGCTCAGGATTGCTCCATTCTGCTCCCCACAGCCAAGGGGTAAAAGGAGGGACCTCTGCTGCCCTTAGAAAAGTAACCAGCGGGTGAAAGGCAGAACTGCTCCTTTCTGAGCAATAACTTGGAGCTGGAGCATCCTGCTGGAAAACAGGGATCCATCTTCCTCCCGCACTGGCTCTCGGGATTCGAGGTGGAGAAGGGAGGTGATATGTCCCAATAATTTCTACATTTCGTGTGTCATCTGCAGAAACAAGGAGTTACCTCTGAGGCAGGGACAGGTGTCTGGCAGCCTGGAGCAGGGGCAGAGCATCGTAGATTTGCCGCTTGGCTGCATGACCAAAAAGTATCTTCTTGCTTCTGCTTGTGTTTCACTCTCTGAAAGCTGTGTGGAAGAATTTAGAGCTGCCTGGGTAACCTGTGATATTCTCACTGTGTTGACTCTTTCAGAGCAGCTTTGATGGAGAAAGGCAGTGCCTTGGACCAGAGTGTTTACACTAAACCCCTTGAATGATCAGACAGTTCCAGTTACTTTTGGGGACTGCATTTATCTTACAAGCCGGCCTTAAAATTTGGTCTTCATACATTATTCAAAGTCCAGATGTACCTAGCCTTTATGCATTTCTTCTTGCCCATAAAGTCTCTTCATTGCTTTTATTGCCACTGTAATAATAAAGTGGCCTCTTTAATATGCACAGTACAGCCACCAAGGTTGTACTTACCAAGCAAATGTTTTGGATCAAGTCAGTTTGGCATAAAACAGATTTTGATGATTCCAAATGGAAACCTCTCTCCTGAAGGAGCTCCCAGGAGCTGGGAAAAGCTGCATTGCATAGGACACAGGCAGCTTGTGACCCTGGGACGTCATTTCTGGAGTGTCGTTCCTCTCCATGTTGCAGCAGGGGTTTTTCTTTAACTTAAGATGCCTAAAATGCGCTGTCAGGATGTGAATGCGCACAACACTGGGCTACGTGATTTTCTCTCTCTGCCTGTTTGCTCTGTTGGATCAAAGCTGTAGTGAAAATATATAAAAATTATTAGCCTACATAGGCGTATGATGCATTAATGTATATGTTTACATACATAAATGCATATATTTATATACACACGTATATGTGTATATTAATATTAATATTTCTATTAGTATTCAATGCCACTAATCCACATTTATAAGCTGTGAGGTGTTCCCAAATCTGGTCCGCTGGGGTAGGCAGGCAAGGAAGACACGACCCATTAAAAGAGGCCACTGAATTCCTGTGGTATAATTCCCGCTGTGTTTTTATTCATTTGCTGTTATCTTGCAATGGTTCTTCTCTGTGCTCTCTTTGTTTTCTCCCTGCAGCTTCTTTATTTGCCAGCACCGGGGAATTTTGCTTTTATGAGGTGTTTACAATGCTTGCTTTAGGGCACATATTTAAGTACCTGAAACGCTTTGGGTTCGTGATGTTTGAGTTAAATATAGTATTCCTCTGCCATGTACAACATGTAAATATCTTTGGCATAAGCATTTTAAAGCACTCAGAGCTGAAGTCCCATTCCCCTAAACATGTGTTATTTTCTATACAGGTAGATTAAGATTAAGTGTAAAATGGCTGAATAAATGAACATAGGGAAGTAGAAATTCCCTTCTCCCAAGGCAGCATTTTAAATCTGCCTAGAAGCCTTACGTGCCCAGATGGGCTGAGTTCAGGTGCTGTACCACCCCACTGCACTGGGCGTTGTCTGGGTGTGATGTGAGCGAGAGCCTTGGGAAGGCTCAGGTTGAATTCTTCACTCTTCTTTAATTCTGTGTGCCTCCACTGAGCCGAGAGAACTTCTCCATTCCTGACGGAAGTTGAGATAAATGCACTGGAAACTGTGAAAGCCTGAAACAGGAGGTAGCAGGGCCATGTCAGCTGAGGTGTATTTTGCTCTGCTAATCGCTGGCTGCTGGAGTCTGCAGAGAGGAGGGAGCTTTTATGCTGAAGGAGCACGACAGGGTCACACAGGACTTCGTGCACCTCAGGGACAAAATCTTAGAAAAGAGTTTCAGTCTTTCATCAACAGTCTCTGCAGCTGAAAATCAAACAAAATTGTTTAAAGGGCTCCGACGGCGCCATACCGATGGCTGTCCTGGGGGAGCAGGGTGGTTGTTAGGCCATCACGGGAGTAAGCTTATTGACCACAAAGTTGTGGAGACAATAAGCACGGAAAATGTAAGAGTGAAAATTAAAAACCTTTGGAAAAAGCCTTTGTGAACACGTAGGTTCTTGGAGGATGTTTCCCACCTCTCTATTGATCTGTTGCTGTAAGCCACAATGACCGTCCTGCTCGGAAGAAAAGGACTGCTTCCCTCAGAATGTGTGGTAGACAAAGATTGCAATCATTGCTCCCTAACAACAGCAAAATCCGTCCTCAGCTGCGCCGCGTGCGGCAGATCCGACAGCCCTGCATGGGAAGGGTGCGTCCCCAGCTAATTGCTGCTGTCTGCTTTATGAAGGTATTACCTACACGTCAAGCTCCATTTCCCTCAAGGGTCCCACTTTGCCTCTGAGCAGGGTTTGACGCAGGCAGGAGCAGAGGGAGTTCGCCACTTCAGAGGGGATGGGAGCCTTCCAAGAGACACCCGGCGTGCTGGGAGCTCCACCGCCCGCACCTCCCACCCCGCTCCTCGCCAGGCTGGGGCTGTATTTATAGCAGCAGGACTCTATTATGTGGTTGGTGCACTCTGCTGAGAATTACTTAGGCAGAGGAATGAGCTTCTGCCTCTGACTGGCATCAGAGCTCTGTTCCGGCTCACGCCGTGGCTCCAGGAGGGCGAAAACCCACTCAAAAAGCCATCCGGACTTCATTATTTATTAAAGCTGGAAAAACAAGTTGCCCGAGTCATAAATACACGGGTAGCATTGGTTAATCCTGCCAAGGCAGCGCTCTTATCACAACGACTTCAAGCACAAATGAATTGTTCCTGGGACCAGGAACACATTTACAAATGTGACTGAAGCTACTGGCAGTATTAAGATGAAGATGCAGTGGGGTGTACATCATGGAATGAGCGATGCTGAGGATAGCCCTGAACAAGGCCCTTTTATTAGTGCTCGGCATGCTTAACAGAAGCAGTGTGCCCCCAGATTTAAACAGGTATAAAAAAAACCCCAAAACAAGGTGTGTGTCCATGGTAGTGAAATATTGCATGAAATGAGTTGAGCACATCCCTTGTTTGGTTGTGCAGCCACTTTGGGGGATTGTTTTCTCAGCTCTGGCTTAGAAGTGATTCACCCTCTAGAAATTGGGAGTATTCCTTTCTGTTCTGTCTTCCTTTCAGTTCTGCATGGAGCTGTGTCTGTTTGCTGCTGTGCAGACATAGCAACAACGTCACTGGGTAAGAGCTGGGATTAAGATGACGCAAAACCAGGATCGTTCCTCTAAAATTAAGGCACTGCCCTTCTGCTTGCCATGGGCAAATGTTAGTGTGTAACCTTGCTGCTCCTTGCACTGGTATCACTGTTTGATGGATTACTACCCGTCTACCATATGCTGCAAAAGAGTGAGAAACACCAGTTTGCATAAATTCAAGTTTAATTGCTTCTCATGCCAGTGGCCATGTTTATTTTACTTCTAAGGGACGAGGTTTTTCAACCCTTTTGAAAAATACCTAATCTGCATCTCTTCTTTTAGATCACACTCTAATCCCTTTGACTGTTGTGATTGCAGCAGACTTCAGAAGGTTTCCCACCAATTATATTCTTATTTCTGGATGTCATCGGTAGAGCTTAGAAGGGTGCTTTCTTGTCTTCCTCTCTTCCCACAATAAAGCAGCTGCACAGAAAACAGATGGTGTAGAGTCAATCCAGTTGAAATTAATGGAGTCAGGCTCTCCACACAAATCTCTGCAATGAAAAAGGAGAGATTCACGTACAAGATGTATGTTGTTTGTAAAGGAATTTAGTTCACGTAAGGGATAAAAAGCTGTAACCAGCGAAGGGGAAAGCCTGCTTTTTAAATCAAAACTCAACTACAAGTACACAGGAGCAGTCACACTGTCTCAGTGGATGCCTTCAGGTTTGGAGTTGAAGGATGGAGGAATATTTGTATTCTGGCAAAGTTATGTTTAAACCATAACTGTGCGTGCATCGTTACAACGTGCAGCCAGATTTTACATGCAGATTAATAACAAATTTATGACCAGACTCATTTGAACCCACATAAACCCCTAACACTGCAAATAATCTTTAAACTACTGATCAAAAGCGTGTGACTTCAAGAATAGGCATTTGTGCGTCGGTGTTTATAGTCTCTGTCCATAAAAATTGGGTTGCACAGGGGAGCAGATTTACAAAGGTCTTTTTGTGCCTACCAGGAATTTCAAAACCACTTAAGCAATTAGGCTCTGAATGCCTTTATGGCTGGTACAAATTAGGTGACTAACTTATGCAGGTGCTTTGGTGAATCCCACTAGGCTCATCTATGCATAAAAAGGTTCCTAAACAATGCTGATACGTTTGCTCCGTGGTCCTTAAACCTTTCGGTGACATATTTTGTTCCTTCCTCTGAGTAATAGAATTGTCTCCTTGCTGTGAGTAATCCACTTGTCAGGAGCTAATGCCGCGTCTCGCAGCTGCTCCGTGCAGGTGGGGTCATGGCTGGTGTCGAGCCAAGCCACTTAATTCTCCTCCTCCTCTTGCTGCTGCCTGGAAACAATCCAAAAGTGCATTGCACGTCTGCTGGAGCACACCTGTGCTTGGCACCCGGGAGTTGCAGCCCGGATTTCCAAGGATGGATCATTAGATAAGTGCAGGACGGGAGCGGGTGGTGGTTCTGTACCAGGCAGCCTGGGTGGTGCAGGGCTGTGTCGAGAGAAGTGCTGGGTGGATGTGTTAGAGACTCCTCTCTGCACGAATACAATCTGGATGTAGTAAATATATCTGTGTTGGGGCTGAGTCTCACACTGTTGAGATGAGACAAAATGACAAGTGTACTCTAGGCAACAATCTTACTTCTCTTCAACAAAAATGCGAATTCTTTTTATTCACAACAATCTGGGATTTGGAAGAAGAAATGGCAGACGTAACACAATGAGGGTAAAAATAATCTCAAGAGGAATATCAGATGCTCCTGATTAGCGAGAAAATGCGGCAGGTTGTGCACAAGCAGAGCTGCCTGAGGATAGCAGCAGAATCCTGCTTCCTAAGGTGTGAGCTCTTTACAAACAAATCATCAGGAAACCTCACCAGTCCCCATTCCTGGAGTGACAGAGAGAGGCCCTGGAGCCCCGGGGAGACACATTTTGGCATTCCAGGGTGCACGGCCTTTGTTTGTGTTACTTTTGGGCTCAGGCACTGACATTTCCATTCCTATGAAAGCCACACGTCTGGTTAAGTGTTGCCATTTCAGGTGTGAGTGTTGTGTTGGCTGGGGAGGAGGGAGGAAAGGAAAACTTTCTGAAAGTGATCCTGGCAGAAAGGGGAAAATTCCTCCAGCGGATATTTGAGGTGAAGTTTCACAACTGTCATCAGGCAGTTTACCCATATGCTTTCCTGTTTGAAATATTTTATTTTTTTCTACTTCCAGATTCAAACAGCCTTCAGGGATTTATAACATTTACTTAAAAACAGCAAACATTTTCAATTATTTCCACACTGTTCAGAGACCATAATTTACTTAATGCTATGAACAATCACATTTCTCGGGGACTGCTGTGAAATGTCACCTCTAAAGGATGGCTCCCTTGTTGGTAGCAGTGAAAGCCTGGGTTGTAGTTTTCATTTTTTATTTTTGATTTAATTTTCAGACAATTCAACTTTCACACCATGCATGAGTGACTAAATTCATTTCACATGTCAGGAGAGAAAAATTTTCATAATTAAAATCTAAACCAAGGGTGGCCTTTTGCTTGCTGACCACATATTTTCTCCTCCTTTTGTTCTTGACAGTGTGGGGTTGGGGTTTGAGTTTTTGTGTCACTCCCAAGCTCAGGGAGCTGGGATTGTTTAGGCTGGAGAAAAGAGGCTCAGGGGAGACCTTGTCACTCTCTACAATGTCCTCAAAGGAGGTTGGAGAGATGTGGTGGTCAGTCTTTTCTTCCAGTAACAAGTGATAGGATGAGAAAAAATGGCCTCGAGTTGCATCAGGAGGGTTTGGGTTGGATATTGGGAAGAATTTCTTCACTAGAAGGGTGGTCAGGCATTGGAACAGGCTGCCCAGGGCAGTGGTGAAATCGCCGTCCCTGGAAGTGGTCGAAAAACAAGTGGATGTGATGCTTAGGAACAGAGGTTATGGGTGGAACTGCCAGTGCTGGGATGATGGTCAGACATGATCTTAGAGGTCTTTTCCAACCTTAATGATTCTGTGATTCTATCATCAATAGACAACCTTCAGAAATTTGTCTGAGCCTTGAAAGAATTTAAATGGAGGAGCCACGTGGGCTATGGATGAAATTCTCTCTATCCACAGCGAGACAATCCACCTTTTTTTTTTTTTTTTCCCCCAGAGCAGTGCATTAAAAGTTGATATCATATATAAGCGAGCATTTTGTACGCATGAATTTCCTCAGGAGCACCTTGGTGTGAAAAATAGTGTGAACTTGCTTGTGGCTCTGTCTAAAAGCAGATATGTTCCAGCGAGGTCATCCCTCTTCGGCTGATGTGGAGCTGTGAGTGACCACGGCTGGTGCAGGAGGTCTCAGTGTGTTGTGCTGGGAGCTGGCTCTTGCATGGGAATAACCTGAATTTCTTTCCTGTGATGTGGTGGTGGAAATGAATATACCTGTCCCACCAACCAGCTACTGAGTAAAGACTAATTTGGCTACAGTTTGGAGTGCCCAGTGCCAAGCTGTGGAGAAAGCTGACAGTAAAATGGTTGTGGCTCCTTCACCAAGGAAAGGGGGGTTGGCTGCCCCCTCCTTGCACCAACCACTCTGAGCAGCTGCTGGTTCTTGAGACGGGTCCATCACCTCGAAACACCCCTGGAAAAAGTGCCCTGAGTTCTTCTCCCAAAAGCTGGGCTCATTTCCATTAAGAATCTGTACACTACTCCCTGAAATGCACTGGGCACTAAAACCTTATGCAAATAATTATTACAGCTAAGCCGTGGTTGTAATTTCCATTTCACTGAGGTCAGTTGCATTACATTTTTTGGTTTAGCTGCTGGTGGTATAAATGGCTTGTGCTCCTCTTTGAGGGTGCTGGTTTTAAATTAAATATAAGGCTGGGATGTGTGCATCTGCTTCAGGCTCCCAAGCCACTGAGGTGCTCTCTTTAATCAAAATCCATTACCTTTCATGAGATGCAAAGGATTAACCCTTAAGTGACTCTGGGGACAGAGTCAGTTAAAGTTGCACTGATAAAGTCAGTGCTACACAGTATTTATGCTTTTCTGTTGAGATAAATGGTCCCTGGGAAGCGCTGAACTAAGCAAACCAACAAGCATAGAATTTCAGAGGTTAATTGTATTCATGTTCTTTTCCAAACATGGCTTTCAAAGGATTATTTCTACTTTTTTTTTTTTTTTTCCTTTAAGCTGGTTAAAACTTTTTGAAATGCTCCATACATCCTTCATGCAACATGGTTCTGTTTTCCCTGCTGCCAGGAACGTGCCTTTTAAAGGTACGGAATCACAGATGTGCACACAGTTGTGTTATCAAAAGTTTATCTTTCAGTTAGCCAAGGCTGGGAAAAAAGTGAGAAAATCAAAGGTTTCAGTTGCTACAAAAAGAGAAGGAGAAACAAGCTTTAATTTTAAGCTGTGTAGAGTGCATACTGGAAATGAATTGTACTTTTAATTAAGTTTGTCAGCACGTTATGCATGGCTGAAGTTAAAGGAAATACTGTGGAGGTGTGAAAATCTAGGGAAAGAGAAGTCTGTATTTTATCTCCTATGGCCTCAAGGAGAAACATGGTACGTGTGAAAAATCAAACACCCTGCAGCATATCAGAGTTATCTAAATAAGGGTCTGATAAAAAAGAAAGATTTCCCCACCAGTCTTCCCCCACTCATATCCATTTGCATCTGAACTGGGCAGTGGGGGCTGCTGTAGCTAAACCAAAACCTCACTGATGTGGAAAAAGAGTTGTTTATTTAGCACAAATATAACAGCAAATGTACAACAACCTTACAAATCCAACCAACAGAATGGATTTACCCCAGCTGGTGGTAATCCAAATACCCGAGCAGTAGAAAAGAAATTCAAAACCCGCTGTTGTATCTTCCTCAGCCTTGGAGAAGTTCCAGCCCATGTTTCCAAAGGCAGCTCCCTGAGCAGCAGGCTCTGAGCTGGCTGGGGCAAAGGACAGCTGCTCCCTTGCTCTCAGCACCTGCAGGGCTGCCCATGCCCTGACCCAAAAAGGTCATATTTCTACTGAGCTCTGATTCAAGGATCTTTATTTACATGTTCCAGGCTTGAGGATTTTACCTTTGTGCGTGAACAAATAGGAATATCTGTGGTGATGCCGATAAATCTGCTCAAGGATTGATTCTTCTCCGTCAGCAGGAATTGAGGCAATTTGTTGTCTCCACAAGTATCTTTTTATCACTTTTTTGAGGGGTTTCCCATTTGCTCTTAACTTTTGGGTAAGAGGAGGGTAAACTCTTTTTTTTTAACAATGATTTGGTTTTCCCTCTCTCCTCCAGAAAAATTAACAAATGGGTCCCTGTGCACCTCCACTCTTCACATCAGCTCATCCAAGCAGCCTGAAGCTGGGGTGGGTGGGAGGTGCAATTAATCCAGTTGTAATTAACCAGGTACAATTAATCCTGTTGGAGTGGGACAGGAGGTGTGGAGTTGGGAGGCCTCATTGCTCTGCCTCCCTGGGTCCGTGTCAGAGAGCTTTGCTTTGGCAGGGCTGGTTCCTTCGAGAAACACAAGGATGTCCAGCCTGGAAAGGGCTGGGATTCTGGTGCTCGTGATGCCAGGGGAGGTTTGCTGTAGTTTTTCCTCAGGAGCAGCATTTCATCTGAGTTTTTTTACTGTCACTGAGAACTGACAGAATCCTTGAAGTCTCAATTTCCTTGACACGAGTCAGCTCGCAAACTTTTATTTATTCGCTGTGCGGCATCCTCAATATGCCACGGGAATCATTAACCTACGTAAATTAACTGCATCCTCAAAATGTATAAACAAGGTAATTTTAAGCATCCTCTAGATCTGAGGGAAACGTATTTTGTGTGCTAAAACATTGAAAATTGGAAGACATGATTGTGAGAAGAATGGTGTTTAACACTCTGAGTGTTTTTTATCTTCAAAGAGCCTAACGAACTTCAGTTGATTAATAATTTAATAAGTGATGTATATTAAAGTGTAAATAGTGCAAATACAAGCCTTTCATAAAGATTTGGAGGCCATGGTTAAGTTTTTGGTTTTGGTTTGGTTTTTTTTTCAGATAACACTGGCGTAAAATTAATTGAGCAGCTAAATGAGCTTGTACATTCACTTACCTTTTAAACTTAGAGTTTCAGAAATTATTGAAGTAATATTAAACCTGAAAGTATTTCAAATTAAGGAATTAAATTGATTTTAAATTCCTGGTTTGGATGGCCAACAAATAAGGTAGCTGACAACTAAACAATAAATTAGTCTAGAAAATTGTTAGAAAAGTCCTGTGCTGGACAGTCACACTAACTGCCATTTGAAAATGTAATTTACTATAACGTGTCTTCCATTTGATACTTACAGAACAAATTGGGCAGAAAACCACCTGATATTCCCAAATATTTTAGCCAGTGGCTTTTCAAGGTTAAATAGACAACACACAAGATCTTTGAAGTAGCAAATGGTGCTACTAAAAAATCCATTAATACACATATTAACACAAATTTGACAGGCCCTCATGGCCGTTGTTGGAGACAACTAACAAGGGATGTTTCACAGGACCAGTCATATTTCCACGAGGTTCATTTTGTTAATTATTTGTTACTCTGAGTGCAGTGATAAAAGCATTCTAATATGCCATGGAAGCTTTTTCTTTCCTCTGGCTTAATTAAGGACAAACTCTTCTTTTGGACAAGACATTGCAGTGGCATATCTTCAAAAAGGTACTTTTAAATTTCTTTTCACTGTGTTTCTGATTATTCTAGCATTATTATCTAAGAAGGAGCAATCCACTGACTGGAGCTGTCAAATATTCAACCCACTGAATAGCAATAGCTGTCAAATTAGTAAATATTATCTGTATTTGCAACAGCCAGCAAAAATACAAGAGTGCAGTGAGAATTCTAAGTGAATGCGCAGGAAATAGATTTCTTTGGCTCATGGAAATTCATACCAGAAATGGATTTGCCCATTGCAGGGACTGAGCATGCAGTGAGTGCACCTCCATCATCATCCTTTGCAAAATCTCCCTTCTTATAGAGAGCTCCTGTGACCAACAGCTTTAACTTCAGGGAACACCTGGGCTGATGTTTTATTTCTCCTCTGTAAGCGGGTTGGACGGTTGCTGAGGCTGAAGTTTTCTATAAATCCTGCTTCTGCTCACCAAAATCTCTTCAACACATGTTCAGCTTAAACCTCGAGGATAATGACATTCCTGTCCAGCAAAGCACTTAAGCAAATGCCTAAATTTCAAGGCTTGAATTAAGTAGATGCTTCTCTTTAAATAGACAAGCCAATATTCTTCTTTTCCAATATTTCCTTAGCTACAAACTGTACTGCACTTCCTTTGCAGGCAGGATTGGTGCCATTTCAACCTTTTTTCAAGACCCCCTAAGATGTTTCCCATTCCTGTTCTTCCCACAAGGTTTCCTCAGAAAAACAGCCAAGATGTGCCTGCCCATGTGGGTCTAGAGTTGAACACGAGGATTTTGCAGATGTGAGGAAAAAGGCTCCTGCTTCCAGGACCAGCAGTTTTGCCAGTCCCAGCACAGCACATGACGGCTCCTGCTGGATCAGCACAATCTACCTCTGAGCTGCTTCCTCCTTAATCAGGCTGATGATCAGGACACTTGGGAATATTTTTCTTGTTTCTCCACTTCTCTGTACAGCACTTCCATCAGCCCTCAAGCACCCCCAGATGAGTTTTCAGCATGCATATGAAAATCGCAGTCGCTGAGATCCTCTCTGGGACGGTTTTGAACGCTCTCAGTTTGCTCTCACGGTGTCAGAAGTGTTTTGTGCTGCTCTCATCTCCACAAGTTCTGTGGCTGCTGAGAAGCACTGCCTGCTTCTCAGAGGCATTCTACCCCTTTGCCCTCTTCCCACGGAGGTGGCAAAAGTCCTTCTTTGCTCTGCAGCACGATCCCCTCAGAGATCTCGAATATTGTACTTGACCATCACATTGCTCGGCAAAGTGGGAATAGGTCTGTTCTGTGTCTCTCTCCCAAGGCCTATGAGGGCATCACATTTTTCCCTCCCTCCCACATTATCTCAGCCCCCACTCTTCCCTCATTTAACAATGCATCACCACGTCTTCACTTAAGAACATGATAGCTCTTTTAAGCATTTCTGTTCCTTGAAATTACAGTTAAATCCATTTGGCTTCTTGTCAGTTTACTCTTCCTGAATACTAATTTTTTTTTTTTTTTTTTCCTTTAAATAGGTAGTCACTAGGTTGTGTCATTAAGGATTTTTGGCAATGCTTAAGCCTGAAAAATAAATAAAAATATGAGTAAAGAGATTCATGATTGTGCTCCCGCACAAGAGGCCACAATGTCCTACATAATCAGCCTCTTCCCATACGTACAAAAAATTAATTTCCGTTCTGTATTTAAAATAGCACCTTGTTGAACCAGATTGACACTAAAATCATTTTAAATGGAAAGATAATATTACATGTATCAAAACCACCTTCACGGCTATTCAGGTACCAAAGGGAGAAAAATAAAAGGAGCTATGGAGTATTGATGAGGAGGTTATTACTAGTGGCTTGTAAATTTAGCAGTCCCCAGGCAGAATGTGTCTTGGAGTAGGGAAGTGGCTTGAAGGTGAGTTGAGCATGGATCAGCTGGGCACACAAAGTGCTGGACTTCGCACCAATCTGCTGTGTCAATTTAGCAGACCTTTGCCTCGTTTTCCCTGGTGCCAAGGTGAGGAGCCACAGAATTCTGTGTTTGTGGGGATGATGATTAACCTCTTTGAGCTGCAACATTTGCAGCTTGCTTACTTTAATGTGGTGCGAAGCTTCACAGCTTTGGGTGGCTTTTTGCCTGAAATGAGGAGCTGTTTGCACCCATCTCATTGTGCTGGTGGACAGCCAAGGCACGTGGGGACTGTGGGTCACCCAAAAAGTCATTAGCAGAGCAAGGATTGAGACCTGCACCATGACATGCCCAGTGTTAGGCCACCCTGCCTCCCGTCACATGCTGCTCCAGGGAAAAGTGTTTTGGAGAGAGAGTCTGTGTCTGCTGAAAATGGCAAGCTGGTGGCTTGAGCCGTTCCTTGCCCCCACCCACGGAATCAGAGCCGGATTCCTTCTCTCTTTGAAGCTGACTAACGTGGTTTTTCACATAAAATCCATTTACTCAGGCTGTATGCGGGAGGAGGAAGGCTGAACTTCTCCATAATGCTCACGAAACACTTTGATATCTTAGCCTGGAAGGCACCATCGAAGGGCAATGGATAATTATTAATGAATTAACTAAATGATTAATTTAGTTAAAAGCTAAATTATTTAATTATTCATTAAATTAGCCCCAAATGCGACAGCAGCACGGAGACAAGCACTCAATCTGCAGAGCAGTAAAGCAACTGGCATTAAAAAGTTGTTTTCCCCATTATTTAATGAATTAAAGCTTTGGTCATAAACAAGTCATCCAACAGCCTTTTCAGTCATGGGACAACTGATGCCTCTCTGGTGTGTCGTTACAGATGATAGCAGTGAGAGATTGGAGACAAGATGAGGTCGTTCCTAATGAAGACGAACTTAACCTTCTTGGTAGTGGGATGTCTAAAACTAATTAATCGTATTCTTAGAATCTCTAGCAGAGGTGATTAAAGACACGTCATTCAACAGAAACTTCCCTCAGGAGGGAAATTGAGGGTTTACCAAAACTGCAGAGGTTTTCCAGAACTTAAGCACATTTTCTCAGTAAGACCACGTGTGTGTGTGTGTGTGTGTGTGTGTGAGAGAGAGAGAGAGAGAAAGTGAAACCAGATTCATTTCTGGTGTGTGGCTCCAGCAATCAGACACAACAAAAAGGAATTTGGGCTTGATCATTTTCCAGCTGCACCTCTAAGCCAGGCTTTTAGCATGTCCATCTTCAAACAAAACTAATTGAAAGCAAAAAAGAGGATGGGCTTTCTCTTGCTGTGTGACAGTTCGCCTTCTCTGCCATAAGAGGAGCTTTCAAATATTCACTTTTTTTGAGCACATGTGCAGGTGTGACAGCACAGAGGACCCAGCAGCGGCCGGAGGTCACTAAGAGCAGGGTGACACGGCAGACAGGCAGCACGGGCACTCAGAGGAAGTTCTTTTAAGATCATAATTTGAATGCATCAGGCAGACCTCTGCAGAGGAAAAATGGCCTCTGAGGAGTTGTTGAACATAAGTTCAAGGGCAGGTGCTCAGCTGATACTCTTTGCACAGTGGACATGGTGAGAAATAATTTCTCTGGCTCATCAAGGGTTTCATGGATTTTATTTGTTAATGGAACTACTGTAGCATATTCCTTTCCCCCCAAAATAACAGCTGAAAGGAAATGACTGTAAAGGAGCATTTCTGTGACGGTGGGCACTCATCCAGGATGTGGGAGATCAGAGTTGAAGCCAGGCTTGGGCTGAGCTCCCATGTGCTCACCCAGCTGCCTCTCCACATGGAATAGTCCCAGCAGAGAGACTGGAGGAGCTCTGCTCCAGGGCAGTGGCAGGGAAATGCCTCAGGGATGTGGGAGAACAACTCCCTGCTTCCAGGATCACAGGAGTGTGTATTTCCCACTCTTTAGGACCATGGTCCAATTAGCTGTTTGCATCTTTTTCTCAAGATACTTCATTTTTGAGGTTAGAAGCCTTCCCCAACAATCATTTTGATGAATTTGCAGTAAAACACATTTTCTTTTCTGGCATACTAATGTTTATGAACAGAAATGTGCTCCAGCAAAAATCCTCAGCCAGATTTAGGTACCACGGAATGCAACAGATCGACCTCCATGCTGCAACACCCAAAGCACCTCTGGTCCCTGAGCACTGCCCTTTCTCCCTGGAGACTGCAAGGACAGCCCTAGTCAGATGTGCTGGGTTGACCTGAGCAATCAGAAATGCTCCTGGCAAGGAAACATCTCCTCAGCCTCTTTGCACTTCAGTGACTTTGGTTCTCTGCTCAGCCCTGCGTTCCTTTCGCTCCCCAATTCCCTTGTGTGGACACACAGACGTTAACTGACACTGCCATTATCTTCTCACAAGGCAGAAAGGAGTCAAGCTGCACTTGGGAAGAGCTATTTAGCCAGTTCCATGAAGTTTCACGATTTAGACCATCTATCAGCCCCTGGAGTCCAGTCCTTGATTCAGCAACATCCCGAACAGACAATTAAATCTATCATCCTAACTTGTCCTATTGAAGTCTGCTGGCAGGCACAAGGCTGAAGTTATGTCTGTCCTTGAAAGATTAGACCCCTTATTCTCCTCCAGTGCTTCAAATAAAATAGTTGGAAGCCAATTTCTTGTAAAGTTCACTGGTTTTCCACCTGCAGAGCAGCTGTGGGCATAGGGCCTTGTGTTTTATGACTATTAATAATTCCAGCCTGTGCTGCAAAAATATATGAGAAACTTCAGCAATTTTTTCAGTTCAGTACTTGAATTCTAGAATTAGACTTTGAGACATCTTGTTTCACACATACTGCAGAGGCGGAGAATGGAGACAAGTTGTCATGCATGAATGAAGATGCTGGGAATTAGATGAGAGAGATTTTCCCACCTCCTAATAAAAGTCAAAAGTGACTCATCTGAAATACAGGAGATTAACAGTGGCCAATAATTTCAGCATTGCTTTCATAAAGTTTGATGTTGGATATTCTTATGAAAAAAATCGATCCAAAAAAAATCTGTGTGAAGCACCCGAGAGCCAGAAACTTGATGGCTTCATGTTGGAACCATTTTAGGCCAAAATTTTGAAATAGAACCCTCTCCACTCTTTTCTTCCTCAAATCCACAGTTCCTTAAATCTGAAAAATCTTTTAGAAGGGTTTTTTGGGCCTCTTCCTAAAACAGGAATTGACAGGTTTCAGAACATCTATTTTGTAAAAGAAGAAAGAAAAATGGTCTCAGGTTAGTGGCCATCAATATGCCAGCTTCATAAATCAGATATCTTCTACCCTGGATCTTAACATTAAAAATAAAATGTCTACATAACACAATGAAAAGTAGGAAAATAATCACCAGTTGACTTTTATTTCCCCCAGGTTGCAGGGAGGAACTATGGAAATATTAACTGAAGAGGCATTTAAAGAGGCATCTCTTAAATTTATCTTCATCAGGATTTCTGGTTGACAAAGTGCTACTTTAAATTGATTTGCAGCATCCATCGAAAAGTAGGTCTTCAAATGACAAGATTTAGATTTTTAATGCAGGCCCATAAAGTCCCAAGGACTTTGGGGCAGTGAACAATGAGGTCAGCATCCTCTTCAGAAGCCAGGGTGATCTACAGACTCCAGAGGTTCTGTGTCCCACTGCTTATTGCTGCAGGGAGATTTTTCAAGTTCTGTTTCACAACACAGAGATCTCAAAAGCTCACTGAGGTTTGTCCTGGGTTCTTAGAACCACCTGTAATTTCTAGCTCTGCAACCAGGTGGGAGGGGATTTGCAGCTGGTGTAGTCCAAGAATTTGGCTTGGAAGTAACAGGAGTTGCCTTGGCACCAGCAGACAGATTCTGGAAAGGTTTTATAATTAGTGTGTTGTACAGGAAAATGATTGTTTCTTCTCCATTTCAAGATGGAAGAGGCCATAAATTTTGTCTTTTTGAGGCTGCAGTGGGGGAGGTTTCCTGGCTCATTCAGGTGCAACTGCCAGTGAAGGAAGCAGCAAGTTTAGAAACAAACTCTGTCTAAACCACTGTCCTCTGTAGACCAAGAGGACAGCAACAGGTCAATGGGGTCTCTTCCATCCTTCTGCATGAAGATTAAACTATGTGCTGAAAACTTCCTGCTCTGAAGGCTTTAAAATGGGATCCCTGAAAAGAAAAAAGCCACAGAACCTTTTCCCTGTGAATCTCCATTCAGCTCATATTAGAGCTGAGCTGCTTTAGAGCCAGGGGAAGAAATCCCCAGCTCCATTTCAAGTTGGGGATTTGCAGACCTGGAGGTCTCAGCCTCTTTAGTGGGAGAGTGTTAAGAGAGATGACATAATCATATATTAACAGCACAATAAGCTACTTACTCCTCTCTCTGACACTGAAACTTGGCTCTGGGGAGGCAGCCAGACCATTGTCTATTTGAAGGAGCAAAGGTGAGGCATCACACTGGTGTTCCCATGAATATTTCATAGCTCAGAGCAGTAACCTGTCTGTTTCCTTACACATGCCTGGTTATGCTTCAAACAAAATACAGAATGTGGCTATAAGCAGACGTACATTTGCTTAAATGTTCCTTTGTAAGTCAGTAAATTGACTGAGATTGCACAGAGCATTAAAACTTTGTACAGAGTGGAGGAAGAAGGGGGGAAAAGAGATCTCGAGGGTCCGACAGCAATTTTCTTGTACACTTTTCAAATGAGAGGGAAGGACGTAACCAAAAGCCTCGTAACAAACCTCACCTGCTGCCTGTGGCCTGCACGGGGATGTGCTCCCTATGGCGGTGGCACTGGTCCCACTGCTGGAGACACCGTTTCCAGGTGATGCTGGAGGAGAAGAGCTGTCCTCTGCTGCTCACGATACACAAACAGACCGCTTGGTCTCCACCACATCAAAGGCAAGGGTAACTGGTGCCTCTAACAGTGATTGCCCTCCCTGTGACTCTTCCCTGTTCATTTACTCAGCACTTTCAGTCCAGCCTGTGTCTTTGGAAGATATGACTAGAATAAAATGATAAAAATGATATGAAGTATTTCTCAATAGTGTTTGTGCCCTATGCTAGTGTTAACCCCTAGCAGAGTTCTCCAGAATTATCATTGATGATGGCCTATGGATTGACTAAATTTTGTTGCCTGGCTATTTCTAGATTTCTTCACCGTATTAAGTACTGGTGGCTCGGCAGTAAAAAGTGAAAACTCTGTGCAGGTTTTTTTTGTTGTTGTTATTAAGATAATGAAAGCTTGCAGCAAAATTTTTATTGGACAAATTTTCACAGCCAACAACCTCCAAAAGCAGCAATATCCTGGTGCATTTCCGACGTGCTTGTACTGCAAGAGGAGAGCAGGTAGCTCGGAGGACTAACAAACGCCACGTGTAGTAATCTGATGCACAACTGCCATTAACAGTAATGGAGATTGTGTGTCTGATGATCCATCATGCAGAGCAGAGAAGGTTCAGCCCTGGGGATTTGCTGTGCAGCCTTCAAAAGTGCAAGGTAAAGTATGGAGGCAAGTAAAGGCTGAGGAGCTTTTTTTCTCGTTTCCTGCCCATAAGGAGATGTTAAGAACAGCATTTTTAAGTCTCATGAAAAATCTACATCTCTGCTTTGTTTTGTTACTTCAGGAGGAGGGGTGGGGGGTTAATTGATAAAGCAAAATAGGTTTTTAAACCTATCTAAGTTCAGACTGAACCAGCTGCTGGTAACCAGGTGATTAAGGACCCTTCTGCTCTCAACCCTGGGGCTTGGTGCTCACAGGGTCAAGAGCTTTGCTCTCTGGCTCTCTTCCCTCTTGAAATAAGCAGGGTAAGCTGTGTAAATGGCAGGAAGGCCCAGAAGAGTCTTGGCCCAGCTCCTCTCCCTGGTGTTTTTTGATGAGCTACCTCAGCATTGTAGCTGGTTTAGAAAATAAAATTAACCCACAGATTCCATCTGAATTCTTCTAGACAGCTTTAATTGTTCATTTCTTAAAATCACCAATATAAAAACATTCTGGGATAATTTTCATCTTTGTTTAGCTGTTTTTTACACAGATATAGATATAAATAGATAGATAGATAGATAGATAGATAGATAGATTAGATAAATAGATAGATAGAGAGATAGAAAGATAGATAT
This sequence comes from Hirundo rustica, assembly GCF_015227805.2. NCBI lineage: Eukaryota > Metazoa > Chordata > Aves > Passeriformes > Hirundinidae > Hirundo > Hirundo rustica. The sequence goes on from NC_053460.1 coordinate 4,197,479, forward strand.
AGAGATAGAGATAGAGATAGAGATAGAGATAGAGATAGAGAAAGAGATATATAGATATAGATATAGATATAGATATAGATATAGATATAGATAGATAGATAGATATAGATATAGATATAGATATAGATATAGATATAGATATAGATATAGATATAGATATAGATATAGATATACAGATCGATATAGATTTTTTATTTTTTTTCCCCAAAAAGAGCACTCAGTTTCCTCACCAAACTTAGTTAGGACCCAGATTACAAAATTTGTCCCACATTCATCTGAAGAGAGAGGCAAACACATTCCCATGGAAAAGGATCTCACTGAGGAAATAGGACAGCGTCTGGTGCGCGAGGACAAAATCTGGGCCAACACAATTCATTAGATTTCTAAAAACAAAAGGACCACTGCATCATCTCCCAAGGCTTCTCATGAGGAAGCCTTTGGAAGTGCAGCCTGTTCTTGATTGCTGACCCTAAAGTCCATTTTATGGTGATTTTTGTTTTTCTTAATGATACTTTAAGTCACAGTCTTCCTCTGAAAAGTCAAACTCTTGGCAAAAGGTCAGGCTCTCTTTGTGCTCTGGGCTCTGTTCTCCAGTGTCAGCAAGGAAATGTGTTTTCTTTCCTTTGTTGCTCAATCAGTGATGGAAACCAGGCACAAGTAGAGGACAAATGTTGGACCTCAGTTTTAGGTGCATGCCCACACTGACACACACAAGCTCAAATGAGTTAAAATGAGCGCACTAAAAAATGGTGAACTGGTGATTTGGGAGCCCAAATTGACTTAAAATTCTTTCACTATTTGTGCCTAAATGTGGAAGATGAGAAAATGGGAGAAAATTAATGCGAGCTTCAGATCCAAAGTAGAGCCTGCAGATCTGTCAGGCAAAGATGCTTTTGAGCTGGAAATGGGACACATCCTTTTTTGAGCTTTCAGAGAATTAATGTTGGTTTCCTGCGTGTCACTTCTACCTTCATGTTTTGCACTAAGTTGAAGTTCACCTTCCCTGAAGGTTTTTCCCTTCAAGGCTTCATTTCTCATCTATTTGCCACTACCTAGGAAAAAGTAAGTTACATGGAAGATAAGCTGAAGGATTGTTCTTAGACATAAGGATTTCTTACAGTTTGATGTAGTTCTTCACCCTGCCCCTTTGAAAGTATCTCTGCAGTGTGACACTTGAAAGGGAATAGAAGAGCAGCCATGGGATGCTGCCAGGAGAATTTTGGTTCAAAATCCTTCTGTTGGCGATTTATATCTGTTTTGGTTTTTCATTAGAGAGTAAAGTTGTTTCCCAAAGTGGGAAAAGCTCCGTCATTTGGAATATCTAAGAACAGTGAATAAGGTATTAAAAATTCATTATCTGGCTCAGCAGTAAGGGGTTTTTAAGTCTTAGATGCAGAGTATGGACAAAGTGGCCTAATAGCCTTTTTTCAGCTGCTGTTTTCATGGCCCTAAAAGGCTCTTGACTTAAATAATTCACTGCCCTGTGTTCCCAGTAATGTCTCACCTGTCCCTTTTAGAGCACACACTTGTACTGTATTAATAAATTACTTCACATTTGTATAGTCATTTTCCTACTACCTGTCTCTTTTTCTGTATTTTTTTGTGACCTAAGAAGTCCTCTGGGGGGGGAAAAAAAAAATAAAAATTTAAAAAAAAAAAAAAAAAAAAAAAATCTTTCTTAACCTTTGCTAGCATGTCCCAGTGCTTTCCAGCCACAGCAAAGGATGGAAAGGTAGACATATTTTAGCAGGATAAATGCAGGATCAGGCACTTGGTGATACCCTTGATTTGATCATGGAATGGTGGTGACTGCACACAAATGACACAACTACAACTTATGCACTTCAGCAGTCATTTGTACACACATTCACAGCATTCACAGTGGCAGACGTGTGGTGTCATACAAAGTTGTCTCTGACCTGTGTAGGACAAATAGAGTTGAGATGTTTGAGAGCCACTTTTATTTAGTTTTTTTATTGCCATTTCCGGATTGACAGCTATTTAGGAAAGTGTTTCCCTGAGCTATGTTTGTATTCTCCAGGAAGGAGTGTACACTGCATCTATTAAGACCTTCTGATGCCTGTCACTTTTATTAAACTGAATAATGTACCTGTCGTTTTAGCTAAAACCCGATTCCCGTGTTTGTGGGAGCTGGTTTTGTCGCCTTCTTCCAACATTAGCTTTTCAAAAATCATGGGCTGCATCTTCAGAACCAGCCCCTAAATCTGCTCTGGCAATCAACCGCAGGTGCAATTTTGTGAGTACAAGAAATTGCAGGAGGAAATTATGGAACTTAAAGATCAAGCATCGCCCTGATTTGTAAGCACAAATAGCGAGGATAAACGAAGCCGATGGGAACTGTAAGTGCTCAGTTTCTCAGTGTAACGCTGCTGTTTGCACCCACAAATTAGATGATAAGAAATCAAATCCTGCTATTCGCACTGTCAGTTGATTGCAGGATTGAGGCAGGAGACTGAGATATGAAGCAAGTCCCCCTAAAAATGTGATCCTTCAGGCTTACTTGTGCTTTTCCAATAAAGGCAGCATTTGTCACGCATTGTTGGCTAATCTGTCTGATTTGACATCTTCAGCAGTGGGTGGTATCCCTTGCTTCATGTTCTTCGAAAAAATTAAATTAAAAAAAATGGGGAAACAAAACATAAAGCAGTGGGGATGCAGAGAAGATGTTTGCAAGAAGCAAAGGGGTAATTTCACAGCCTCTTACACACTGTTCCCTTACAGTAAATATCAATTATGAGAGCGAGTTCATGAGTGCTGGGACAAGAACTGGGCAAGAAACTCACCCTGCCTCATTCCCCTGCCTTCCTCAGTGTGTTTGGGTCTTTGGAGCACGTGTTCCTCAGGCCAAGGATATCACTGTGCCTTTATAGTTCCCACCTGGGTGCAGCCTAGTGGCAACAGAAATTGTGGTGGGTAAATCACTCCATAATTGCTGTGCCTCTTCGTGTGTTCCTTAAAAATGAGGTGTAAAATGTTTTATGTAGTCCCACTGTTGGGTTATAGGTTAAACTCAAATCCAGACATTTTTTGAGCCTCTTACACTTCAGACTAAAAGGTAATCATTTACTACTAGTTATCCAGAATTTTATATCTATATATATCTCAGGGGTTTCCTAATATACACTTAGTAGTTTGAACTCAGCCATAATTACACTGTTATTATCTTCGTAAGCTTTACTTATCTCATTATCAACTCCTTCCCATGTTGGAGGTCAGTGGAGTCTCCCTTCTATTAGCCATTTAATCCTTTTACCCAGTAGCTCTGTTCTCATTGATTCACTCTACTGTATTTCTCTGTAGCTAATATTTCTGACATTTCAGGCCAACCTCTCCCCTTGCCTTTTACTCTGTCCAAAGTAATCTCTACCCCTATAGATTCCGAGTTCATTACTGCCTGCTTTAGGAGTGCTGCAGGTCGCCAGTAAAACCTTTATGGTTTTGCCTTTGGAGTCCTGCACTCTTTGCTGGGGCTGCCTGTCCTTGGCACAGGGTGGGGCTGGGGGACACCGCCAAAATGTGCATTATTTGCAAAGAGATGGGTGAAGATGGCCGTGCTGGAGGCAATAAATAAGAGGAAGCCTTTCCCATAACTAGGAAAAATTACTATTCTCATAACACTGCTTTTACTGATTTATATCAGCTATCTTAGCTGATGGATACTATGTTGTTTTAGAAATAGCGTTTATTGATTTTACTCTCCCTTTGCGATACAATTAACATTTTTGAGGCTTTGTCTCTCAATCCCTTTCCATCATATTGCCACTCACATGTGATCCCATTCGATGAGAACCTTGGTTTGTATTTCTGACTGGGATTGTTGCTGCAGAAAGGAGATCCTGTGGAGAAAGGAGAGAGTTTGGTTTTGAAAAGTCTTCCAAGTATTTTCCCAAAGAAATTATTTGCTGTGTGCTAGCTTGCAGTAACACTGAATTATAATTATTTTAGTTATTTTTTTTATTTTAATGAGGTGACAGTTACTTAGGCTTCCGGAGTGTTCTTCAGTTCTTGGCAGTCTTAAACTGAACACGTGCTAAGCCTAGCAAGGATAATTACACCAGCTGTGACCTTTTTGAACACATATTTGGACCAAAGTAGTTTTCAGTCACTTTTGATTGACTTAGAGCTTACTTGAATTTGCCTTCTGTAAACTTCAAATATCACCTTCCTGGTGCTGTGTTAAACTGGGCTGTGTATGTGTGTCGTGAGCAGCTTTATCATCTGATATTTGTTGCTCCTTCCGATGACTGGCGGCTTTGGGGAAGCTTTACAGAGGATTGGGACACAGGTCCAGGTGCTGCTTTGGGCTCAGGTGGCTGTGATAGGGTGTGAAAGGTGTCCCAGAGGTGGGCACTGGGCTCCTGCCCCTGCAGGAGTCAACTCCTGGTGCCTGAGCAGCTCAGTGATTCCTCTTTTAATGCCTCAGCTCTTAGCAGAATAAAGGGGAGATGAAAATGAATAGAGATAAAAGTTGTTTGGTTTTTTCTTCCTTTTTTCTCCTTTTTTTTGTTTATTTTTATTATTATTATTATTATTTGGAGGTGGTGGCTGAAAATGTTAGTTCAAATCAAGAAACTATTGGTGTTCTTAAGAGTCTTCTTGTATCCAATAGTGGAGTTTCGTTTCTACTACACCTGTAATGCTACATCTTTGGCTCTGGTTTATTATTAAAAGGCATTAAACTGCTTATTAAACTGCTTAATTAAGAGAGCTTTACTCAAGAAAAAATATCCTGCAAGGTATTCAAGAGAAATTTTACTTCTGTTTTCGAGATGCTCCCCTGAGTGTTCATGCTGGATAGCGGAGTCAGTTAATGCAGCATTAATAGTAATTTAATCTAATAAACAGACTTACCAGTAAGTGAGTGAGAATAATTTGTTGCTATTTATGCATTCCTCCTTCTCAGCATTCTTATGCTCACAGGATATATACAGTCACATTTTATTATTTCACCTATTTTGGCTTCTGTGCTGCAGGGCAGGCAGAGCTGGCGGCGTTCATCGGAGCTGGTTTCTTTCCACTAAACAATTTCACTGCTGACCAAACAATGCGTTCGTTTCTCTGGGAAGGGCGTGCTCACTGTGAAATCCGAGGAACTGTCAGCGTGGAGACACATAACTTCAGGCTGCTGAAAAGATCCTGGGCTTCACAGGGCTTTGTAACCTCCCGGCAGCTACGGCTGAGTCCACCATGAGGTTTCCATCACTGCTGAACAGAGCTGGGTTTTGTGGGAGGGAATTTTTTAGAAGGAAGGTAAGCAGGGGTAATTCTGTTGTTGGGTGAACTACACCTAAGAGGATTAAAGAGGTGACATTTGTGTCTCCTCTCTGATCATTCCCCTCTGTTTAAGGCTGTACTACTCTGAACGCACCAGTCCTGTGTCTGTGTCTGCCTGGGGCTGGCCAAGTGGGCCCCTTCCCTTGAGAAGCCCATTTTGGGGACAGCTGTGACATACCAGAGGGATTCTTGCAACAATAGTAAGGCAACAATAATAACAATTTCCTTGTTTACACTGGGAAACGGCGCAGGTTTGCAGAGCAGAACTGCAGTTACTGCTGGGGACACAAGTAATTTTAAGGGATTTTACTCATGGATGGCTCTAATCTGATCGTGTTGGCTGAATGTTCATTAGTGCTGGGAGCACAGTGCACACCCCTGGAGCACACCATTCCAGGGCTGGCTCATCGCAGCCTTTGCATCCTTGGGGATAGAGAGGGGCAGCTCAATGGGGCACTGCTGATGTGCAATCAAACCCTAACAAAGAGTCACCTATAGTCTGCAGCTCTAACAAAGCTTAGAGTGCTTTTAAACCACCCCACAGCCTGCACAGATCCATCTCACCTAAAACCTTCTCCGTGTCTCAGACAAGTCGCTTGTGTTCAGATCCAGCTCATCTAGCATCAGGGCCACCGATCTATCGCTGATATTTTTTTGTCTTTGAATTCCCCACCTGTGAGCTTGGTCACAGCTACTCCTGCTGCTCCGCAGGGTCCCTCAGGGTGGAGTCTGCCATCCCATTACCCAGGCTTTGCCTGCCTCCAGCCCTTAAGTGGCTGCTGAAGGGATGATTCATCTTAAATCATTCTTCTTGCCAGCTTTTTTGCTCTACACCACATGCTTGTTTGTTTAAACCAATACAGTCACATATAAAACCCTGACAGCACACGCTCAACGTGCAGGTAATAAAGAGGGCATCCTCTCAACAGCTTGTCCTCTTCAGCAATCCTTATGTTTGTGTAATGCTGTTTCCACTGAAACCCTGCAGGTTGGGATTTTGCTTGTGGGGAGGCATCAGGCTGAACATTTCTGTAAATCCCGCCCTAAACTGTGAGTTTGGCCTAATCAGGTGGTCTTAAAAGATGCTAAAAGCCAATGGATGGGATGTAATAAGCCATTAGCTAATCATGCATGCTCCACTGAGCTGGATTAGTGTTCCATGCAGGTTGTACACCGTGCTGTAGATATTGTGTCCCAGTTTCTTCCCTGGTTCCAATATTCAAACTCAGCTGGATCCCATAGGTAGAGGTGGGTGATGGAGACGAGGCCGTGCCCAGGTGTGTGACCCCTGTAGCAGCCACCCTGCTGAAGGCACCCAGCACTGCCACACGAGAAATTGGAGCATGGTAAAAGCTCCAAGCTTTTTGCATTTGTGAAAAGCCAACGCCCAGCATGAATTCCTTCAGAAAAACAGATCCGGTTTTACACCCAGGAGACTACAGTAAAAAAGTAAGATGCTGCATTGATTTAGAAGACCTGGAAATAAAGGAAATTGGGGGGCTTGGGTTGGTTTGTGGGATTTTTTTTTCCCCTTCTGGAGCACTTTAAGCATCCATACTGATTAATGAGTGTGACCCAATGTGTGGCACATTTCAGGTTCCCTGTCTCTGACCCATCTCCCACTCAGATGATGTAGATAAGAAAGCCCAAAACGTTCAGCACTGGCTTCCATGTACAACACTCTGAGTTTCAGCAGTGTTTTACAGAAAGCCGTGTATTTCCCCCTACACGATCTGACCCACACAGATCTGCAGGGCTGTCACAAGGTGAGCACCAGGAGCAGCATCCCCCTACATCCGATGTGATGGGAGCCTGAGATTTTCCTAGATGTTAGTGTTATGAGCCATAATATCCTGAAAGTCTTTCTCTCAAATATATTTTGGGATATATTCCCAAGAGATTTTTTTTTTTTTTTTTTTTTACCTTGGAGAGAATCCAGGGCTCGTTCTTTTAGGCTATAAATTCTTCAGCGCAAGGATTTTTGTTTTCCTTTATGTCCCCAATGCACTCCGTGCCACTGCACGGCTCAGTCCAAGCCACGTAATATATTACCATATGAAAACATCATTTACATTCAGCCAAGGCTCCTTTTATTCTCCCTCAGAAGGTTCAGATGTCTGAGAGGCAGGTGGGGTAAATAAAACCCCTCTCACTCTGAAGGCCACCCGCTATAACTTGGCCCAAACCCAGTGCTCTACCCCAGGCCACCCCACACACACACACACCCAAATCCCTCCACACAAAGGGGACAGGAGCTGGCCCTTATCTCAGTGAGAGTTTAGCTGGGGAATGTGGCCCCAGGTGAAAAATCGAGGCAACACCACACAGAACATCCAGCGAGGGAAAAAAAACCAAACCACACTCTGGAAATTTCTAAGTACGGATGATCTTGTGAATTCCTTTAGTCTGCATAATAACAAGGATGATTAAAATGAAAACACTCTGCCATTACAGCCAGGAAAGGAATCTATACCACTTATATGATAATACCATGGAGCTACATAGAGGCTCATGAAATATGGATGTGCTTATATGCACCATAGTCTAACTTACATTTGTAATGCTAAGTGAAGTATCTCCCTGCAAAACACACACCCATGCAAAAACATTCCAGTGGGGAAGGCTTAGTTCGATTTACCTCGGGTTAGCACTCTGTTTTCCTATTATTGTGGCATTTTCTTGTGCTTGTTATGCAGAAATTCTGGCATTGAGTCTTCTCATACTTATGTTGATGGGTGGGAGGTCAGCGAGGTTCAGCTCAGGGTCATTTTCTACATCTTCCTTCCTATCTGTACTGTTAGCTTCCTGTTTAAATCTTGGATTCTCCACTTTAGAAACTGCAACTAAATTACACGTGCTGCATAGTCTACAGTGAACGTGCCTCACACACACATGGATTATGTGGGATTATTATTATTTGATAATTGTATATTTGCAGTTTAAAGACCTGCTCATAGCCATCAACAGCAATTTATACAACACAGTGTCCAAATACACAGGAAATTAACTTCTGTGCCAGTGAATTTACAAACTAAGGCTACACACAAGTTTAGTTTTGTACACCTTAGGCTTCATCTTCCAACATGGGTGGTATAAACATTTATGTGTTCATAAATGCACTAAATAAAAGAAGGATGTGATCACAATGAGAGAATAAAAAACCACATCCTGAACTCAAAGGGTGTTAGGGCAAAGATTAAGAGACTCTGGATTTATCATTTTTGATTTATATGGTTGAATTATGGCTTCAGGCTGCAACTGGTGCGATGTTGTGAGCACACAAATTCGTGGAAATCACCCAGAGGAAACTGTACTTTTATCAGCAGATGAATGGTTGGAGATTTAATGAAAACAATGGTGCCTTAGCCACGAAAAACTTCTCTATTGCTCATTGGTACTGTATAATTCCTGTCAAGTGTCATGTTTTTGGAAAGGAAAGGAGTATTTTTGGATGCTAAAGAGAGAACCGGACAGATCCTGCAGTGATGGTGGACTCAACCCAAGCCACGACAAGCACTGCCACTGGCACTCCTGGCCCCTGGCTCTCTTCCCTCAGCAGCAGGAGCTGGGATGAATCTGCAATCCAGCCCCTGTTTAGTTAAATGGGCTGACACTGCAATGTTTGACACAAAATGATGTTTGTCCACCTGACTGTCCCAAATACGGGGTATTAGACCGACTAGACATTCAGCCTTGTGGGGAATTGGGGTATTTTCAGGAATTAAACTTCAGATTAAACTGAGATACTTCTCCCAGCAAGGTGTCTCTGTAGCACAGCTGGCACTCGTACTACCCCATGGATTTGGGGATGTTTGAAAAAGCTACGGGGAAGCTTCTTGCTCTTCCATTTGTCCAGGTGATTTGGTGCACGGGGAGTCTGTAATGGATGGACCCCACACGATGCTCAGCCTTGCTTTTGCTGATGCTTCTTTTCATTACCAAGAGGTGACGCATTAAGCTCTCAAATACTCTGTCTCCTTCTCAGCATGGAGATTTTTTGGGGTTTTGTTGCAGGTTTTGTTGTAAACCCAAACCTCCTGTGGCTCCCCAGGACCCTGGGGCCAAGCCCTGCCCTGGCAGAGGGGGGCTGTAATTGCACAGACAAGAACCAACAAGGACAAATCAAAGATAAATCCTGCTCCTGCAGTTTGATACATTTATAAACACTTTATTTTTCTTGCAGCCTTTAGGACAAGTGTCCAACAGCCTATTTCTCCTTGGGTTTAGATTCTGAAGTCTGTTTCTCCCCAGGAAGTTGAATGGATGAGCAGGAGTTTGATATTATCTGGCCCTTGCTGTGGAAAATGTCAGAGGCATGCCATGACAAATGCCACTGCTCTCCTCTTTCAGAGGCAGGAGCATCAGCTGCCAGTCACACACAAACTGGTGGTGTACATTACCAGGCAAGTAAAGCTGGCTTTTACCCAAATCCGCATTTGTGGAAGAAAAAAATGCCCGTGCATTCCTTTGTGGCAGAAATGAAAACCAAGATCAATGACTGGCTCTTTTTAAGTCTTAACGTGCAAGGTAAAACTACTCTTTCACTCTGTGATAATGTCAAGTGCAGAGAAATATACACCCAGCGAGGTCATGGTCAGTTCAGGAGAAATATGTTTAAGAATAAATCGCCTGCCTTTTCTCCCTGTGTGGAGGTAGGGAGTGGCCTTTTGGTAATGAGAAGTGTATTAAATGGATGACTGCCATATCTGCATGAAATATCACAAAAATTAACATTTATGGGAATTTTTTTTTTTCTATTTATTTTTAATCGATGTGATATTTCTATTCTTAGCTTCCTGGCTGTTCCAGGGTTTTGGTGAAGGCAAACTGCTCCTGGCTGGTTTGACATTGATTTAAATGTTGTCAGGTGCATTTTGCAGCACAGCCCCGTAGTTCTCCTCGAATTTCCAGCAGTGTGAGGGTGAGTTATGCATGGAACCACCGCGGAGAAAGTGGAAACCAGGAGGCACCGTGCTCTGGAGGAAAGGAAGGGGAATTGCCTGGCTCAGATATCAACCAGGAGCTGAATGCAGCTGCTCACAGGTGTTGAATAGTGGTTTCTTATCAGGAATATCAAAAACCACCCTGAAGGTGCTAACTGGGTGAGAACCAGACCTTCCAGAGCTTTAAGGACAACCGAGAGCTGATGGAGAAGCAGGAGGAGCAGCTCCTTGTTCCATTGCCAGGGTCAAGGAAGAGTCAGCCACTGCCTTTGCCCCGTGTAGCAGAGACAACCATGCCAGTCCTGCTCTGGGCACCATTTTGTTTAACTTCATCTGTTCCCAGAGTCAACTGAGAAAGTCAGAAGTTAATTTAGAAAAAAGATATCAAAACTTGGAACATTCACAGATGAGGATTTTCTCAAGAAGGGTTTTTCTGCTGTGACTTTGCACCCATCCAAAATCTAAATTTGCTGTCCATGTAAGCCAGCACTGCTTTTCACATGAATTTCTGTACAATATTGTGTGATAAGCATTCCAAGTTCTTTTTCCTTTATAAAAAAACCCCTGACCTTGCCTTTGTTTTGTGTATCCCTGTATTTAATTTAGACTTTTAAGCAATTTATCGAAATTACCATTGGGCAAGATCTCCCTTCTTTGTCCTGGAACACAGTACAACATCCCAGTTTGGGGATCCTAACGCTGCTGGGAAATATGTAACAGGTGATGGCTGAAATGGGCGCTTTCCTTTCCGTGTGTAGTTCTGTTCTTCCAGCCTTAGGCACTCAAGCCTGGAATTTGGATCCCTCAGGGAGGGGATTTGCCAAACCACTGTTGGCTTTATTGTTTCTTTATTAAAATTAATTTATGAAACCGGGCATTAGAGGAAAGGCAGTGCTTATAATCCATCTACGTTTTGTAACAGCTCCACAGTCCTACTTGGAAAAGAAGTGTGGAGGAAGCTGGTGGTGCACATGATTGCATGGAATCCATCCTGGATGAAGGACAAACTGGGGTGTATCCACCTGGAGAGAAATGATCATTAGGGGTACTTTGGGTATTGATTGCCCCTTGTTTTGTTTAATGAAATAAAGACTGAAAGATGGAGTAAACACCAGATAAATGCAACATTTTTCAATTATGAAGTGTTGTATCAGTTTGAAAAACGGCACGAATGAAGAAAAATAAAAAGGGGAGAAACAAGAAACTTCCTGGTTTAACACTGGTAAAATTCAGGTTGTTGAAATGTGCAGTCAAAACAAGAAGAAATCTAGGAGGTAGGAAACCAGTTGGGGAGGGAAAAGGGGTTTAGGAAGCAGCAATGACTTCAGACAGGTGTGGAAAGAGAAATGAGAATAATGTGGGCACCCTGGGTTAATGCTCTGTGCGTGTGTCATGGGGAGATGTCCCTTTAATGCCACAGAGCAGGGCACCTTTGAAATATTGAGGACATTTTGTCCTGAAGGCTGGAATTTTGACAAATTCTCCGTGCTTGCCAAAACCTGCTTCCAGTGAGGATCCCGGGAGTTTTGCCATTGATTTCAACGAGAGCAGATTTGGGCCATTGCTGAGACCTCTCTAAAATTGACCCTTAGAACACAAAAGAGGCTGACAAGTTAATTTGGCCTCAGAGGTAGGCAGCCAGGGTGATTAGAGCCATTCATTTAAAAGACAATATTAAAATAATTGACTACATGTTGGCTGCACGGATGTTTGGCAAGATAATGGCCTTAGCACCGGTTATCTGCGGGCAGCACCCAAAACTGAGGTGCTAAATGTGGATCAGGAATGTCCAAAGGGAGAACATCTGGAGTGAAAAAACACCACGAGAATTAAAGGTTGAAATGCAAAGTCCTTTTGCCAGGATGAAGGGCAGCCAAGGACTGTTCATCAAAAGGAAGTGCTAGGTTTTAAAACACGGTGAACAGAGCACATGAAATTAGAGTGTAGCACTAAGGGCACTCTTTCTCTCCTGGTTTCAGTTATGCCATAGCAATTAATTGGATAGATATTTGTGGACAGAAATAAGAATGCATTTTTGTTGACAGCAAACACTTCTCATCCCGGATGCAAAGCAGTAATTTTATTTTTCCTTGTCTCTTTCAGGGTGTTTGCACTTCTCAAAACCTCTCCTGTTATCCTCTAGTGATAGGGTTTTAGAGGACATCTGAGGCTCAGTTTCTTTTGTGAAGTGGTGACATTTGGGGACAGGAATGTGCAAAGACAATCCCAAGCCTGCAAAGAGCACTGGCTTTGTATAACTCTATTATGGCTCATGGAGAATCTGATCTCTCCCTGACAGATTTCCCTAAAGATATAATACCCTTCATGGAAAATAGCTAGGTATGATTTGTCAGTACAGCAGGAAGCATTGTTTAGAAACAGCTGAATCTAGGTGTTTAATTTAGCTTTCATCTGGGGCCCACTAATGGACACGTTGTTAAACAGAGCATTTTACATCTCACTGCAAACCACCCTGAGCTGCTGGGAACTTTTCAGGGCTGATTGGCACTAATGTCCACCAGCATGAAAGGGCTCTGGAGAAAATTATGCTCTTCCCGATATGAGATAAAGGGCGTAAAACCGTGTCAGGAAGCGCTTCCATCCCACCCTTAATGCAGAAGTGATTTAAAGACAGCAGAGAGTAAATTCTGGGGTTCACTGAGAACCAAGCCAGGGTAGAATGAACTGAAACATCAAAAACTGTTCAGTCCAAGTCAAGGAGAATTTCAGACGTCTTGGTCCTCAGATATCTACTTTTGGTTTATTATAGAACCTTATTTGATATTACATATTTCATGTCCTCACCCCAACCCAAACAGAGTGAAATCTGCAATGCAAAAGAGGTCATTGTGTTACTACAAATGAAAAAATTTCTACTGCATTTGTTAGCCTTAATCTATGATCTCATCTACAGTATTTTATTCATAAATACATATCTGCAAATCTAAAGTTAGTATCCACATAAAGTATTATAATAAACACCTATACAGAAATATTGGAGGATAAAGAGGTGAAATAAATCTTTCCACTGCTATTCTGAATTTTAAAAAAAAAAAAAAAAGTTCAATCAGCTCATATAATTCAATGTCTTGGCAGTGAGATGAGCAACAGATTTGAAGGGCTTGATGCATTTCAATGGAGATGCAGGAAGTTTGGGTATGAGGAAGGAGGCTTCTGACTATGAGTCAGGATTGTCATCCTTGAGCACTCTGAGATTCTGATCTAAAGCTCAAGAAAATATCTGCAACTTCTCTTTTGGTAAAGGATAAAAAGAAGTAGACGATGTTATTTGACTAATAGGTTTTGTCACTTCAGGGTTACATTTCACTCTGCTTCTCACCTTCCTGTGGTATTAACCAAATGCCAATATCCTTCCCTCATTCTGAAGGAATTATTCTCAGTATTGGACAGTGAAGAAGAAAACAGCTGAAAAATTGTCAGATATGTGCTCTTGCCAGACAGCTGATAAAATTGAGAACAGATAGGGAAATGTGAAAATTTCAACCAGGAAAAAATGCTTGAAAAACCCTGAAAGACAGAGAAGGAGCAGAGCACGGGCCGTGGATATAATTGTCACAGGGACAATTGGGGCTGTTGGAAAGGGGTTGATGCTCTCCAGGTGAAATCCTTACTGCCCTAGCCCACAGGGCACTGGAGCTGTGGTGACAAGGCTGTGCCTTGGTCTAGGAGGTGAATGACACATGCAGGATGATTTTACAGGCATTTTGTGTCAGCACTATAGCAAGAACTTCTTATTTTGCTACGAATCGGTGTCTAAATACCATAATTTGGTTCTTTGCAGCATTTGATGAGTGTTTAACACTGACTTGTACGTGTAAAAATTATGCTTTATCAAACATCCTAAGCATTTGGAAACTAGCTAAACCTAATATTTTAAAATTAATTTAGCTCTAAACAGTTTTCTCTGACCTGCTAAACATCACTGTAGTTATAAGACCCTAAGTGAGCAAGATTAAGCTGTACTCCCACGACTCCAAGACTTCACAGAAAAGTTTCAGCTATGGCAAGGCTCAAACTAAAGTTCCAAAAGCTGAGCAAAGCAAGGCAATACTAGTTATAGGTAACAATTTTTAAATTTTGGCTAGAACAGCAAGTCCTTCAAAGTGTGATTCCAAGTGAATTTGGGAGCAGTGGGATCACAACTTCTGTTTGCCATGAGCCAGGATGACCCCAAGCAAGAAGATAACATTAGCTCCAGTTAATAATACCCATGTGGGGAACAAATATGGATTCTTATTTATGGAATTGCACATATCTTGTATATTCCTTGCATATTCCAATGTATTTCCCATGTATGCGCATATGTGTATAGATAAATATGTGAACAGTGATGGAATCCATACAAAGAATGAAACATTTTAAAAGCAATGAAACAGCTTAAATATTGCTCAAAAATATTTTTGAGAGATTCCAAAGCTGATGAACGAGGCAGTTTTCCCTCCCCCCCCACCTCTTTCCCAACAGAAAACTTTAGAATGCAATGCATTTATTCCAAAATCAAATTTGCAGCTCGCTAAACTTTTTGTGTGTGTTCAGAATGCTCCCACAGAATGAATTTATCAGAAATAATTAGTGTTTTTATAGCCAGTGCTGATTGCTGCAGCATCACATTCCAGTGCTGGTTTGTATAATTGCAAATCATTTCCTAGAGGTGTCACACAAAAGCAGAAGATGTCTTTGGAGTAGTGTAGTGCCCATGGAATATAAGATTAACACTTGTATAGTACAAGAAGACATGTAAAGACTCACTATCTTTTTTTTTTTTTTCCTTTCTAACCTTGTTGATGTCATGAATATCAATTTACATCTTTCTTTTTTTTTTTTTTTTTTTGAGATAATTTAACACTCCATTTAGTCATCCTTGGTAATGCAAATCATATCAATTCTGCTGCCAGACTACAAGGTGATCTCCATTGTATCCCTTGGAAATGAGAGATCCATTTTTCTTCGTTTATTTTCATTAAAAGAAAAATCCTCCTTTTTAAGCCTTTTGATAAGAAGCAATTGAGAATTCCAGGAATTTTAATCAGGGAGCAAAGTTGTAACCACCCAAAAGTATCACCCTTTCCTCCTCGGTTATTCTGTCTGCCTCCTCTCCCTCCTCCCCGCTCAGCTCATTTGCATAACGTGATTAAGAGAGCAGTAATAATTACAGCAGCACGTGAGGGATGTACATTGCTGCTTGCAGGAGTCAGCAATGCTGCCCTGCACATTTTCCAGACATGAGAAAGAGCCCTCGGGCTCCTGGCTCTGTCCCAGCTCCACCTGCAAGGTCCTCGAGCCTCCTCTCTGCTGGAACTCTGGAAACTTGGATTTGGGGATTTTAGCATATAGCAATACACGTGAGCCAAGATGGAGGGCTTTGGGTGTTGTCTAAGTCCTTCTTCTTTACCTTCTTCTTCACGGGTTTGGGCGGTTTTCTGTAACTGGGTGAAAAAGGTCTGCAATGTGGGTCTTGGATGGTCATTATTGGGTCAAAAGTATAAATAATAGAGGTGTCACCTCGTTATTGGGGGATTAGTGCTTAAATAACCTTGGAAAGAGTCAGAAGCTCTCCATTTTACCTCGTTTCTCTAATTTGCTAGTTAGAGCTCAGAGCTCATGAGTCTCTAAATAGGTAAGAAATAGCAAACATCCAAGTCCGAACTCGAAACCTATGTTTCCCTTGTATTATTAATCCTGACCTTGGCAAGGAGAAAAGAAAAAGCCAGAACTGCCAGATCTCTCCGTGGAGCTGGGGTCACTCCAGGCCCTCTCCCACCCCTGTGTTGCTCCTGCTCTCTCAGATCACCCTGAGGCCCCACAGAGGTGCTGATCTCCTCCAAGGCAGAGTGGTCCCCTCACTGTTTTGCCCTCCTGAGCCACAGCCCCTGCGACACAAAGCTACGGGATCCTGAACACTGCAAGGGAAATAGCTTTCCATATAAAAATCTGTGGGCAAAGATTTAAAGGCTTTTGTGGAACATTTGTTTTTGTAATCTGGTTGCTTTTGTGGTTTTTCGTTACCATAGCTTGGGTTGCAGACATTTTGTGTGCTTGTGTGCATTCCATCCATGCCTTAGCTTTGCCCTACCATTAAAGGCTACTGAGGCAAACATCATCTTAGAATGAGGAAATTCAGCCTGGAATTTCAATATTGTGTTACAGAGCTGTTAACCAGGACCAGTTCACTCAATAATCACCATTGCTCGAAGCCTCTGGGGTCCTTTCCAGCCTCACAGCATCTCCATGGAAGGGGCAGTGTCCAGGCAGGGATTGTTAATCAAAGTATCAGAATAAACCCTTCTTGCAGCAGGAGAGCAGCACCTGATCAGTGCCTTCCCTTCCTGATGGATATACACTTGTTTATATCAAAGATGAAAATACGTATTGTCTCCTTATTTTAATTTTCATTACACAAATGTGAAAATAAGAGCTGAACACATGCTGTAAAAGAGAAAAGACCTCAAGGACTTGTACCTTTAAGGCATAAATCAGATTAAAATATATTCAGTGTTTGAGAGGGGAAAGGAAATCATAGCTGTGAGAAAGCAGGGGGTTTTCCTATTTTGTATATCCAGGTGCAAAAAAGAACCACAAAACCATTTAATGGTGTCTTCAAGCCAAATATAGATAATGTTGGGGGTTTTTCCTTCTAGGAAAGATTATCTGTTTGGGTTGTTCTGGGATGGGTTTGCAGCCAGCTACAGATAAGGACTGACACATATGGTATCTGATAACACTGCCTTTTCTGCCTGGCACACAAAGCCTCTTGCTGCAAAGTGGAAAGGTGCTGCAAACACTCACGAAGACAAACACAAAACGCCCAGAAGGAAAGCAGAGCACGTCAGAGCTGATTAGCAGATGAAAAAAACCCTTCCTCTGCCTCTGCAGGAAAGCCCAGAGGAGATGGGCTCCCAGAGACCACCCAAAAACTCTCCCATCCTCAGCTCCCAGTGATGTTGGGGATGGGGATGGGCTGGTCCAGGCTGCACAGACTTTGGGCTCTTGAGCAGCTCACCGGGGCTGGAGGGAGGAGGAGGAGGAGGAAGAGGAGGAGGAAAGCGAGGCTGAAGATCGGAAGAAAACATGACGGCTTCTCAGATTCTTATGGTGAATCCTTGGGGGTCCTTTTGATGCAAATAAGTCAATGATTTCTTTTTCAATATATTTTATGCTTGAGGGGTTTTTTGTTTTGGTTTTTTTTGGGGGGGTTTTTTTGGTTTTTTGTGGGTTTTTTTCGTGTTTTAATTCTTCAGCAATTTGCAGGTTGAGCACGGTTTTGCATAAAGACAGGTCAGCTCGGTCTGCTGAGTGAAAGGCTTACAATGGAAACTGCCTTTCCAGGAGAATGGATGTCCTTTGATTCCCGTGTGTCTCGCCGAGGAGGTCGTTGTGAAGAGCTGTACATCCAGTGGGTTCCCTTTGAAGAGAGGGAAGGTTTTGGGAACAGGCCGGGAAGAACAGATCTGCACGAGGAGTGGAGGGTGCAGAGAGGGAGCAGCTGCTTCCCCTCCTCCTGCAGGAGAACATTTTCCATGGCTTCACATGAAAGTAACCTGTGCAAAGGCGTCCACATAACTGATAATTAATTACAATTAACAAGAAATTAAAAATCTAATTGTGTACTGGAATATTATTAAAGAACTTTTTCTTTGCCCGTTCCTTGGGGGTTAATCTGGGGACATCTTAGTGACAAATCCTCTGCCGAAAGCTTTTGCTTTTAAAATATAATGGCACTGGTGATTTCTGATTTCACTCAGGAGGAAATGCCTGAGAAATTTTCACTCTAGAGGAAAATGCACCAAGAATGTTCTTTTAAAGTTCTTGTTTCCATGGTTTAAAAGCTGTAATTATTTTAAATGCTTAATGGTAGCTGAGTATCTATACTGGTGACTGTTCACTTCTGTTTGCCCTGTAAATTTATCCTATTAGTACACATGTGTGAGTGTGTGCGATTATGTATATTTAAAACACATATGGTATGGAAAAATATATATATTTATCCATTAGAAGATACTTGTTCTCCCATCTTTTCAAGTGTCTTGCTGCCAGCTGCCTCTATCAAAGGAAGTGAACAACTGAAATATTACAGCACTCTAATTTTATGTCTATTGGGCACTGCTGCTTTGCAGTACATTTTCTAAAAGAGTTTATTGTCCACTAGGGCTCTTTTAAGGGGAGTCTTGGCTACTGGGGACCTTAAAAGTGATGAAACTTAAATGCAAATCCATTCACCTTTTCTTCCATGCAGTAAATTCTACTACCTGCACTCCGAAATGCAGAAGATCACTGTTACAGTACCTTACTTTTTAATCTAATATTGACTCTTTTTGTCTAATTTACTTTTATTTTCTGTGTCCAAACACGATGCAAATCTCAGGACACAGAAATCACTGAAAGACCATTGTTTGGTCCTGGTAGAGGAGGATTTAACTTCTTTGGTCACTGCTGAGCTGGTAATAATTGCTTTCATTTCATCTTTGCTAGAGGGCCTATTGCTGAATAATGGTGATGTCCCTGGGTTTGAAAACACAGCTATGGGAGAGGAGGTGCTGGTAAGAAAAAGTGAGGATGGGTGTGAAAAACCGAGGTGGAGAAAATATTTCTTCATCAGATCAGCAGAGTAACAGATGTGTTTCTGCTCTGTCTTTTGACTCCTCATGACTCATCTCTACAGTCAGGAATCAACACTGCATTCTCAAGAAGAGATTGAGTCCTTGACTCAGAAATTCCTGTAACAGTCTGTGCTTAGCTCTGAGCATGTGCTCAGCTCTTAGCTTGCCCTCACTGCTGCAGGGTGGCAGAAATAATCATCTGTGATGCTCAGTTTTGTTGGGAAAAGCTTCCATCCATCCGAGGGATTTGCATAATGGATTCCTGGGGCCACATCTTCAGCTCCAGCAACATTAATTAGGAAAAACTTCATTAATAACAGAGCTCCTCTTGTGTTCATGATGCTTGGTGGGACCATCCCCATCGAGGGTGGTCCACAGGCTCAGGCAAGATGAGCTGGAAGACAGCAACACCTGCTCAGCTCTTTTTAGGTGTGTTTTGCAAATGGTTTTTCTTCTCTTGCATCACCTCAGTGATGCTTTTAGTAATGATAGTCATCACAAGCAACCTTTTTTGCACGGTCACAGGGATGTGCTGAGGCAAGCAAAACACTGCATATTGACGTGCAGAGCTGTTCTTTTCATAAAGGGGAGCTGCAAGTGGAGACTTGATGCTTCATAAAATTCTGACATCCTGAAAAGGGAGTCCTAGATCTGTTTTATACGCTGTAGTAAAGGTGATCTTTGGAAATTGCTTGTTGAATAACTCCGCAGCCTGCTGTACATCATTTTTATTGATGATAAGGAAGATGTCATCACTGTGGCTTGCCTTGGAGAGGAGGGTGGCAAGGCATTGAGTTGGTTGAAAAGATGATATTCTGTGTTAAAGACCTTGGTGCCTATTGTGGAAAGAAAATGTTCCCACTACTACTCCCGGGTGTATTGGCTACAAAGTCCATCAACATCTCCCAGTGCTGCACAGCCCAGTGGCACAGAACTCTGCAGCTCCCAGGAGCTCCTTGGCTCCTCTGTTGGGGATTCCTGTTTCTCAGTGCCATTTGCTGGTAGTGTGTGTGAATTACTGACTTCTCCTCGCAGCCCAGCCATGGGGATGGGCCTGTGCAGGTCTTTAACCTTCAAGCTCAGAATCACACCCCTGCCTGCTGAATATGGTCAGGGTGGGTTTTATGGTGGCTGCAATTTGTGGACTATTGGGGAAGAATGATTGTTTTTATGGATGGAGCAGAATCTCTCTCCTCTGCTGTGTGTGGGGTCACCAGTCCCGTGGGGGATTTACGTGGGCAACTGCTCACTGTGCTACTGAGAGCAGAAAACCATTCCAGGGTATTATGAGAAGGAGTTTACAGATTAAATCATAGAGCGTGCACTGCTACAAGAGATCTTTGCAAATGGTCTCTCTCCTACATCAGCTCATGTCCATTGAAATCGCACAAAACAATTAAAAATTAATCATTGTTAAAGTAAATGCTTGCTTTCCTCTTCAAATGGGCCCTTAAACTTCTTTGTAGAGCATCTTCTCCTGAGTTTTCCACCTGCAGATGTATTCTTTTAGCCCTGGGAATAAAGGATGTGCTTACAATGCAGAAGAGGATCTCTGGGGTTGCAATCTCAGAACCAAGACTTGAACACAGCTGGTTTATGCTTGGAAAAGGAGTTGTGAGGCAACATCATCTGCAGCTAGGAAAATAAGGACTTAATGACTCCACAGATCATCATCCTGCCTTATTATTTAGTACTTGGGCTCATGACTGGAATTTCAGTTTATCCCACATAACCTTGTATTTTACATACATTTAAATCCTGTATTTTTTCTCCCTTTAGATAATATGTGATAGAGGCACCCCAAAGACTGGAGCCTTTGAGTATCTCTTGTTAGAGGGCAGCAGCCCCAACCTTCCTTCTAAAACATCCAGCTGCTTTTCATCTCTTCCTTCCAGGAACCTCTGGAAAGAGGGCACTCCAGAATCCTGAGTCTGCTGTACCTGCGTTGCATTTCACAGCGAGCACTTTCTCAGGGCGTTTGTTTTCAGAGGTATTTTCCTCCTGTTTGTGGTTTTGATGGATTTTCAGCTTATCCCATCCATTACTGAAAACAGGAATTAACCTTGAGTTTGAAGATTCATAGCCCGCTCATTACCACATCCACAGCTCAGAGATCAGTCTTGTGTGAGCAGGGGCAGGCAGCCGTTCCAAAAACATCCCAAAGCACGGCAGGCTCCTCCTGTACCTGCTGCCACTCCCTGCCAAAATAGATTGACTGACATGTGCCCTATATGCCTGCACCTTCCAACAGGAGGAAATTATATATGGTAACACTCATGAGATTTGAGTTTTCTCAGGGCCTTGGGGTCTCTCGGTCTGGCCACTGGTGCCCAGCGTGTCAGAAGGTCAAGATGAAGGAAATTCAAAATTTCATGGAATCGTGGAATGGTTTGGTTTGGAAATGAACTTAAAGCTCACCTGTCCAACCTCCTGCCATGGCTGGGACATTTTCCACTATCCCAGGGTGCTCCAAGCCCTGTCCAACATAGCCTTGAACACTTCCAGGAACAGGGCAGCCACAGGCAACCTGTGCCTCATCATCCTCCCACTGAAGAATTTCTTCCCAATATCCAATCTAACCCTGCCCTCCTTCAGTTTAAAGTGATTTCTAAAATCTGGAGAGACAGCAATCACCACTTGTGCAGGACACCAAGGATATCCTGAGACCCAGCTAGGCAGCAGTCTCCAAAAACAGGAGTCATTCCCCATGTTGGGAAGAGAGGATGTCCCACATCAGCATAGCAGGAGCCTCCTCTGAGCTGCTGACAGAGCTGCTGCCCCTGGAAGGCTGTGCACAGCTGCCACAGAGGCTGCACGCCGCTGTCAGCAGCCATTAAAAACATTAAAAAGGTGAAAACTTATGGCAGCACTTAGCAAGTCCCAGGTTATTTTGCTCGGTGTGCAAGGAGACCTGCGTGTCACATTTTATATCGGTGCAGGCACCAGAAGCACATTTAATGCGCTGCACAGAAAGCTTATTAAACACTCTGCATTTAATAGACGTGTGTGTGTGTGTGAGTACGGATGTTCAGCACTTGGCCATGCGAGGAGCAGCCTCTTTTTTTGCAAATGAGGCCACCTGTTCCTCCTTCCCTGATTTGACAGGTTTTAGTCTCTCCTCTCTGCGAGTGGGCGGACAGTTGGATTTGATTTACTGGATACTCTCCTCTGGTGTGATTGCAGCATAATTATATCGATAATCAGCTCAGTTTGTGGTCAAAATCTTCTCCAACACACACACACACACACTCACACACTCACACACTCAAATCCCGGATCGTACAATGCCTGGAAAACCTGTGCCGCTTTCTGTTTCACCAAGGTTTGGTTATGTGATAAATATAGATTGATTTCTGAGGGCTCGTGGCTGTTACTCAATCGACCAAGGGTGTGTGGTAGACAATAAAATTTACAGTTATGCTTTGTAGGTATTTCATCAGGTGAGACTGGTCCTTGTTAGAGAAGTGTAAAAAATTGGAGAATTGATTTTATTTTTTTTTTTTTTTCACTTATTTTGATGTGTGGGTTCACCTGGAAAATGGGAAAGAGACTAAAACTGTGGAAGGAGAGTTCATGCTACATAAGAAAAATATATACATTTTTCCATCAAAAAGATTGATCAAAATCATTTTGGAGAACATAGAGTTTTTCACTCATCTGAAAGCAAAAATTGTTTTATTTGTTTAGGCTTTGTCTGGGTTTGCTATTTATGATCTCCAAGAAAGTATAAAGGCAGATATAATTAGAAACATCCTTTCATTTTTAATAAGTGTCATTGAAAATACTTTTAAAGGGCTGTGGCTTTTTTTAGATAGAGTTATTTTTCAGTTTTATTATTTTTAAGTGGTTGCTGCATTGGATGTACACTCATGGATTACCAACTGAGCAAGTATTTTACCATGGGAAAAAGTTGTTCCGAGCACTTGGGCTGGCTTTAAAACACAGGCAGGACTTTGCCATCAATGTCCATGAAATGAGTGTCCTGTAAATTATAACTAAAGACAACCCAAGTGCTTAAATGCATTGGAAATGAAGGGTCTGCAATGGGTGTGTGCTGGACTGGGTAAACCCTTAACCCGAGCCAAAAGCACACACAGGAATGAGCTGGGATGGGAGCTGAGCAGCTGGAGAGGTGTGGAGTGGTACCACCCACACTCACTGGCACCAGGAGCTGGCATTCAGCAGTTTTTTTCTGCTCTTCTCTCCTCACCCCTTCAGCTGCTCCAACCTGTGGATGAAGGTGAGGATGAGTGGTGGTTTCCAGAGAAGCTTCTAGGCAGGGGTAACCTGGCCCAGTCCCCACCAGAAGTGTCCCTTGTCACCCTGCAGGCAGGGCCAGACCTCCCAGCTGTCAGCAGAGGAACGTTTCCTACCTTCTCCATGTGCTCGGATTTGGGACACACCTTTGAACCTCCAGCAATGCTCTTACAAAACTTTTCAGTTGATTTTTTTTTTTTTTTTTAATTTTCCAAGCCAACAAATCCATTCCCGCTGAATGCTGACTACTCAAATCAAGGCACTCACAAGGGATCCTGTATGGGATCACACAACAGGCAGCACAGAGGAATAATTCATCACAGCACTGGGAAAAGCTAATTTCTTTATATGCATGCTGGAGGGAAAAGGCAGAAAGGAAACTTGGCAGGGAGGAATATCTAGTACCTTGCTGCAAGTGATCTTAAAATCACACATCTTTAATAATACAGGAACCCATTTCATATCGATTTTCGGGCAGTTGTGTATTCTTAAGGCCTGTTCTGGATAAGCAGGCAGGGTCAGCACTGCAGGACTGCTGTCTTCCAGCATGCATGAAAGCAAACAGACCCTCTCCAACCTGTGCATGCGGTGTCACTTCAGCAGCACTGATGGTTTCACGGTGGAGGATGCTATTCCTCTGTCTATCCCACTTCTCCTAAAGCCCCTTGCTTGGTTTTAAGACAACCAAGCTGTGCAGAGCCAAGTGTGCAGATGCCCAAGGTTACCTCACTTTCTTGGTGTGACTCACAGCAGTCTGTAAGGCCATGACAGACAAGAGGTTCAGTCATTTTTGACACCAAAATTAAAAAAAAAAAAAAAATGGAGAATCACTAAACCTTAATTAATTGTTGTAGCAAAGGCTCCCTCTGCCTTCAGCTCCACAGCTCTCTCCTCAAGGAAATGCCAGGCAGCAGGGGAGGGGATGTTTTCCTCACCAAGAAATTCTTCATGAGGTTCCTGGGCTCACACTCACAGCCTGGCAGACCTGGAGCCAAGGAAAGATACAATTGCCTTGATTTTGATTCATTTGAAATGGATGACCAGATGTAAAAATGAGCAGAAGGAAACAGCACTGAACAATGTCGCTGGTTTAGGGGTTGGCCCAAGCCAGGCTAGCAGAAGACGCTCCAGAGAAAGTTGTGGCATTGCCCTGTCCTGCGGCAAGGTGTGGTGAATCAGTCCTCGGCGAGTTCCTTGTGCAGTGCCTTGGATTTGAAAATATTTAATACAGAAATGAAATCCTGGCTGGCTGGGGTTTATACTGTCTTCGTACCCCGGTCCTTCCTGTTTCCCAGGTCCCAAAACCCCTCTCTGGGTGAGGAGATGGCAGCGACGTCTGTGGCACCTCTGGGGCCTGCGACATCACATCACCACCCAGAACATTTCCAGTAAATAAGGCAGGACTAAGGGGGTTTGCCAAAGTGGAAAATTTAATTTTATTGTTGACTACACTGAAACCTGGGTGTTATAGAGCTCGAGTTTTGCCTCTGTGCTCTTCCTCTTGAAGGTAATTTTGTGTTGTGCATCACAGTCTACCTGCAAACGCCGCTAACAATAACAAACCTGACATCTGCAAAATCAAAGTCCTTCCTGGTGCCATCCTGTATGGGATCACACACTGGGTAGGACAGAGGAATAATTCATCAGAGCACTGGGAAAAGCTAATTTCTATATATGCATGCTGGAGGGAAAAAGTAGAAAGGAAATTTGGCAAGGAGGAATATCTAGTACCTTGCTGCAAGTGATCTTAAAAATCACACACTTTTAATAATACAGGAACCCATTTCATATCGATTTTCTGGCAGTTGTGTATTCTTAAATAGGCCAAGCAAAATTTTAATATTTGTTTTGCTTTGTGAGCAGAAAAGTTAAATCACTTCAACTCAAATAAAAAAAAAATAAAAATAAAAGGCAACAACCCCAGAAGAATTATTCCCCCAGCCACAAGAATGAAAATTTCTCAAGATCTTAAAAACATCTTTAAATAAAATGCATTGAGAAAGACAGTAGCTTGAATAAGCTCAACCTTTTTACATAATGAACTAGAAACTATTTGCAGAGACAAATTCTTCTGATATGATGTCACCATTTTATTGGTGAGGGGACCAAAACCCATCAGAGTCTAGTTATGAGTCAGGTTTTCAATTAGTGTTTTGTTACTCTAAAAATAATAGAAAACTCTAGAAAGGCTGGAGACTCCTCAGTGTCTGCATGCATGTGAGTGTGTTGATGTGAGTATTTAACAGGGGTAGGTCTTTATCTTTAAAATTCATATTTCAGTAGAAATTTGACCAGACCTTTGGCTTCTTCATGCTGTGAAAATGGAAAGTGTTAACATTTTGCCGGTAAAGAGTGTGCATTCAAAGCAGAACATGGCCTTTAAAATCCCTTGGGAACCTTGTTTGATCATTTTCTCCCTGATAATGTTTGTGTTGCTATTGCATGGCTTGCTTTTTGTTGTTTCCTTACTTTGTGATTTTATCTATTCGCTAAACAAATTGTTTTATCTATTTTATGAACCTGTGCCAGAGAATTTATTTGTTAAGATAATTGGTCCAGAGACAAAGAAAGATCAGGAGATTTCCCCCCTAGAAAATTGAACTTTAGTGAAAATATGGAAAGGAGTGAGCTTCTTTCTGTTTTTCTTCTATGTGAAGTAGAGGAGGGCACCAATTCTTGTCCCCTCCAGCCTTGCTGCTCTGTGACCCTTCCTTTGAAAATCCAACTGCTGCACTGCAGCCTCCTCCTCTGGGGTGGAGTGTCTGCAGTGGGTGGCTGGGGATGGTTAAACTACAAGAGTAGATCAGATCCATGGCCCCCTCCTGCTCCGTTTGATCACAGCAGCAATAAATGAATGGCTCAGAGTGTTTGCTTCACTTCTCATATGGAAGGACAACTGCATCCTTCACATAAGGTTCATCCATCACTGGTGGCTCCTGCTGGATATGACCAGTTGTATCCAAGTTTCAGGTGGTGAAGCCTTGGACAGCTGAATTTTTTTTTAAATAAGGGCAGCTTCTTTCAGGTTTTTTCTGGGCTGTCCTACTTGAAGTGTTATTTCTGCATCTGAGACTGTCTGGCATTGATATCCACTAGACACAGTCCAGCCTGAGATGAGAACTCAAGACAAAACCTACTTGTAGCTCCAACACTTAGCTTCTGTCTCTAAAGTACAGCTGGAAGCACCTTTCACTGCAACCTTCCCCTTCTCCTTCCTGTAGACATTGCAGCTGTTATCATCCTCTCTAACAAGGGTCTGTCTCACGTGCAGCACCATGTGAAGTGTAGTATCTCAGCCCAGTAGAACCAATGGGGGAAAGAAAAAAAAATAAAAAATAAAGAGCTGCAGAATTGAAATGTTTTCCTGTCTCTTGTTTTAGACTGTTCTGGTGTCACTGTTGTGTTCCGCGTAAAGAGAATTGAAAGAACAGACCGTGGGAAACTTTTCCTTGGTAGACCTCCTCCAGCAGCGAACAAAATGCCAAAAGCAATATCCATGCCCTGAGCTCAATATTAAAGAGGAGGCTATTTTTGGAAGTTTTACCCGGAAAGCACAAACTTTCAGCAGCACAGCGGTGCACCAGCGAGCTGACTGTGTGCTTTGGAAAGCCCTTCTCACGGAGAGCGCAGACAAACGTGTCCCTGCTGAACCCCTGCGCTCATCCAAAGCCTCTGCAGCTGGAGCCAGGCAGCAGCGAGCAGCTCCTTTCTGCTTGCAGACCGTGCATGGCGCTAAAGAAACTGTGAGCGCTCTGAAGAAAGCATATGGGGATGTTCTCCTGTCTGGTGATCATGCTAATTTTTCCAATTACATTGTGTTTTTTGACTCGGTGCTTGCCAGCATTCCCCCAGCAGCGGTGCCAGGGACTGGCACGAGGCTGCTCCAGGGGCTGTGACAGAGGGTGACAAGATGCTTCTCTCAGCACAGCCCAGAGGGAGAAACTTGAGGGTTTTTTTCCCAGCAAACCACAGCAGCAGTGCAGGGAAAACCCAGGCCACAGCACCTCCATCCGTGTGTGCTCGGCTCTGGTTGTATTCAGAAGTCCAGATATGAAAGGTGCAAACCACCATTTGGGGTTCTGCAGCTGGGGCAGGAAAGTTGAGATTTTGGAGGAAGCAATAGCAAGGAGGAGGCAGCAAAGCCAGGAATGTGGATCCTGCAATGACCAACAGCAAAATGATGAAAACTAGAGGAAAAAAGGAGAAAAACTAGAAGCATCCAGGGGTGTGTTTGACCACACAGGATCCTCTTCACCCCACCTGCTTTGGTCAAGTAGGAGCCAATCCCTCTGCTCCTCTGGTGAAAAACAGCCTGGCGTTTAGCAGGTGATGGGTCCAAGAGCTCTAAGAGCAACTGACTATTTCAAAATTTGTGTTCAGATCCATATTTATGGAGCCAGCACTGATCTAGTGATCTACCCTGGCAAGAAATAGATTGTAATTAAAAAAAAAAAAAAAATCTTTACTGATAAATTAAACCAGATTTCAAAGCGATTTTAGCAAAAGATAGATGAGGATTTTTGTACATTGCTGTTGTGTTAGCTAGAGGGTGTGATTTTCTTTTTTTTAATTTTTTTTTCACATTCCTACATGTCAGAGCTGGGCTAGCAAAAATTCAAATATAGACCAAGTTTAAGAATGCAAGTTGTATTTTACCATTACTCTTCAGGCAGGGAGTATGGCACATATAAGAGCATTTCACTTCCATGAGTAGCACATGAAATAAAACATCCATTTCCTTTTCATGCCCAGAAATAGTAAGAGTGTCTGGAGAAAGGAGATGACAATTTATTTTGAACACCAGTCATTGCAGGATGGTTATAGCAGAGTTAGGGTTGCTCTATGGCTGTGCTGCAGCCAGCAGGTTTTAGAGTGGCAATTTTGCCTGTCTGCTTGCCTAGGGGTTGTCTGCAGGTTTTTTTGCAATGCATCTGTATCAGAAAATGGTCTCAGAACAGTTTCTGGGGGAGATCCTCAGGCCTGTGATGCCTTCCCTCCAGCCCAGTATTGCTCCTGTCTGGAACAGTTACAGCAAACTGTGCTCTCCCATTTGCTAACTGGGACCAGTTCAGTGGTAAATTGTTCACCCTGACTGTCCATCAGGTTTCTCTTCTTTGTTTTCACAGGTCCTGATTCAGCAAGACATTAGCATATATATTAATTCAGCTGTGACAATTTCCACTGAAATATAATAACAGCAGCTATAACAATGATAATAATAATAATAATGAGATGGTGATGATGATGGTGATGTTGATAGTAATAATCATAAGCTTTCAGCCCTAAAAGTGAAGCTCATGCTGCACTGTCCCATCCAATCCTTGGCTGAATGCTGGTGTCTGAGGCATAGAGCAAAAGACTATTGGAGTCCAAAGCTCAATCTGAACAGTTCACCACTCTTAACGAGCCAGGTGTTGAGTTTCTTGTTTAGCCTTGGGTCAGACAAAGCTCTCCCTGAGCTCTGCAGAAGCTTTATCAAATCTTCAGGCTCTTGTTTATAAGGATTTTCCTTTCCTTTCCTTCTCACCACCTCGGCGCCTTCTCCATCCACCCCGTCCTGACAACCCCTGCCGGATCACTCTGCTGCTGGGAAGCTCGGAAGCTTTAAGCCACCTCTTCAGACTGCGGGGGGAAAAGAGAGAAAAAGGAAAGGAGACAAGGCAGACAGATCTATCACATCAGCTCTGGGAACCTTGGAACGTTCTGCCTCCGGTTTGTGATGTTTCCTTGTGTTGAAGGCGCCTTGGGCAGGGGCTCTGGTCTCCCTCCCGAGTCCATCCCAGCAGGCACGCTCGCAGCAAGGAGCAGCGCAAATTCCAGATGGCATCCCACCCCCAGAGGGATTTCCAAGGCTTTTTGGGTTGTTGCTACACAAGCTGCAGCCTTAACCCCTAGCAAAGGGGCTCGTTGTAGACAGAGAGAGGATTTGGAGCAAGCCAACTCTAAAGAGCAGCGCTGTAAAAGCAGCTGCTCCGCGCACCCAACTCGAGCCATGTGTGCTCTAAAAATGCATCCAATAGGTAAAAAAATGCACTTCAGTGACTTCATGCTTCTGTCTGAGGAAGGAAAGAGTGAATTAAAAATCACTAAAAAGCAAAACCCAGTTCAGCTTAGAAAACTGACCGGGAAGGAGAGAGGACAGAAGAGACCCTGAAGGGAGACTTTGTTCAGTTATATCAGGAACCTGACCAGCAGGAGAGGTCCCCACAGAGGTGTGGGTGACCTTGGCCAAGTCTCTCTGCTTTTTGCTGGGCTTATGTTTTATCTGAATTGTCTTAGGTATTCAGGCTGCAAATTCTTCCCAGCTGGGACTGTCAATGCAGATTCACACGGTGCCAAGCAGGAAAGGTCCTGAGTGATTCTGCATCTCTGTGCACTGGGTAGAAAACAGCGGAAAAGGTCTGGGGTTAATGCGTGAAGATCAGGCATTACAGTGGATGTGAAAAGAGAATACAGCCTGCACTGGATTTTTCTCTCCAAAAGACCTGTTTATTTACTTTTTACATCTGGAGGAATCCTAACCACAGCAGAAAACCAGTCACTTCTGTGCAAAAATGAGGTAGCTATTTTTGCAGCACACAGTAGTTTTGGACAGGATATGAAGAATGTTACATCTGACTGAAAGTATAACAGCAGCAGAGGTGAGCAGGATAGAATTACCCAAATTGTGGTTTGGCCAGGACAGCAATAATAACCAGAAATGTCATGAGCTTGTCGATTCCTTTCAGTGTCCCGTACAAGTATCTCACAGAGCCTCCAGAGATGGCACCTCCCCCAGCACGGATCATTCTCCATCCAAGGACAAGTGCAATCAACTTGATTCCTCAGCAATACTTTCTGTTTTGCTTAATACCTTCCTTTTTCCAAGCTGTATAAAGCCAAACCTATTTGCTTGCAAAAGCTGCCCAAAACACTGTGACTGCAGGGAGGGGGCCAGGACGTCCTTAAAACCATGGAACACGTGTGGGGTTTGAACCCACTCCTGTCCCCTGGGGTGGAAACAGGTTCCCTGGGTGGATTAGGTGAGAGAGGTGAGTGGTAGTAATTTTTAAAAGTGCCTCACAGGCAGTGCCCGTGTTTGCCTCTGTGCTGGGACAGAGGAACTCAGCAGCTGTTTGGGGCTTAGTTAGGGGATCTTGCTTTAGTCAAAGAGCCAGTCCTGAAGCCATGAACTGTAACAGGAGCAGGATGAGAAAAGCAAATCACCAAGGCGAGGAAGGAAAAAGAAATATATAAAAAAGGAAGGAAGGTACCAGATCTCAGATATTCACTCTCCTTTCATCATACAGAGCCTGCAAGGGTAACCCACAGAAGGGTCAAAGCCCTTCTCATCTCTCCCTGGGTTGCAGGGTGGTTGCTCCCTTTTTTTTCTCCCTCAGAGAATAGAAAGGCTCCTGCAATAAGGAATTATTCCTTGAACTTCGTAGGCTGGTTTTCATACGTGAGCCTTT
Source organism: Hirundo rustica (assembly GCF_015227805.2). Taxonomy (NCBI): domain Eukaryota; kingdom Metazoa; phylum Chordata; class Aves; order Passeriformes; family Hirundinidae; genus Hirundo; species Hirundo rustica. The sequence continues at coordinate 4,228,043 of NC_053460.1, forward strand.
AGACAGCTCATTCTTGCTGATTTCTACTTCTGGCGGTACTATTCATGCAACCAGACTCTCTTTAGTAAGGATTGGCAAGAGTAAGCTGACAAACCCTTTAGCAATAGGGAGGGGGGTGAAAAAAAAAGAGCTTTTTTGCCTTTTTTCCCTCACTAGAAGTAATTTGTGGCTCTATATTTGAAAGCTGCTTTTTACTGAATATAAAATTACTGTAATCCCAAATGGTCTCCAAAGTGCCACAAAGTCATATTTAAAATGTATGTTAATCTTTACATCACAAATGGCCTTCTCATTTCCCACTTTCACAATTCCTTTTGCTTCTAAGAATTGTTTTTATTTACATCTCTATGCAAACAGAATCAATTTCCCCATACACCCAGTTGCATATTCTTTGGAGTGAAAATATTGATTGAAAAACCTTCTACCAGCCTTATTAGTCTCAAGCAGTATTGACTAAGTACAGTTGTACGTATCAGTTGTACCCGTAGAAAGCTCACAAAATAACAATATCAATAATGTTCTGCAACAGAAACAGTCATTTTATAAATAATGAATGTGCCATATTGAATTTTACAGGTATTTGGGGCACTTCTTTACTTTTAAAGGCCCCGTGTCCAGCTTTGTTGACACCAATATAAATAAAAAATAAATCCGTTGCATTCAATGCAGTTACATTCGAGCAAGAGCCAATATAAGGGAGTCTTAGAGCAGTTGTTTGTCAAACCAGAAAGTAGGACATGGCATAAGTACCATCTGTGGAGGGTGATTCATAAGACAAGGATGCAGCATAATCAGTTAAATAAATACTACCCTTGTGTTTTCTAGTCGAAGTGGACCTTACCCCGGCAGAAATCACAGCGCAAAGCCAAAGCAATTGCAGGGACACGTGGAATTTGTTATTCCATTGCCTTGAACTAGGAGGAATTAACTCCACTTTAAACTAGAGCAAGGCCAGAGACCTGCAATGATTCTCCTCCCTGACAAGCAGGATCTCAATTTCTGCCTGGAGGGACGTGGCACGAGAGGCTGGAGCAGGTCTTAACCAACGACTGACCAGAAGAGAGGAGTTTTTGAGATAAGACATCCTCCAGCCAGGGCTATTCCATATTTTGGCTGTGCTGGGCCACCACGGGTCCATGAGGGCACAGAACCAGCACGGAGAGGCTGGAGGGGCTGGCTGCCTCTGCAGGGGGATCCAGGCAGTCCCTGGGACGTGGGATGGACAGTGGGGGTGCAGAAAGGATCCTGTGTAAGCACGGGAGAAAGCAGACCCAGCTCTCAGGGCACGGGCAGGTTTGGTGGGTGGATGGATCTGCTGGTGGTTTAGGAAGCTGTAGGAGTGTCTGAGGCCTTGGGGACAGAGGTGAGGGGAGCTGCAGGATGAAGACACCTCTCAGGCTGGTTTCCCACCTGGATTTGACCACAGTGTGCATGTCCAGTCAAGCAGATGAGAGGAGAGCAAATATAAAAGCAGTGCTCAAATGTTATCTGGAAAATAAATAGGGCGACTTATGGGCAGAAGGATTTCACGTACATTCTCCTATTTTTCTCTCAAGGCTGGGTTTTGCAGGGAGTTTGCTTTGTGTGTGTTCTGCTTAGGAGGAGGAGCCTGTGCTTTTCAGAATCTTGACTCTGTCAGAGTCATGATATCCATCAAATCCAGAAAAAAATTGACATAATAAATACCTTAGCAATGAGTAAGAAATTTAAATTTACTTTAAAAGGTACAAGATTGTTATGATGAAAGGCACCACATATCTTTTTCTTTTTATTCACTCTACAGTTATCACTTCGATCTCCAGAAGTCCTAAAGGTCACTTCTACATTAAGTGTTATCACCAAACTTGAGTGGAACAAAGCCCCTTCTCAAAAGGGGTCTGAAATGTCAAATGATCAGACCAAGAGAAAAACTAGAAGGAAAAACACAACATGACTTGTCCCAGCAGGCAGCAAACCAAGGAACTGGCCTCAGGTCCTGTGGCTGAGAGCTGTAATTTTTCTTCCAGCCTCTACAGCCTCTTGGTCATCTTTTCTATTCAGATCTATTCCTTCACCCTTTAGCTGTTGTCACACTCACTGTTCTGGACTGCAGTGGACTTAATCCAGGAGGAAAATGCCCTTTAGTTATCAAGGATCAGATGGGTATCTGGAGATTGGGTGCTTTGATTTAGTACCCTCAAGGTTTAAATTCTAATTTCAGCAGTGCTGGGTGTGCCACTGTGGACCAACTCCCTCATTTCGATGTGGTTAATCACAGCCACAGTGACTCAGACCCATACATGCCAGCAAGGCTGGGACCCAGGAGAATGTGTCTCCCTCTGTATTCCTAGAACTTTTTGTTCTTGCTTGTTCCAATAACAAAAAGGGGAAAGCCTTTCTTTGGTGGCATTTTGGCATTTCTGCTGCTGTGACTCATCAGAGGTATGTAACAACAAGAGGAAACTTTTTCAAACTTATTGGCACTGGAAGGAGGCTGAAGTTTATTTTAATCCAGTTGCTTACATTTTCCCTTCTCTTTTACTTTTCCATTTGTAAAAGGGAATGCAAATTACTGACACAAACTTAAACATGCGAAGAAGATGAGTATTTAGAGAACTGCATGGAATGTAGAATTCTAAATCTCTATATAAGTGCAAAGCATTAAACTCAACTGAATTTTAGTATTTGGGCACTGTCTGAAGGACAAAAGATGCTGAAAACATTACAAATGCACTAGCTTAATTTTTCAGTTTGTGATGGATTAGCTTTAACATGCATTTTAATTTGTTGGATTTTATCAGCTGTAGACAAAGTTTGATAATCTCTTGTTTAATTAGCACAATCCTCTTAGGAAGGAGAAAAGCACAGACAGTAGTAATTTATGTTCTCTGACAATTTCATACTGACAACCTGAAATATCTTCTGTCTTTAAAACATACCTTCATGTGGTTCTTTCAAACATCTTTGTCCTACCTTCTCTTTCTGTTGTGCATGCACTTGTTAAGGGGAAAATAAAGAGAGGGAGCTTACACTATAAAATAATTCCTCCGCATGAAGAGCCAAGAGAACATGTAAACAGGCTGCATAAATAACAGCTGGCTCCTTAGAAACCAAGAGGAGCACTCGGAGCGAGGCTCCTGCGTTACGCTGCTGGATACGTGAATCCACTCATTAACATTGGGGCTTCAATCTGGTTGGTTTTGGGGCTTTTCTTTCCACGGGTGGGAGCTGAATTAGACCATTTGTTTCCATTTTTAACCAGCTTTTTGTTGTTCTGGAGAGTTGAATCCTTTATCTTGGAGTGGGGGGCTGGTATTTTCTCCTGGCATAAAGCAAAGAAAGTTTCTTGCCTCTGTTTGAGCTCCACCCCACAAATCCATCCTTTTCACAGGGATGCTGCTCCACTTCGACCTGCTGTGGGCAGGAGCTGCTCGTGGATGTCCATGGGATTGCCTTTGTCGGGAACAGGGACTTGAGAGGTTTCTCAATCCCTTTTGGAGTTAAGCCTGTACCACCAGGTTCACGAGGTCAGCACAGACCCCCAGGAACAGGAGCTGTTGTAGGAGAAGGGAATGCAGGGAACGCCCCCATCCCCAGAGGTGCTGGGGAGCAGGAGAGACGCCCTGAGCTCCCTCCTCCATGCCAGCAAAGCCTTGCTGGGGCAGAGGGCAGCCACCTGTGGCTGTTCAGCTCATCCCCACAACCAACACAGCTGCCCCTGCTGACTCCAGTCAGGCTTTGCTCTTCCACTGGGAAGAGCTCTTTGAGTTCCATGGCGTGTAAGGCCGGCAGGAGCAAGGCTGAGCTTGCTCTGTATCACACCCCTACACAGGTATAACCATAGAAACCCAACATAAATTTTTTAGTGCATATTTTACACTGCAAGGTTTTTTAGGTCAGGCCTTAAAAGGACTGAATGTATTTTTTTTTTTTTTTTTTACTCTTGCCTTCCTTCCTTTGACTCCATTTTCGAAAATCAAGATCTTCCCCTCTGATTCCGGCGAGCCCTAATGGTAAATTAATGGGTTTGCAATAACTTGGGCTGTGCCTTTGGAAGGCATCAGAAGACTCTTTTATTGCAGCTGCATCCAAAAAGCTCTGCCCAGTTCCCAGCCCTCTGTGAGGCCATTTTCCCATCCTTCCCTGCCAGTTTCCAAGCTGGAATAGATGAGTGTTGCTCCGTACCCACGGATGGCTGGAACAGCACTGTCAGAGGTATCATTTTCACACTTGTGGTTTCAGTTTGCTCATTCTGACCTTTAGGGGAAGCAACAGTGCCCTGACATTTAGGTTGGTTTATATCCCCTGCAATCCCTTTTCAATTAAAACTCCTATCTTCCGGGCTCCCTCTGAGCACCCTACAAACATTTATGATAAATCCCCGATGAACCAACCCTGGATGGGCCGGGCTGTGCTTTCACTTGGCTCCCAGGCTGCTCTCAACATCAGAAATCCTTCAGGTGACCCCCTCTGGATGTATTATTTCGCTCATGAAAATCCCAGAGCTGCCTTAAAAAAGCTGTGGTGTTTCGGATGGAGGCAGTGTGGGAATATTCCAGCCTTCAGTGATGCAGAGCAAGAGGGCTGCTTTCCATGCTGATGAGGCCAGTGGTGGTCCCCGTGGGGAGCTTGTCTCTTAATGATGTGTAAGAGTGGCTGCTGGATCAGGGAGAGGCTGGGAGCAGCCAGCCACGGAGATAACCCCATCCTCTGCCTTGCAGGGGCTGCCCCGTGTTGTTGTGAGCTGCTACATCAGAAATAAGGGCAAAAATGCACTTAATGAATTAGCTGCTGAGCCCTGCTTCCCCTGTATTATCTGGCGCACACTGATGTCTCTACCTTCTCATTTTGCCTTTGAAGTAGCTTCTTTGAGAGCTCACATTCCGTGTGCTCAGGCTCAGTGGACTGGGATCACACTCCTTAAACTCCTCGCCTTCCCTGATTATGCTTTTCAGAATAAATATATGGAGATATTGTTGCATTTTCTTGCTTAATCTCTGCAGGCAACTTCACTTGAAAGTAACTTCAGGCAATTACTACCCAGCCCTTCCCACAGCAGATTTTCTGACATGGGACCCAGCTCTGGCGTGACAAGACCCAGATCAAAGAGTGCTCAAGAGTTGTTTTTGCTTTTGCACTAACACTGCATTGAGCCAGCAGGTGAAGGAGGATCTCACCCGTGTTTGGAGACCCCAAATCAGAGTAATTCAGTTTTCAAAGCAGTGATTTCTCACTCACACAGCAACTCTGTGGCCAAGGGAAGGGTCCCAAGGGGAACCTCAGCTGAAGGAACTGAAGCTTTAGGGGAGGGTTGCTGCAAAATAGAAATGACAGCAAGTGTACCCATTTTTATCTGGGGTGGAATAGAGTTTATTTTCTTGTTGTGTGTACCAACAGAAGAGTCTGTCTCCTTTTTTTATCCACCTCTACTCAGCTGCTCTCCCAGTTAGCGCAGGATGTTTGCAGTATTGACTTGTTCAGGCTCCCTGGGTTGTTTTTAGGATGTTTTCAGGCTGTTTTTTAAAGAGGTTGTTGTTGTTGTTTTACGTGTTTTGCTGCCGGCCACGGTCAGCAATAGGAGTTAAGTGCATTATTCATAGAGGTGGTGTGAACCTGTGAACAAGCTAGATAGAAAACCCATCCAAGATTTCTGCTAGAGTAAATCACATCCTGCCTTTGCCTATCAGTAAATATGACTACAATTACTATTAAAATGTTAAGACTATCAGCAGTGTTTTGCAGTGCAGGCATTAGGAGGCACAGCTGAGCTTGTCTGACCTGATCAGCTGAGGCAGTGCACGCATACTAATGAATTCATTGCCTTATTTGTCTCCTAATATGTTTTAAAAGGTAAATTAATGGTCTTCTACCGGGTCTTTAATGAATATCTTACATCTTGCATTAGGAACTCATTTACTTTCTTACCCTATTGCCAGCACCAGTCACAAAGAACAGTTAGAAATTTGCTGGTGCAGGAAGACCTTGTCTTCAGAGCTGCAGATTGCTTGATAATGGGATTCTTTTCCCTTTTCACACCTATGCTTGCAGCTAGGATAGTGTTTATATCCAGCTGATGAACTGTATTTGAAAGATTACTGGAATAATTAAGATTTCAAACAGAAGCTCTTGCACATTCCCCTTTTCTTATCAACTCATATATAGGTGTCTGTGTCTTCTACTATTGTAAATAAAGAGAATTATTGATACTCCCTTGACATTTAGGGGCTGTCTTAAATGCAGTGCTATTGTTTCCTCAACACAGCATTTTTTTCAGAGATTTTTTTTTTTTTTTACACAACAGAAGTGGGTTATTTTGCTTTGCCTTGTGCACCCTGACATCTCCACAGGCGCTGTAACCACATTCCCTCAGGAGCCACAGTCGGCCGCAGCTCTCAGACACTGCTGGGATGCAGACTAGTCAGTGTATGTAGTTCATAATAAAGAACTTTTCTTTTAGGGGATGATAAAATATAAGGAAATACCACACGGGGAGAGGTTGAGGTTCATCGGATCTGCTTTGGCAGTGGCTGTTAACAGACGAAGCCAGGAGCCCTCCAGGTGTGAGCTCCTGTAGTGCATCTCCTGCAAGGAGCTGTTTATTCCTGTCATTCTCAGGGCCTTGCCACAGTTATGATCTTTGTGAGCTGGCTCAGAGCACTGGGGCTTGATTTAGGCTGTGGTTGCCCACGTGCTGTGCCACAAGAGCAGGAATTCAGGAGGGAGGGCTGTGAGCAGGGCACCCTCCTCATCAGCCGCTGGAGGCTGGAGCCCTACACACACACCCAGGCTGGAATAGATGTCACGTCACAGCCAGTGCCTAGATAAACGTGGGATGTATGTCTTTAGCTGAGAAGTCTCACCCTGTCTGTCTCTGCCTTCACATCCCCACTCAGAGAGGGAAGATAAGGACCCTGGGTTCCCTCCCAGAGAAGAGCAAAAGGTGTTGGGTTAGTGTGTGACAACCAGAAACACAGAATTACAAATCTGTTCTAACCTTGCTCTGGGGGAAGGGAGTGGGCTGGAGGGGGTGACAGGAGGAAACTCTGGCTAATGAATGACAAAGCCCAGGTCCCTGACCGTCACTGCTGATCTGTGACAAGTTCCATCACGCTTTGATTTCACTTTCCAGTAAAGAGAGCATTGCAAGCACAGACTGAGAGAAGGCCCATGGCTGGGAGAACTTTCAGTTTAAGTGACCAAGTGATGGAAAAATCAAGGAGAAAAAGAAGGCCCAGGTGGAGCAGGGTGCTCACAGCACAGGGTGAGGGGCCAAGCCCACATCTGCAGGACTTTTCCCCATTGTCCTGTGCACTGGACCAGGCTTTTCCCCAGAAACACGTTGTGTGAATGAAGCAATGGCCCAAGACACGAGCCATGGGATGTCCTTGTCACTGGACCCTGCATCACCAAAGCCCTTGGGTGCCAATGAGAGTTTTCACAGAGATAATAACTGGCACAATATCCAGCCCTCACTGGGTAATCTCTTTGACTAATTTTGTCATTAAACATTTTCAAATTAAATATAAATTAAAAAAAAAAAAAAGTGCAGAAGGAGTGAAAATATGGTTGGTTGCCTACTACCCATTTTAGAGTGTAATATTTCTGACAGTATGTGTAAGTTTCTCCATGGACAAAAGATCTCATGATTTATTGAGCCATTTATTAATTAGAAGATTACAGCATGACTGCTTCCCAGTAGCACAAAAAAAAAAAAAAAATAGAGTTAATTATAAATGCTGTAAAAATGTATAATAAGATTCATAATCCAGCTCGCATGTTCTTCTTGCTTGAAGTTATCCATGAAAACACTTAAAATATGTTCAATATTAAATCTGCTAAATCCGCTTCAGCAAAAACCTTAAATTCAGGTAGATGCCTGCTCTTAGACAGGTCAGATCTAGAGGCATAAAATATGATTTCAGCATTAAAATCTCTCTGCATCCTGACCTGGGCTGTGCCCCTCGTGGAGGTTTCTGCATTCCAGTGTCTGGAGAGGTTCTGTCCATTCCCACTGACATTTCCTCCAAGCTTTTCATCCCTTTGCCCTTCAAGGATCAGCGCTGTTAGAAACTGCAGCTCCTGACACCTGTCCCTCCAACATCTTCACTTCAGTGAAACGTGAAAATCTGATCCTTGTCTTTTGCTAAGAGTTTTGTTCCTATTTCCCACGGGATTTCTTTTTTTGTCAGTTTAATAGCCACAAGCTCTCTCTTTGCTCTTGATAATCCCTTTGATCTTCTTCACTCATTGCTCAGCACAGTGCCATAAGGATGTTACTACCTTTAATCTTTTTGCCATTGATCAGTAATATTCCTGTCTGCTGCTTCTCTGTGATTCCTTTGCTGAAATTGCCACTACATCCCCTCTATGTTTTCGTGGAGGAAGTGTCATAACACAGGGAGCTCTGCAGGAGAAGATCATAGATGCTGGAATGAGTTAAAGAGCTTGAGGAGAAGGGTTAGGATACTGAGAGCAAATTTATTGGATGCTTTACGTATTTGTGCTCTAATTGTTGGGGTTTTTTTTTTTTCCTAGATATGGAAAAAATTACATTTAATCACAGTTTCTGGTCTTTCGAGCTGCCTCTGCTTCCTTTCTCTTCAAGGCACGAAGAAGGAATTCTATAAACTCTATGAGCTCCCATTTCTAGTGTCTCTCAATGGTTTGTGGGTGGAATGACATCCTTTTACAAGGCAAACAGGAGATTTCCAACTCAACTCGAGATCTGAGAATACCCAGCTTTCCTGCTGCTTCCTGAAGTAGGTCTTTGCCAGGAGCAGATTAGCTGATGATGTCGCTGGTGATAACAGGGGATGCAAAATAAAACCTAACCTTCTTTCCACAGCTATATTGCCTAACAGCAATAGTAATAACTAAAAAAAAAAAAAAAAAAAAACCAACCAAAAAAAAAAAACGTGAAGAAAACGATGCCAATGTGACTCAGAGACTCACAAAAGGTAGGCACCGGTTCAAGAAGAAATCTTTTGCATATGCTCATTATTCTGGGGATAATTACACTTCACTGCAAATGGGCTTCACCTGCCACGTTTTGTTTATAGGTTTTTAATTGTCTGAGTTGTGAGGCGGGGGAGGAAGGAGGCAGATTTGGTTGTGCCCATTATATGTATGAAGAGCCTTTGCAAAACTGTAATTCAAATCTGAGTCAGAATTTTGAGTGCACCTAGGAGTGAACCACAATTACCGACTTCTATGAAAATAAGATAGTAATGCATCAGTGGGAGAAATAACTTCACATTAATCTGTTAATCATCTAAAAAAGGGCAGAGTTTGGGGTGTTAGATTCAGCTCACACTGTTACGAAGGTGAGATCTGCTCTGCCACAGGTATGGAGATGGAAAAGGGGTGTCTCCAAGATCCCATTTTTTAATAAGCCCTCCCAGATGGAAGCTGGCTGTGTTGGTTGGGGGAGATCAGATGAGCTTTGTTGGATATTTATTCCAGTAGTGCTGCCTCTGCCTGATGTGGTGCCATCTGACCTGCTTTGTCTCTTTTTTTCCTTAGCTGATTAAACAAGAACTTCCTGTTTGTTTCAATTTTAAGCAAGCAAGAGATACTGCTGCTCCACTCACGCGACTGAAGGTCTTGTATTTCCAGAGGGATCCTCTTCCTCACAGCCCTGTGTTCAGATTTGCTTTTTAACCAGGAATAAAGACAAGTCTCTCTACCAGACCACAGGCTGCTAGTGCTGAAATGTCAGGGTTTATGATGTATGGCAGAGTGTCATCTCTACAGAAAGGAATTATCCCTTCCACTCCCTCTGTATTTACACCTTGTATCTGTGAGTTATCACGTATTTTCCTGGCCAAGGTCTTGATTTTCTGAGAAAAGAGTAATGGGCATAAGGGAAAATTCCTGCCTGGCTTCACCTTGGAATCTGGAGGGTGGTTATTTCCAAACACCCACCCAGGCTGTGCAGAGAGCCACACGCAGGGCTGCATTCACCTCCCAATCCCGTGTGGTGCAATTCCGCAAAGCTGTGGTCTTCTTCTGCCTTACTTTTTTCAGATGTTCCTCAGTTTGGGGAAAGATGTGGGTTTGGAGGGAGCCGAGGAGCCCACCTGGGACCCAAAGACTGCAATCACAAATGTACAGGCTAAAGGCAGAGGGACTGGCTGTCACCTGCAGCTCTCTTTGGTCACTGTCAGTCCCGTGGGGACCCCCAGGGCTCCCAGCCCCAGATCCCACCCTGTCCCCTCTGCAGGCCACAGTGCCATCAGCTGGTTCCAGAGCTGGAGGCTTCACTTTCGGCATCATTTACTGTTTCTTGAATTATTTATTGCAATTATGCTGGTGATCCACACAAGCGGTGCTGCTGTGCACTTTATCCAGATGTCTGCAAACACACTCCCAGGGCCAGATCCTAATTTTAGCTGCCTCTGCAAAATATTCTCCTCTGGACTGAGGCCCTATTTGTGCTCCTGTTGAACTCTACAGCCAAGCAGATTGCTGGCTTAGGAAGCTAAATACTGCCCCTTGGAAAAGGCAGGGATCATGAAGGGCACAAATTTGAGCAGTGCGAGATGATTAAGTCAGGCTTCTCCTCCACATGGAGACCTCTCACATGGCCAACAGGCTGAGAGAGGAGCCAGGGCACACCAAGGGTAAGATCATCAGCTCTGAAGACATTGCAGACGTGCAGCTGATTAGTGCATTACAACACGCAGCCCTTCCCCCGTGCATGGCAGAGCCCCAAGGCTGCAGCTCCTCATCGAGCTTTGGCGTCACGTGGGAGCTGCAGATGAGGTCCTGGAGCTCCAGTGGAGCCAAGGCTGTGATATTCATAACACCTAAACCTGTCACCAGGAGATACTGTCATCCAACCCGCTGTTCCTCATCGGAATGAATTGCTAAGCATGCATAATGAGATGCATCTATTTAGCCACAAACACAAGCCGTTTATTCAGGAACCTGGAGTCAGGATGGGGTTTGCTTTGTTCAGTGGCACGGGGTGGGGCTGGCCTGGGAGATGGAGCTGTGTCCCATTTCTTAAAACTCCCCAGGGAAAATGGCCACACAACATATGCCAGAGTCAGGAGTTTATTTTTTATTTTATTTATTTATTTGGGCAGTTCTGAATCGTTCCTATACTGTTTTGTTAAGATTTTTGGGCTGAAGTTTATTTCCCTGTTCTCCTCATCAACTGGCTCGTAGGTCAGTTTGAACAGTGGGTAGGAAAGGAGTAAATATTGGAAAATCCACAAAATGCGTGCGACGGGGAATCAGCCCTGTTTCTTCCCCCAGTCCTCTTTGCTTACCAAATTAAGCAGCTAATGTGTTATGAAGCTGAGTGTGTAGAGACACACCAGGCTGCCCCAGCATGAGTGAGTTTTTGCATTGGACTCACATCTCTATTTATTGCTGTCATTATTATTGACATTGGTGGTAATTTTGTGTGTGCAACACCTCCAGGCTGAGCATTTGGGGCACGGTGAATCTTGTTTACAGAGTGATGCAGGAGGCTTAACAACACGGGATTCAAATCCATGCTGCTTTTAAAAGCCATAATTTTTGTATGGTGTGCTATAATTATTGTATGGTGTGTTTATTATTAATAAAAGTCACATTGGGAAGGTTTCTGGCTGAAGTGCTGTGAGAAATGAGATGCTTCCACCATCTCCCAGTGGGCCTCCCCATCCCAGACAGCAATACTCTAATTAAACTTTTGTCAAGTGGCCCTTTGAAACCAGGAAAATGAAGTGATCTAGAGGTGCCTACAGAGCTGGAGCTGATACCTGAAAAATTGCTTTCTATTCTCCACCAGGAAAGATGGGGAAAACCCACTTGGTAAAGATCAATTTTCTAAATGTGGCGTGTCTTGGGACAGCAGATGCACATGAACTTGGGGAAATGGAGCAAACCCCAAAACTGTCAGGATTCATAAATGAGAGGACAAAAGGCAAGGAAGAAAAAAGGAAAATCTTCCCCAAACTGCATGGCTCAGTAAGGAACATTTGTACAAAAGGTGGTAACAGCATTTCTCTTAAGATGGAAAATAATGATGAACTACCGATATTGCAATATTTAGTGTCCATTTGAGGAAGAGTTTAAAATCAGCAGTACAGCTTTCTCAGAGCCTGCGTACATATGTAAAATCAAAAACTTAAGTCATAAATTCCCATCTCACTCATCTTCCCTCTCTCCCAAATTCATACATTTTAATACCAGAAGAGACTCTGACAAAATTTTTACTGACTGCTGAAGGGACCATATTTCCATACAAGGGTCCTGCTGAGCCTTTCTCATCCCTGCAGCTTCCTCCCCACCCTTGGGGTTCACATTTCCCTGGGGTCCCACAGCTCTGGCAGCACTTCTGTACTCCCACTGCCATCCCTGTGTACACAAAACTGCAAAACTTTGACTATAAGCTCATCGGGACAGGAGGGCTGTCTTCTGTTCCACAAACTGCCTAACACATTTTTAGCCCAGCAAGGATAATAATCATACCTCTGAAACGCACTCTCTGGGCTCAAAATTATGTTGGTGACTACCAAAGGTCTTTCTTGGCTGCTTCTGTCCACACTTTAGATCTTGAAGACCCTACAAGGAGCAAAGGATGCAGTTTTTAACCTGGAAATGTGCAATATTTACCCGACACCAAACCCACACCAGGATTTCTCTGATGAGATTCAGCCCTGGAAACGTCCTCAGAGCCTCCTTCCTTTTTGGGTCTAAACACATCCCAGCAGCTGCTGGTGCTTCCCTTCACTGCTTCTCTACATATTTTTCTCTACTACATTCTTCTGAATGAAGGAGGTAAGATTTTTGGTCCCCTTTGTTCAAACCTCAAATCTTCTATTTTCCAAGGAAGAGGGGGGTCTTTGACAACCCCGTTTCCTGCACATTTTTTAATACTGGTAATCTTCCAGCTGTCTATGCATGCCTGTGTTCATTGCTTTTAAAAAATCAGCTTTTCATTGTATCTGTGTGTATCTGTAATAGGAAATGGAGATTCATTTCAACCTCAATCTTGTTATTACTTCCACAAAATACACCCCTAATAACATACATAAAACTGCACAATTTTATGGTGCTGAATTGTTTTGACTTCATTTTGAGCAAGGAATCTGGGTTACAATGGGGAAGTTCATGAGATCATAAAATCTAGCTTCTAAAACCATGCTAGACACTGAAACTACCAACTAGAGCTTTCTACACATAAGAATTGTAATTATGGAGTTTGCAAGGTAAATTTGAACACAAATGCTTGCTTTACAAATGTAAAGACACAGAAATGTTAATTATATGGTCTGTGAAGATAACCAATTAATTTCTTAAGGGATGGGTTTGGTAAGTCCCCCTTTGAAGGTTGCTTCACAATTTGAGCTGCTGTTGGCATCATGTATTTTTTGCTGCACGTTGTATTTTCTGGTGATAACGTAATAGGCATAAATTTGATCCACAGTAAATGTAAGAATGAAGATGGAATTTAAATTTGTTGGCTGTTCAGGAGGCTGCACATGACATTTTATTGTTGGACAGTATTTCATGCAAAGCTTAGAACAAGTCTTTTTGACTGTAGATGTTTCCTTTTTTTTAATTTAAGTCTTTGAATAGTATTTTAAGAGTGATTGTCGACTTTTCAACTTATTGCCTTGTGGAATCATTATATTAATTCGCACAACCTGTAACCTGTGTCATTTCCAAATTTGAGATTCACCGTTCCTCACTGCTTGAACAAATCCTGCCAGTTTTTAAATGCAAAAATACTTTTTCTGTCAGTGCTCCATTGCAGCTTTTAGTTTAACCCAGTTGATTCACCCAGCACAGGGTGAATTTTTGCTCCTGGTGTAATTATCTCTAATTGAATGTGATTAGCTGCCCCTCACTTTTGCCCAGGAGTGTCTCAGAAGTGGGAAGGTGACCATCCCTGCATTTACTTGGCTAAAGAACACCCCATGGTCTTACTCACAACTGGGGTCATGAGCTGGGAGAGCTCTTGCCTTGGGAGGCTGTGAGCTCCCTGCTCTTCTCTGTGCATATTTCATGTATCTGTGGGAGCTGGACAGAGTTTCTTGCTACAAATTAATGATTTCCTTGTTTCTCCAAGCTTTCTTCAGATGATCTCAAAGAAGTTTGGGTCTCAAAGGTGCAGGAATTAACACAGCATGCAGCAAAGTGGGGCTTCCCATTCAAGGTCAGCCAAATCCCACCCATCTGACGCCATGAATTCTGAGAGAAGGAAGAACAAAGGCTCTGCAAGTGCTTTTTCAGGCACAGCTTCCTCCCCACGGACAGGGATGCAGCACCTCATGTGAATAAGCTGCTGCTCTGCTGGCTCTGTTACATCCCATCACAACTCCAGGTTTAGCAGAAGAAAATCAATTAATTAATTCTGCATTATTAAAGCGGACTTCTGGCTTTGCTCTTCCCCCCACAGAAGAGGAACTCTTCATGGACAGAAGAAGGCTCAGGGCTGCTAGCAGGGTTCTCAGGCTGCTTGTTCTCCTGGGATGTGACCCTGCTGGAGAGTCACACACCCCTGAGCTCCCTGCTGCATTCCTGGAGTAAGGAGGGTTTGATCCACTCGGGTTCCAAAATGCTTTTCACCTTTTTCTTTGTGTGATGCTAATATTTAGGAAAGCTGGTGCATTATCCCTGTCCTGCCTCCATGCCTGCTGTATGGAAATTCACCTTCTCCAAAGCTGTTTCTGTGTGAAGTTGTGGTTCAGGCCTATTATCGTTATTTAAAGTCACTTTCGCGGCAGCGTAATAGTAAAGCTTTTTATAAAATGTATTATCATTCTGAACTTTGTTGTTAGCAAGAGAAAGCAAGAATAACAGCATGCTGGGTTCAGCCATCAATACAGAGGGTGTATCATCAGTCAAATCCATAAAGCTTTTAAGCTGTCTTATTTTAAATTAAGGTTTACAATGCATTACAATGGGATATTTTAAACTGTGTACACGTTTTATCAGGTCCTCGTGACTCTGTAAATACTCTCTGATTAGTAGCTCTAAACAGAGCAGGCTCGATCCGAAGCTGACTTTTATAATTAAATCCATTTATTTTGAAGGATGTTACCTGTGTTTCATAGGGGGACTGAGGGCTCTGTTTTCATTTCTCAAAAAAGGCAAAATTGGAACCAACTTTGATATTCATCAAAATCCAACAAGACTTGCTAAAACAAATCAGAAGATTGGCATTACATGGAGATTTTGGGCAGGATGTTACATTGTGGTAGTGAAGGGGAAATATGCAAAAAGCAGCAATATTTATAATTATTTATAATATTTATATAGTACCTATGCAATCCCTTAAAATAGTGCTTCCATGTCTCAAACAGTGTCAGGGCTGCACAGTGCTAAATGTCCTTTGGGTACATCGGACATTAACACGCTGTAAAGATCTCACCTTCATTTAGAGGACCCAGAAAGGATGGAAAGGGGAACAGATGTGAAATGACTTGTCTGCAGTCAGAGACCTTCCTGCAGGAGAGCTGTGATCACAGCCAAGGCTCCTCATTTGCAGTCTGGTGCTCTGAATTCAACCAGACAAAATCCACATTCGGGTCCTGGTCAAAACTGCAGGTCCTGGCTGGCAGCTGTGTGGGAGAAGCCCTGCCTAATGTCTAAGGGTAGATGCAGCGTTGTCAGTGGCAGAAGGTCCCACCTCAACCTCCTCCCACACTGCCAAGCATCTGCTCTGGATCAGGAGAGGTTTGATAAGTAAGGATAGTTTGATTTCCAGACCAAGGCTTCCCCAGCAAACCTGCCAAAGTGACCTTCGACCTGGAAAACTTGGTGATTCACGCAAAGACAAAGCATGGGGAGATGAGCAGGGATACAGAAGCTGTGGATGCAAACACAGGTGTCGGGAAAATTTAATTTGGTGCTGGAAAGTAGCTTTCTTCTTCCCCCTTCCATTTAGAAATTTGTCACCCCATTGGTGACAAGAATCTTTGAGGTCGAGCAGAAGGTCTGCAGACAAACAGCAGTGGAGGAGTGAAGAAGAATACACAGAGAGATGGTGATGGCAGAAGGTGTCTGTGGGGAAACATCAGGTGTGCACAGACCTGTGAGGTGAGCAAAGTCCTGGTAGCGGCGGAGGAGATCAGGAGTTTCAGGGTGAATCATCATTGTATTCCCAAGTGTGACTGCTCTCTGAAATATTGGCTGGCACTGCTAGGCTAGAAAGAATAAGCTTCTAAGTTTCACATTCAGCCCACATTAAATTAATGGTATTTGAGTCATGCCTACAACCGGTGCAAAGGCAGGAGAAATCAGAGCCAGAAATCAAAAGCTCAGATCAAACCTCAATATTCTCTTAACAGTCTTATTAAAGGCTGTGGTCAAGGCAAGAGTTGGCATTTAACTTTGATTATACAAGACTGACAACTAAATGAAGGGGAAATCAAAAGCCAGTTTAATTGTTGCCTGTTGTTATTGTCAAAATGTCCGGCTAATTAAATATTTATTGTTTACTGGTTTCAAGCGTACATTTGGCATGTTGGGACGCTGTGAAATCAGTAGATCATACATTTCCCCAGAAGGAAACAGTAGCCTCACAAAAGCCTGTTGTGAGGATTAGCTGGCTAATGGGCTCGACTCACCCCCCTGAGCAGCGAGGGTGCAATCTGCAATTTCGGTTCCAAGCTCCCAGCTGGAAGTGCTTCATGCTCCCGTTCATTCTCCCAGCAGGGAGATGCGGCTCTTCCCCTCCATCCTGGGCTCTCTCCAGCCCTTCCAGCAGAAGCTGCCCGCCAGAAGCAGAGATTTAGCACAGCTGGCTCCATCCTCTGCTCCCTTTCCTGCCTTTCCCTCCTGTCTGGCCACGTCCAGCTCCTGTGCTTGACAGCTCACTGACTGCCCTGAGGAATGAAGCTGTGTTCCTCTTCCCTTCCCAAACAGGAGCCTCTGTGGGGATTTCTGAGACTCCAGAAACCAGGACGCTTTCTGCCTGGGCTATGAACTGCAGGCAGGAAAAAGAGAGATCCAACAGGATCCCACACTCCTGGCAAGTCTTAGATGAACGGTGATCCTTCGGGGCACAGCAGCGTTTTGTGAGAGATGCACAGACCTTTGAAGATGAACAAAGCCTTAAGAGGGGCAATGAAAGGCAGGAAGGGCAGTGAAACTGGGGAAGGGTCTGGAGCACAAGTCCTTTGAGGAGCAGCGGAGGGAGCTGGGGCTGTTCAGCTCGGAGAAAAGGAGGCTCAGGGGAGACCTCTCTACAATGACCGGAAAGGAGGTTGTACCAAAATAGGGGTCAGCATTTTCCAAGGAATATGCCGAGAGCAAAAGGCCTCAAGTTGCAGCAGGGGAGGTTAAATTGGATATTAGCACTAAAAGGGTGATCAAGCACTGGCACAGGCTGCCCAGGAGAGTGGTGGAGTCAACACCCTGGAGGGATTTAAGACTTGTAGATGTGGTACCTGGGAACGTGGGTTTGGCAGCGTTTGGTTAACTGTTGGGATTTATCACCTCAGAGGGCTTTTCCAACTTAAATGACCTGAAATTACGAAACACAACCTAAAGGATGTGTTATTTTGTGCTCCCAGCTGCAACTGCAGCTTCTCAGGTGGCATTTTAGTGTGGGGGAGGAAGAACATCTGCACCACATCATGGCTGGAATGGCTGGCAGCACCTGGGTGTCTGACCTGAGACATGCTCCTGTGAGACCTCAACGGGTGCAGCGCCAGCTGATCAGGGACAGGGTGGAATCACACTCAGATTGCACAGCACAAAACACATCCTGCCAATCCAAGGAGCCTTTTTTCTGCTTTACACCCCTGAGTAGCAGGATGGGGTCTCAGCAGACTGTCAGCCTCCCCCGTTCCTGCCTAGCAGCGAGGAGGGCAGGGGCAGCAGGGCACGGGGGGTGCCAGACCAGCCGTTCTCAGCTGCAAACATTGCAGGGGCACAGTGCCAAACTGAGAGTGAGCAAGGCTTGGGAATGCTCACGGGCCTGGAGACAGCCTCACTAGGAAGGAGGAGGAGAATCCAGGCAAGCCAAGCCAGAAGGAAAGTGGGAAAATCTGCAGAAATGAGAGTGGGCTCGTTGCAGGCAGCCTCAACCGGAGCTATCCCCGCTAACAATCCAACAAAAAAATAAAAAGGAAAAAAAAAAAAAGCTGGTATTTCCAATTCCTCAATTAAAATATAATTTACACCCTGCGCTCTCCCTCAGATAAAAGCATGCTTTGTTCACCCAAGTGTGAAACAATATTTACAGAAACATTTTGTGGCTTAATACGCTGCTCTGTCGGAGGAGCCACTCAGACAGACCAGCCCAGAGGCAGCTCCCATTCCAGGGCTCCTGCACTGGGACAGCTCTGGGGACAGTGCTCTGGGGACCACCGGGAGTGGAATTTCTCCAGAGCCCAGGGCTCAGTTTGTGGCCACGGAATAAAACCATCCTGCTATAAAGTGCAGCCCATCAAAGCCTGTGCTGACTGGGCAGGCTGGGACCTTCTCGAGGAGCCATCCCTTCCTACAGCAGCTCCTGGGCCTCAGCAGATGCTGTTTACACCTGCCAGAATCTGATTTTGGGGGTGTTTTTCAGAGTCCATAGGGAACCTTGAGTATGAAATGAGGTTTTACTGGTGATAGGGGTGGGAGCAGGGATGTTCTTGTAGTTAGGGCTGCCTGTGTTAAGCAGGAGTTGAAGTGCAGAAGGATGCTTTCCCCTCCAGCAGCTACTCAAAGATGAGGAAAGTTGTGTGGAGAAAGAGTTGTACTTTGCTACCTCATTCCTGATCCTTTTGATTGGCTTATGAAGACGATCGCCTTCCAGGTCTGTCAGTCCCAGACTGAAGAGCTTCTGGCATAAATAGGATTGGAAAAGCTTTCTTGTACTTACCTACTTGGTAGGAGGACTTGGCACAAGGTCTTTCCATGTAAGGATTTAATTTCCAGTACAGAAATTTCAGTAGCTTCATTAGAAAATTCTGGTTATTTCAACCATCTTATTATTTTTCCAACCTACCTAAATGCGTTGAAGGGCAATGAATATTCAGTTTGTGTTTAGGAAAAAAATCTGCATGAAAGTTAATGGAAATCTGCTAACAAGCACCCCACTTCCATTAATTGATTCCCTAATCCAGTGAAGCATTAGTCATATAATTAATTTCAAGCATTCGATCTCTACAATCAAAATTGCTGGCTCTGATCTGAAGCCAATCAAACCACCAGCAGCCTTGCCATTGATTTCCATGGATGAGATCCAAAGGAACTATGCACACCTTAAAATTAAACACATCCTTAATTACCCTGCCGGGGGCCACATATAGATCTCCTCAAATTACCTGTGCCAAGCAAAGCCCTACAAATCCATGAAAACGGGGAACAAAAATGTAGCTACTACCTCCCAAAAATGGTGCCAATCCCTGAGTGTACAAACTTACCCAGCGTGCTGCTGTGTTTTCCTGGGGTTTGGCTCTTGTCCCCAATCCACTTGCTAAATTAGAAAACCGGAGCCACTGTGACACAAGCTGCCTGAGACTGAGAAATGTTTGGGACCAAAACCTCCCTTTGCGCCTGACCTGGTCAGGAGGGTCAACCACCTCTCCTTAGCTCTGCGACAGCATGACTGCATGTCTGCAAAACCAACAGAAAAGAGTGGCACTGCAGCCCACGGGGGACCTGAGGGGCTTTTTGTAGGGCAGAGCCTGCTGGAACAAGGCTTCTGTCCTAAATCTGCCATCAGAACCCAGAGCACAACCCCGGACTGATCCCATCTCTTCTTATTTTTGGATCAGTTCGCTTGTAGTTCCTGTAAGACCTTTGCTAGGAGCACATGTGTCCATCTTAGTCTGGATCTACGGGACAGCAGGGTTCCTCCAGGGAACCAGGAACTGCATCAGGGAATTCAGTGCTGACCCAGAATATCTCCCCCTGCTCAAGAGATCAGTGTTGCAACAGCTGCCTAAAAAAATTTCTCCAGACTAGAAAAACTCACCAACTAGGCAATTAAACTGACAAAATACCTCCAGTTGTGAAAAAATCAAATAATTTGTGGGTTGGGGGCTTTTTGTGCTTTTTCCCCCTACTAATTTTTTAATTATTATTATTATTATTACTAGAATGGATTAGCTCTATACACTCCTATCTTATTTGCAAGCCAAAGAATTATAGATAGTAATTGGATAATCTCTCAATTATCCCCAGTGACTTAATTATCATCATTAACTGTATTTATTTCCCTAATGTGGTGGATTTCTTTTGGGGGTTTCATTCTCCAGGCCTATTAGTTTGACTGATAATGGGGTATACTGAAAATAGCAAGGCAGAATTATACAGTTTTGTGCAAAGTGATGGGTCACACCTTCCAAAACACAAGAAAAAAAGCAAAGCCCTTTCTATTTCAGGGATATGTCTAAACCCAGAACTTTCAGCTCAGAAGTTGATTATGTAAATTATGGAATTTCATCTACATTGCACTGAGTTTCTGAATACACGGTGAAATTTGTTGCCTTGTGCTACAAGAAGAAACGGCTCCTGTAAATTGAAAGTCAATGCAGACAGCAAACACAATGCCTTCAGGAGAGAGTGCCACGATCTGAAATTTCAGCAGGTAAAGCGACTTTCTTTGTCTGACCAGTGCACTTGTGTTTGAGCGTAATTAAAAAGGCCTGGAAGCAAAACTAATTCCTGCAGCTTCCTACCTGGAGATGGATTGCCTGACTAACGAGAAAGATCTCATCCACACAGCCTCCAAGACCATGTCCAGTGCAGGGCTCTCTGAGCCCCATCTTGCTGCTGCTGGATCCTAGAAGGGGCTGGGTATCCAACACTGCTAATCCTAATAATTAGGAACACACACGAAAGCTGGTCCAGCACCAACAAGCCAGAGGTGACAATTCTTATTCTTTCCCATGCCAATTTTCTGTGTGGCTTTGTTTATCTTTCGAAGAGGCTGAAGCAGCAAAATAGAATTGTTGGAAATTGCTTTACATTAGTTGATTATCTCTGGCTAAGTTGAGAGCATTTGGCCTTGCCTATCTGGAATAATTTAACGTGAGAACCCCACAGGGTGGTAATTTACAGGGTATGGTCTCAATTGTGGGATGTTCACATCGCGAGGCGAAGGGCGGGGGAACTGCCAAACATATTTAGATAAATCTTTGAACTGCTGCTTATTATTCCAGGCCTTATCTCGTTTCAGTAGACCAAATGCTGTTAAAATCACTAACATGCTCATATTAGAAGCAAAATCATTTGATGTTCTTTGTCTTTCAGAGCCATAAATTTCCAATGTAACCCGTTCAAATGGGCTGTATACACACACATATATTCAAATAGATTATGTGAAGAGTCCTGCTGTAGGTAGAGGGTTGCTCGGGGGGTGTTTTTTGTCCCCAAATTCTCCAGGTTATTGCCTCATGCTCCTTTGGGCTAAACAACCCCATCAGCCATCCCATTGCCACCTCCCACCCTTGGCAGTCAGAGCTTTGTCACGGCCAGCAAGGGCACGGCCCAGTACCAGCACCTGCTGCTGATCCAGCTTTTGATTACCTGAAGGATTATCTTGAAGCGTGATTGTTATTTTTTTAATTACAATGGGTGAATTGCAATGCTGTTTCGGTAACCAGATTTCCATTTTATACATAAATATTGGCTTTTCAGTCTGGTGCAGCGGGAGGACGCTCACACCTCTGCCAATAGCTTCCTCCTATGTAAGTAATTGGTTTTCTCAAGGTTATTTATTTAGGTGATTATTTGATAGCAGACTGCAATTTTGTTGTCTTCAATACATGAAAAGCTAATTTTTCTCTCTATTAATTTGTCCTCTGAACTTTATTCCTTCACTCAAGCTACAGCCAAAAGACCAAGCCCAGTCATAGATCAAATGCCAATATCTGCTGTAAATCCATGTAAACCAATGGATTAGACAAGCAGAGAACCTGGGCCCATATGTATTAGTGAAAGAGAGAAATAAATCTCACCTGCACTGAGAGACTGCATCAGCTCATTGTGCTTGTAAGACTTTGAAAAACCTGATATAGATTCCTGTAGTGGATGAGCACAGGGAGCTCCATCATTTCCTACAGCCACTACCATGTCGAGCTGCTCTGTGCTTTTATTTTTGTACCTTGTTAGGATGAGGCAGGGAATTAGCTCAGGTGGGAAAGTTGATCAGTTAAACCGGATTTCGTCTCGCAGCAAAAAGAGCACAGGTGAAAACAACCCCACGTCAACATGGAGCGGTGATTTTAAAATTTAATGTGCATTAGCCAGGGCATTTTTAAATCACATCTCTGCTTAACCCAGGGCCTTCTTGAGTGTCCCCTGAGTGGCTACAGCACAAATTTAGCCAAGGTTTGCTTTATTTTCACAGAGTGCTGCAAAGGAGGCAGAATTTGGGCTGGGGGCACCCAGACGGTGCCCACCCATGCAGGATGGCATTCCTCTGGCTCATTCCAGTGTTTCCAGAACAAATTTTTCCCCAAAGGCAGAGCTGGAGATCTCTGTGCTGATTCTCTTGATGCCTGGTTTCTCTCTCAGACCTGGAGCAATTTGATAAGCCGAGAAGCTCAGCTTTCAGCTAAGACACCTTGAGCTTTCCTCATTGCAGAGAAAAGCCTGAAGGCATGAAATGGGGATATCTGGAAGGGCTCAAAAACTGGATAGCAAAATAAACCTCTTGCCTCAAACATTAACACTTCAAGCCCTTTCTCACGATCCTGAGGAATGAGGGCAGTGTCAAAGTTTGGGGAGACCTGAGCACTTGTGCTTAACCATGCTGCTCATCCTTAGAGAAGGAGATGCTAAATCCCATGAGGTTTAGTAGCCTTAGCAGGAAATGAGAGGTACAAACGACCAGGAACAAGGATAGCATATCCTATCCATTTCCTTGTTGTTGCTGTTACATGGGCTTACAGCACAGAAGGATTGTATTTAAATCCTGAAAAAGGTTTTTAATTTAAAAAAAAAAAATAAAAAAAAAATCAGGTTTTGTAAAGTTCACCTTTCAGTGTAATCTTCCAGTGATTTAGAAATGTAATTATAAAGCAAATTGACAGTGCCCTTTAAAATATGTCATGTAGGGAAATTAATTTTAGTATTTCTTTCCTGTCTTTTGTTTTTCTTTTTTTTTCCTTCACTGTCCTATTTTGCACTAGAGAAAAGCCATTTGAAGGTCCAGTGAATCTTCCTTGCAGGACTGGGGAATAGAGGGGCAGGCACACAATTGCATCACACTCCTCTTCCTCCTCGCACCGCACTTTAACATTTTCCTGTGTCACCAGCCAGATGCTCTTTTCCTCAGGTCTTTCAGCCAGAGCTGTGAGTTCCACGGGGTGGGACTAACTTGCTTAATTCCTCAAGCACCATGGGCAGCGTCTAGGAGACAGCACATAAGCACTTTGGGATGCAAATCTGCTCGGGGCAGGAGCAGCAGGGTGGAGAGGGCAGCTCAGCGCTCTCACACACATCTCCCTGGTGTGCAAGGGGCCCCTTCAGCCTCTCCTGGCTCCCCAAGCGCAGCCTGAATTAAGTTGCTGCAATGCAACTTGCACAACTTACAGGCTAATATAATTTGTCACAATTAGGGCTTGATTGGATGTTTTCATTCAGGCTGATCCAGGCCAAGCTGCTACAAATGACCCTTTAGGCTTAGAGCATGGAGCAGGTTTGCTAAACCGAGGATTAGACTGGAGGGAAGATTTTGGGAGCAGCTGTCCCCCGTGGCCATCACCTCAGCTGTACAATCCAGACTTAGAAGCACTTGAAAGCAGGGAAAATATGCAGGGAACACGGTTTAGGAACATTCCTAACTTAGGAGGAGTATTTTAGTCTCTCTGAGTATTTTCATCTCTGTGAAAGTGTAATACACGTGCTTAGTGCCTGGCATCCATTTGGATGGGAAGGGAAGGGAAATTGGAATTTTTTCCCACAGCCCCCCAGGTCTGCAGAGATCAGGGGCAGCAGCAGTGTGTAGGGCAGAGGGAGGCCCTGCTGAAAGGTGAGACAGTCACTGTCAGCCTGTGGGACCTGCTCAATTTGGAGTTCAGGTGGAAAAAGGGGCTCCAGGATGAGTCTCTCCCAGGAAATCATTCCATTTTGCAGGGAACGCTCCTAAAAATATGAAAAAAAGGCTCCCAGGCCATGGATTGGAATTGTCCATCCACCCCAATGAGTGCCCTGACCCCTTCAAAGCTCCCACAGCAGAAGACAGAGCCCAGCCCTTTGTTTCCAGCTGAGAAGCTGCTGGAAGAGCTGCCAACCCCAAAGACACGTGTCCAGCTGCAACCTGCATCTGGGGCCTTCAAAGCCCACAGAGGACAGCTGGAGGCAGCGTGAGGTGCTTCTGAATATAGAGAGAAGTTTGAGGCTCTCAGCTTGGCTTGTTTTTTCAGTGTCCAGGGCACAAAGCATCCACTTCACCTTGGCATTGCTTTGCTCCCAAAATAAGCGCTGATAATGATGGGATGACCGCTCTGCTCTCCTCCTCTTGGTGGTAATGATGCTCATTATGCATTCAATAGGCTATTTTACAATATGAATTCATTTAGAAAAGGATAATTAGTCCACAGCTTGCTTTACATTTTATATAATTTTCTTTACTTCTGTCTGGGGAAAAAAAAAAAAAAAAAAAAAAAAAAAAAAAAAAAAAAAAAAAAAGTATGTAGGAATTGTGTTATTTTTGCAGCAAGGAAAATGGAGCTCTTTGATTATCCTCACTCGCAAGAGATACCACAAAAATGGTGCCCTGTTTTTTTGCTGAATAATTTCTTGCCACTGAGCATCTAAAAGAGCATTTTAATCTCAATGTACGCTCTGCTATTGTATCAAATTAAGAAGAGCAGGCACGGGAGGCTGCTCAGTGAAGAATCCTCTTTTCCATTAATTTGGATGTGTTAAGTGCACGTTCAGAAGCCAAAAATATTCTTGTAAAAACATGATTGCACAATGGGATTTCTTTCTAGGGCTTCAGTCAACTACCAGCATTCATCATTGCTAAAATTGAAGCGGGAGCGAGAGAGTAACATCTCCAATTAACAGAGGCGCATCACTGAGCTGTTTGTTTTGGTTGGGTCTGTAAGTGAGATCCTGTGGGGAAGGCTTCCTACAGACCTACCAGAGCAGAGGATTTGGGGGTCTGAATCCTTCCTTGCACTTCCAAATCCCTTTTGCTTTCCTCACAACAGCCCAAAACAAAGCGGTCCCTGCTCAGAAGGCATCCAGGCAAACCGATTTTCAGCCTGTGAAATGGAGATCACAATGCTCCAGGATGATATAAATGTATTAATCTCTATATTGGCAGCTGCAGTGCAATGAATTGATACCTCTGGGGAAATGGTTCCCAATGATTTCCAGAACGTGAGGAATAAATTCGGTACCGGTCCCATCATTGCTTCTAGCAGGGAAGTGTGTGTCATTGGGGATGTCTCTGCTCCTTCATGGCTCCATTCCCGAGCCAGAGCTCCCCTGGATCAGGCCCCCTCACCCAGCTGAGGTAAGGTCTGGGTGACGGGAGCTCCCTCACCCCATTTTTGTGCGATGCACTGCACACGCAGGAGCAGGAAACTGAGGTCAGAAACTGAGGTTTTCTCTTCCTGTCAAAGAGGAATGGGATCCATATGTTTGAAGAAAAATACCTGGAATTGCACTGGTGCATGGCAGCACTTCCCAATGACCAACCCATTCATTGAGAGCTCAAGTAAAATTTTCCTAAATAGCCCCTTGAGTCCCTGGCCAACCCCTGTTCCAGGAATTTCCTAAAGGCGCTGTCTCCTGTACAGCTAGAGTCAATAAGGCATGAAAGAAATGAGATCTGAGACAGTGTAATGTATGAAATGTGAATTGCACAGCAGCCTTGGATTACAGCAAGCCCAACTGCAATGCCTGGTGCTCCCCTTTACTTTTATTTCTATTAATATTCCTCAAGCAACAGCAAAGATCGATTTGAAGTCGGGAGCACAGAGAGTCATGGGAGTTTCATTAGCATGCAAATCTGAGTGAATTCATTAGCCCTGCAACTGATGCTGATGCTCCTGGAAACTAGTAAAAGAGTAAAGTCTGCAGAAGTAAATCAGGCCGTGCTAATGAGCCTGTTAATAAAGCTTTTGTAAGCCTTTTCCAGAGCCAAAGTGACAAAGCACATTGTCAATGTTAAACCTCTGGTACTGAGCCTTAGATGAGGGACTCATATTTATTTGATTTTATTTTATTTGGTGCTGGGCTAGAAAGCAGAGGTCTGTAGAGAAGGCAGAGAATGAGACAAAGGCAGTTACAGAATTTTCTCATCAGAGATAAAAGCATTGTGTGGCTGCAGAAAAGAGATGGTGTGACAACTGCAACCGTGCAAATAAGATCCATTTGACTGAAATTATATTTTAAAGAAAAACAGGAGACCAAATTTGTTATAATGGGCCTTTCACCTTCTGGCTGTATGTTCTCATTTTCCCTTCGCTTTATTAGGCATAATTTCAGGATTGTGTTTTGTTTCATCTTCTTCTGAACTTGCAGAGATGCTGAGAGCACTGATGCAGTGCCTGGCTCTCCGGGAGCACCACAGCCCCTGCACCTCCTCACTCTGTGGGGTGGCTCAAGGGGAAACTGGACACCCCCGGGACTCCAACCCCTTTGTTATAGGGACTGGAAGGACCTGTACCAGGGCAGCCTCTGCTCCTGGTCCCTCATCTGCGGGAAATGCTGGTCTGTGGCAAATCTGGTGGGCTCTGACAGACCCAGCCCCCAAAAATCAGGAGCTCTGTGGTGCAGGGAAGGGCCCTACTGGGAGCAGCCCAGCCCAGCTGGGTCCGTGGCTGCTGGTGCAGAAGGGAAAGAGAGCTGGGAACGCGCCTGGTGGGAGCAGCAAGTGGTCCCTGGAGGTTGCTCTGATTCTTGCTGGTAGAGACAAAACTGAGGAGGGGAGCACGTTGTATTTGACAGATTTTAACCCGTATTTCAGCCCTCCTTAGAGCAGAACCTTCCTCTGCACGTGTGTCAGCACTTTTCAACCCTGGTGGTTACAGGTAGGAGGGTGGGAACCTAAGGGTGATGTTTAATCTGAGGATCAAAGCTTACTTTCAGCACTGTAGCATTTCTCCCTTTAACTTGCATTTTGACACCATTTCAGCTGTTACAGAGTTAGAGATCTCCCCTGCCTGCTGCTGGACCAGGGCTTTAAATTCTCCAGGTGGGAAATAAATTGCCGGGCCCAACCCACGATCTCAGCCGTGACCTGCACCACCAAGCCGCGATGAGGCTCATCCTCCTCGACCTTGTGTGTGCTTTGCATGGCAGCAGCAGCCAGAGCAAGCAAAAAGGCTCTGGATTCACCAGGCTTCAAGGCAGAGATAAGGGGGAGGCCAGGTAGAAATCTATTTGGTTTCTTTTTGCAGCAAGCTCTTTGTGTAAAAGAGCTCGATGCAGGGGGAACCTGATTACTGCTTTCTCATCAAGTGGAAAAAGAAGTGCTTTATACACAGGTTGATGGAAAACTACTGGAATGCTTTTCAGTTCCCCTCTCTCACCCTTAGTGCTTTCTGGTGCCTTTAAGGGAACAAAAATCCGGGCTCGAAAAAGGGGGGAAATATATCAAAATATATTTGGAGATAATGGCAAGTAATACAATAGGCAATGCAGCTGGGCAATAAAAGAGAGGCAAGGGGAAGGCATCAAAAATACCATCAGAGAGTGGAAGGAAAGAAAGAAAACAGAGAGGAAAGGCAAAAGCAAGAGAACGAAGGAAATAAAAGCAACTTGTACAATGGGGTGACAGAGGACAAGGAGATGAGGGAAGGAAGGGAGAGAACAGAGCAAGGGAAATGTAGACACCCTGGATGAGTAATGGAATGGAGCCATGGGCAGCCACAAGCAGGGAGGATAAATGAAGTGGAAATGAAGCGAAGGGAAGTGTGGAATGGCCATGGAGGTGCTGATCTGTTTCTGCTGTAGCTGCAGAGAGATGGTAAATATTTGCATTAATAACATCTGTGCCTGGTTATGCGAGGGGAGAGGGAGCCATGGCAGGGGCACATCTCGTTCAGTGCTGTGGATTGAGAGATGTTGAGCCTCTTCCACAGCCTCCTTGGGTTAAGAGGGGAGGAAAAGCACCAAGAGGTTGTTGATGTCAAGGTCTGGGCCAAGACCCATTGGAGTGACAACCCACTTGTACCCTGAACCTTTTTCTCCAGTGCTGGTAACCTGCCCGAAGGTTCCGGAGAGCTGAACTGAATTTAGTAAAATATCAGAAATACTTCTGCCCTGTCCTCACATACCAGTTCACCCAAGGAGTCCATCCTGTCTGTAACCCCACAAGGCCAGTGCCACAGCTCCTGTGCTCAGCTCCATTTCTCATCACCTGCTGCACACTGGGCACTCAACAGACCTCACCTGGGTGCAATTGTACTGGCACTTTCCACACCAGCTGCACCATCTGCTTTGACTCCTCTTTCTTTTGTATTATATCACAGGTTTAGGGTAGTTTTTTTGGTTTGGTTTTCTGTCTTTTTGGTTTTTGTTTAGTTTTGGGGGGGGCTTTTTTGGGTTTTTGTTTTTTGTTTTGTTTTGTTTTGTTTTTTCTGCAGCTGCAAGCTTTGGGAACGTTCCTATAATAACTCCCATACAGCTTGGTTTAGCAGATATTTGGGCTCTTTCATTCTTAGCTGCTGAATTACATTTGGTTATCAATATGCATTATATCTGCTGTCAATTAGCTGTTATCTCACACCGTGAAATGATTTAACTCTTTCAGCCTGCTCGAAGATGTGTCCCCTACCAGCACGAGGCACAGCTTGTATCTTAGCTTGCTAAGATCCAGGCAATTTTGTCACTTCTTTTTTTTTTTTTTTTTTTTTTACTGGTGCTCATTACAGCTAAAGGTCAGTTGTGTTTCCATTGTAAGCCTAGGGATAATGGCATGATCCAGCAAACTCTTTCTTGTGTAAAGTTAACAGGACGATTTGCATAAAAATCCTTACTAGGGGAGTAATTTGCAGGATTGCACCTTCAAAACCTTCGCCTCAGGAGCAAGGCAAAAGCTGGAACCTGGAACAGCAATCTTCCAAAGCCATATTTTATCAGAGGAAACGATCAAAATTTAATGAGGAGAAAAAGGTACTTAATGGCTGTAGATAGTGTAATTTCAGCCATAAAAATGGGATCATCTTGTGAGGCATCTTGCTGCGGCCTTTCCAATCAATGGCACTGCTGGCAGCAGCCTCGGCCCTTACAGGATGAAACCCTACAAGGCAAGGGGCAAGAAGTCCCAACCCACTACAAAATGCAGGTGATGGAGGAGAGACTGGGCTTTTCCTCCCTGAAATCCGTGCTTGGCTGCAAGGCTGTGGCATGGCAGCGTTTGTAATGGAGCACGGTGCAATCTGAGGCAGAGCGGCCTTGCAGCCATGGCTGGTGCTGCTGGCATCTCAGGAGGGTTTTCCTCTGCTCCCCCAGCAAACATTCCAAGGGTTTCAGCAGCTCGGTTGTTTATCTCATTGGAGACTCCCTGAGGCTCAGTGCTAGCCTTGAAAATCTATTTACATTTTTAAATATATGCCAAAGTGTAAGCCCTGGGACGATTTGGAGAAGTTAGGTACGCAAAGCAACCAAAATAGAATTTAAAAAATAAAAAAAAAAAGTCCTCTAGCAAGCCTTGAGTGAGTATTTCTGCATATTTCCTCGAACAGCCCAAATGTCAGATGCTAGCCTACATATCCCAGGTCACAGCTAAGAAAAGCAATGGATGGATTTGGCCACTGGTGAGCAAATATTAGTCCTGGACAAAGGCACTGCTTTATTTTCCAAGTGTACCAAAATTAGAGAACCCCCTAGTGCTGAATAATTTTGTTCTGCCTTACTGTGAAAATTCCCGGTGTTCAATAGCCCTCCACAAGTTCTCATTTGATCCCTGTAGTGCAGTGCTCCTGTGGCTATATGTCAGCTGCAGTGGTGGTAAACATGTACACACTGCTCATTGAAGGGCTTTTAAAAGGCTTCTCACTGTGCCCAGAAATTACACCTGTGCTTTCTTTCTTACCCATGCTGTTGTCTTTGTTTCTCGGGCTATATTAAGCCCTTTTTTTTCCTTTCCCCATTGAAAGGGTGGTAATGTAGAAACACCTTTAATCCTGCTTTCTCCCTAGCAAGCAAATTGTGCAGAGGGACAGAGATAGTTAATCTGAACAGAGAGGAAAAAAATATGGGGATGGCAGCCGATGTCTGCCCCTCCTGAAGACACTTGACTTTTCAGGAGCTCTGTGGTGTTAGCTGAAATCCCTGGCAGCTGCAGTGCCTGGTTTCCCGGAGACGGGGACCTGTGGTATTCTGAATATTCTGACTGTATTTTCTCTACCCAGAAATGATGAAGGGAGACAGAGCATGTGGAAGCCTGAGGAGCTCCATCAGAGGAGGGGGGAAGGTGGATGCGAGGGTGCCGTGAGGCACTGGCCTCCAATAAACTTCTGCACTGTAGGGGAATCTTTCAATATTAAAGATGATTTGATAGAAACACGAGCAAGAGAAGATGAAGTAAGTAACGTAAAATACCATATCCAAAAGACTGATCTGTTTGCACCACACTGCTGAAAAGGGGAATTCAAGTAGAGATCCTGCTAATGTCAGTGGTCAGATTCTCCATTGATCTCATTTGTACATTTATGGGGGACCATCACTCAAGAGAAAGACAAAGAAATCAAAGAAACAAAAAAAAAGGAATCAACTTCAACTGCTTGAACATCACTGATAGCACGACGGTACTTTGGGTGGTGTGAAGTCGATCAGTGAAGCCCCCTGATGAGGAACATGGCTAAGAAAATTAAGACTTTTGAAGTGAAGTGCTGGTGTGGGATATGTTTAATACCTCTGGCAGTGACGAGTTCTACAGTGACCCTGCACTGAGTTTTTGTGACTCTCCTGTAGGAGTCCCTGCATGTTCATGGCAGTGATGCTGCTGTCAGGTCCACACCCCAGTCCCAGCAGGCTGCAGTCTTCTACAGCTCCTTATGTGGTTGTTTCCTATAGGACCAGACCAAGGGTTTTTTCCCCAGCACATGCCCAATTTGCAACGTCAACATGGTGGCTTGCTGTTAAATATCTGCTGATGCAACTCTGCCGAGGACCTGGCCTTCAAGTTTTCTCCAATTCATTTAAAAATAATAAAGCTCTTGCTCTGCATTTCCCAAAAGTGAGAATCAAGCCTTGGAGGCATTTGCATTAATTAAGTTTCAATCTTAAGAAATGCCTTCTGAGCTTCCCCCTCGATTCACTGCGGTCCTTGAGCCTCAGACTGATCACGCTGGGAGAGATCAGCACGTCTGCTCCCAGGCTCAGATCCTGCCTCTCCATTCTGCCAGCAGAATCATCTCTCTCTGTCTGCACCCATAAAGCCAAGAGCACTTGTGCTTCCAACTTCCGCAGAGTGCCAGGCAGTTCTCTGTGCTATTAACGCCTGCAATTAGCACTGACAAAAGTGCTGTTCCCCCTTCTCCTCCCCCAAACCACGCTGCCTTGATTGGTTTTTAAGAAAATCCCAGGGCACTGTAATACCTCCCTGGTAGTCATGTTTCAGCAGAACAGCAAAGTTAGTGAGGCGTGACAGTGCTCTTTTTTTCTAAACCTACACTGAACATCCTTAATCAAGCTTTGCTTTTTTTAAAATAATGGGCCTAATTCTCTTTTGCCTTACAGTATATTCATGCTTGTGTGATTCCATCAGGACGTATCCTCAGCTCCTGTAAACCAGCAGAGCTCTTCCGACTTCATTTAAACCCCAGGAAGACTGGTAATAGCTGAAGATTTGGACTGCTGATTTCCAAGCTATTCCTGATTTATGCCAGCTCTAAAGGATAGTGAGTTCAGGCTTTTTTCTTTTATTTTTTTTTTTCCATTAGGTACACAGCCTTTACCTCATTTATGTCAAATAATACATAAAGTACATCCAAGCAACTGCTTTTTCCTGACCTCCCAAACCCTCTCCATTCCTGCTGACCCTGTTATAAAGCTTGCACACCCAGAAAACATCCACCAATCTCTCTAAAGACCCTCAGGAGGATCAGGCCAGACCATCAGGGAAAGTTGCCTCACGCCACTACAGATACATCGCATTTCTTGTGCTCTCTAAATTGGATGTGTTCTTCCCATATCCTGACACTCAGTGACGTTTTGCCAAGGCCAGACTGCGCTGTCTCCAAAGATCTCCCAGGAGGAAAGCTTATGGATGCTTCAGCACATCCCTGCCACAGCGCAGCAGTGACAACAATTCCTCAGCCTCTGCACCGAGCAGGTCCTGCAAGCTGATTTAGCTCTCCTCTCTCTTCTCTTCCATCCCACGTTCCACAGACATCTGTCTGAGCAGCTCTGGGAAGAGCAGCAGGCAGGTGAGGAAAGTGAAGAGGAGAGACACAGCCTGTTTCCTCTCAGTGGTGTCAGATTTGTCTTTGGTAAGGTCCCGGCCAATTTGAAATGCGAGGAAGATGTGAACCAAGACAGAAACGTGTTGAAGGGTTTAAGTCTGTTCCCATGATCAGAGAGTACGTGTTTTTAGGGGCAGTGCTGTGGTTGTCTGGTATTAGACTGATGTTTAAATTAGGTACAGGCTCAGTGATAGCTCTGACTGCACCTGGGACCTCCGAGTGCAGCACAGGGCAAATAAATAATGATGTCTGTGGCAGTAGATAGAGATGCTGTTACTAACTTTGATACAGCAGTGTGGAACACTGGGTGAAACATCACACAGGCTGACAGATTAGAGATTTCATAGGCTTCAGGTACAAGAATAAAGAAAATAAAACTTGAAATGAACTTTCTGCGATAAAAGTAGCCACGGAAGAGGCTTTTACACCTGTAAAAGCTACCGTGTGTTTCCCACTGCTGTCTGCACCCAAAATTCAATGTAGAAATATGAACTGTAGCAATTGAGCCGTAGTTCTGCTATAAAACTTTTATAAACTTGGGGTTTTATGGCTCTAGATCACTACAGAATAGAGAGCATGAAAGCTGTTTCAGAGGGAAGGTGCCTAATCGTTAGTTTTGCACTGACTCACTGCATTCAAAGACATAACTTGGGATCTATATTGTACTTCACTGACCACATGTAGACTTTTAAATTCAGTCCTGAACTATCAGTTATTCTATTGTTTCTCACCTTCCTTCCGAAGGAGCAAGGACAGCAGGAGGAGGGACATGAGGCAGGTACCAGAAAACAAACCACAGGAGTGTTTGCAGAAGCTTTCTTGACACGCTGCACTGTGTAAAATACTGAGACACCTGCCAATATGTTTTTGGGACTCCTTCACAGCAATCTGTCACAGAGGGAACCACTTCAGTGCTCTGGGCACTCTCACAGTTGCCCACAAAAAGCTCCACTGCTCCCAGTCGTGCTTTGACATCTCCGTGGCTCCGAGCTGCCAGGACTGGGACGCGTCTCCCACATGAAATCAAAATGCACTCGCCTTTCCAAAATGCTTCATTTCTCTTCCGCGCTCGGAGCTCGGCTGCACAAGTCAGAAGAATTTGGTGTCATCTGTTTTGGAGGACAAGCCTTGGCACATCAAATGTTTCCCTTCCTGTAGGATTATTGTCACCATTTATCATCCTGTATGCGTCTGAGGGTATGAATCCTTGCTCCTCAGCCCACCAGTGACATCAACAGAGAGAACACCACACTTTCGTGCAATTGCTTCCTCTCAGCTGCTGCTCATCTTTTAATAGGGACCTGGATGAGCAAATCAGGACAATTTTATGATGTTCTGCCAGTTGTGATTCACTGGTTTTTCCAGCACTTAAGACACCAGTGTTTGTGTCCTGCAGAGAGAAGCCTTTCCACGCACTTCTCCAGCCCAGGGAGAGCTGCTGAGTCCCTGCTGACACTCTGAGCAAGGCTGCCCACACCTCCATGCCCATGGGGGCCCAACAAGAGAGGGAAGGCACTGGGCAAGGGCTCAAACCAACATTTATTAACGGTGTTAATTATTAAAAATTAATGCAGTGTCCTTTCTCCATCATCTCCCCAACTCTTTGTTTCCCCCACGATGTTAGGGAGTGGGATTCAGTATTACTCTTCATTTTATGTGTTTTCTGACCTTTAGAAGAGCAGGACTCTCCATCACGAGCACTTTTTTTTTAGCTTCAGCCTGATTCAAAGACCACATCCTGAGATGTAAATCAGAACTCTGATACACTGGAATAAAACTGGTTTATGGTAGAGGGGAAAAACAGGTTCAGTTTGGTCTAAATGATCTTCCTGCACATCAGCACTCCTTCTCAGGAAGGCAGGGGTTCTCCAGGACATTAGCTGTTTCCTGTTGTGGATAAGATATATTTGCTGGAATCTGCTGCATGTTAGGAGGCCTCTTTCACAACGATGTTTCATGAAATCAAGTGTAGGACAGTGCCCCCCCTCTCCCCACAGTACATTAGGGTTGAACTCGGGGAAATAATACAGTTCTTGAAAAACACTTGGTGAATCTACATAATTAAAAATCTTTCCTGATGGGGGTTAATGATTTGGGGAGATTAACTTGATAATGTAATGTAAAATGTCGAAATCAAAGTGTGCATCCAGAAACACTGGTGCAGCTCTGCAGTGGGAGACAATTTTAAGTAAACAACCAGAGAAACTATTTTGCAATTAAATTAAAGATGTTTCCAAACTACTGTACTTTGCTATAAAAAAAGCATCATCTTGAAAAGTCAAGTTTCATTTATTTTAATTAGTGCTGTCACGAAGTATTCCGTTCGGCAAACACTGAATAACAAGCCCATCTCCAGACACCGACTTGAAATCTAATAGTAAGAAGAAATAACCACAGACCCTTCTCATGGTGTCTTCTGGCCCAGCTCTCAGGTAGTCGAGATCAGCCTCACTCCAGCAAAGTCAGTGTGGCATCCTGATTTACAGCAGGTGAAAACAGAGGTTTTACCCTCCCTGGAACGCCCTTTGGGAGGTGATGTGAAGCCTGCTGACATCTGCTGCTCTCAGGAAGACTCAGGTTCAAAGCTGCGTGTGCTGGGATGCATCCCTGGCCCCTTTCACTCTCCTCACCCTTGAGTTATTTAACTGGAGAGGCGTCAGTACCAAATTGATGGAAAGCCAAAGTGATCTTGATCCTCCTTTGAGACTTATTGTTGAATTGCATTATATATAAGCAGAGAAGCTCTTTTATTATTAATGGGATAGAAAATCAGAACCATCAAGGAAAATGATATAATTCCTATTAAGATGGATGAGTTGGAGTTAAGTCTGTGTATCCTTAACAAGACTGTTCTCAGCAAATCTTGCAGAAGAGTATTGCGCTCCCAAGGGAAAACCTCACCCTGGTGGGGAAATTCTGGGGGAAATGCCATGAACTCCTCCTGGGCAGCTACCCAGCCTGGCAGGCAGCTGTGCAGGCAGTGCCCACACTTGCCCAGGCACGAGGCTGCCTGGGGGTCTGCCCCAGGGTGACAAATCTGGGGCTGCCACCCCAGGAGCTGACCTTCCCTAGGATCTCTTGTTTAAATCCTTTTCTCTGTCGTCCAATTTGTTTTTACATCTGCCAAGTATCACAGCTCCTTCTGCATGTCCAATGAGGGGATTATTTCACAGGCTTAAATCTCACTCCTAAAAAAATAAATAAAGTTACACTGATAAATACTTGTTGTCTACACTGGGAGGATGGTGAGGAATAAATGGAAGCGAGTGTGAAGGGCACTGTCAATTCTGCAGAAATGCCTCTTATTTCACATGGCTCCCATCGCATCCAGGGGGCTCAAAGCAGTCTTTGTGTAGCACAAAGTGCCCTCCTGGGAGCGAGTGAGGAGCAGCTGTTCTGGGCTGAGGTAAACCCCTGTATATAAAATCAAAATATCCCCTTTTGATTTCATCCTGTTGCCCATAGCTAAAACCCCCTGTTCCACCTTAATTCATCCCTTCTCTCTGCTAACGTCCTTCAAATGCTTCCTCGCTATTTAGCCGTGCTTTAATCTCACCTCTTTATTCATTCATCACAAATCAATCTCTCCTGCCCCTAATCAGGGCAGTGCAGCAGCTCGGAGGGAGCTCCCTCCCATCCCTGTGCCACTAATGAGCAGGACCAAGCAGCGGAGCCTGGCAGGTGGTGCAGCCTCCTGCTCTGAGGGATGCTCAGCACCCAGCCCCAGGGAGTCGTGTTTTCCTTGTGCTGCTCCCATCTGCCCCCCTGACACCTCCTAATGCAAAATCAAAGCGTGTTTTCCTCCTGCTGGCAGCCCGGCGTATCTTATCCACATTAGTGTCATTTGGGGAAGGATGGCTTTGTACAGATAATAATAATTTTCATTTCTCCATTCAGAATCTCCTCTCCTACCCGCAGGTAATTGATTGAGTGCTAAGAACACTCCCTCTTTCCTTCTTACCTTATAATAAGCACCAGCACAACTCTGCCAGTGTTGAACTCAGCGAGTGAGCTCTCTGCACCTTCGAGTGGATCCTAATCCAAACATTACATGGCTGAAAGCATTTGAGTGCTTAGAGGATTCACAGCTTTTCCCTCTGTTCCCCAGAGGTATTGCACACAAACCAGCCCGGCAGCAGGTCCCTCCCCAAACCTCTACAGCAGCAGCAAGACCCTGAATTGTCTCAATCTATGCAGACTCTTGTATCTGATTTCCTCTCCACTGCTAATCTGCCATCTTCATCAAAATTGCCACTCTTAGGTTGTCTTTCACTGCTTTTTCCCCAATCTGTGAAATCTTCATTTGAAGACTATCTTTGTCTTTCTTAGCCTTGCAGTCAGTACAGGTTGTGGTGAGCTGGTCCCTGTCTGGTGTGTCTTTGGGCACCCAGGAGCAAGCTGAGTGCTAGATTTGGAGTCAAGCTGCCCCCCAGACTAGGGATTTTGTTCTGGTTTATTTCCTTGCCCACTCCTTATGGAAAGAGAGCAATCTCTTTCTGCTGTCGAATGCTTCCTGCTCTGCCTGGGTACTTTACAGCTGTGGGGTTTTGCCCCTCACTGAAAGTCCACATGTGTTAGATGGTGAGGGAACTCGCAGCTGCAGGCACAGGGAGGATGTTACAAAGACTCATCTGGGTCAAACTTTGAGCTCACATCTTCTGCAGAGGTGGCAAGCTGCACTGGATGATGGTTTTCATTAATCCTGTTCTGGTGTGTCTACCGTTCCTCAGTTTGATTTGCTCATGTTTCACCACCACTGGGTTCATATGGATGTTTTCTGTTCTGTTTCTGGTTCCCATGATGCTCCTTTTATCTTCTTTTATCATTATCTCCATATGGGGGGACTTGGCCTTCCCCTTGAACATCTCCTGTGAGTGACCACATCTTTTCTCATCGTGGTGCAGTTTCCAGTCACTAACAAACGGTGCCAAACCGTTCTGTTCTCCATCTCCTCTTCACCTCTTGGGGAGTTTTGGCACCCTTGGTTAGCATGCGCTCCTGCTCTTTTACCAGTAAATTTGTGTCTCCTGGTGCCTCTCTAACAAGCTGCTTTCCCACCTCCTCCCAGTTTCCAGGGCAGTGCCACCAAGACAGCTCCCTGCTCAGTTCACCTCGCATTCAGCGTGGTTTTCTTCACAAGGTGAAATTCCCCAGTTTCTCACACAGATCTGGAAAATATTCTGGATCAGATATTCGTACCCTACTCTTAAAATGCACTGTTTCTCCCTGCTTTAGTAACTGCTGCTCTCAATGCCCAAATAGCATGAAATGACTATTTTTTCCCTCAGCATGATGGACTGAACTATCCATGGCAATGTCAGAGATCAGAGGGAGAAGAAGAAGGCTGAAATGAGCAGAACTGAGCCAGGGCCATAGGGAGGAAGCTCAGCAATAAAAGAAATTGGTGAGATGACAGCGAGATGAGCTGCAATCTGAGCCCTCCTCATACCTTTTGTTTTTAAGCATAGACTCAAAACATTTCAGGGCTCAAGATTGTTTTCCCCTTTCTGGAGAATTATTTTGTCCTTCCTTCTGCTGACAGCCATTGGGGAGAATGAAACACTTTGGTTAGCCTCAAACACCTTACGGAGTATTCTGTGGGTTGAGGCACGGAGATGTTTTATTGCAGCTGACACCAATCAAGGAAAATGGACAAAAGTGAGATTTTTGATTTTGGATCCATGAAATGAAGGGAATAAGGAAATTGAATTTGGACTCACAGTTCAAAGGAAGGGAGGGGTAAATAAGTCCCAGGAAAGGGTTTATCTTATCAACACCTCGAGCTTTGGGAAGAATGGGCTTTTTTACAAGGATGTCTGCAAGCTGCTCTGGCAGGTTGAGTGCTTGGTAGCATCCCTATTTCTGGGATTTTATGGCACAGCCAAGGTCATGGGAAATTGGTATTAGAGGGGGAAAAAAGAAAAAGAAACCATGACCTTGTCCATCATAAAAGGTTGAGCACTGGTCCCAAAAGCTCCCCCAGGCTGGCATCAGTGGGAACAGCGCAAGAACCGACCCCACGGGACAAATGGGGAGATAGAATGGGCTGAAGCAAATATGTACACTGACTTTCTCATATGAAAAAAGGTGACAAACTTCTGCAACAAAATGTGGGACTCTTTGAAATTCAGACTTTGTCACAGCCCGTTGTGAATTCAAGAACAGTCCTTCTTTCAAAGGAAATTTCTGTGATGGCATACTAAGAAAAAGCAGGTTACTTTCTAGTAAAAATGGCCATCAGGATGCCCTGCTCCTGAGCGAGGCTCTGATATGAGCCCATATTCCAATGGCTTTGGCATTAAAAACTACCCACAGTTTGTACAGAAAATAAATATCTTGTCATATCTGGGAACGAAGGGAAATAGGAGATACCTGGAGAAAGGCATTTCTAGACTCCTTTAGGAAAACACTACCTAAACACCCACTGAACTCCTCTCCTATGAGGAAAGGCTGAGAGAATTGGGATTGTTCAGCCTGAAGAAGAAGAGGCTTCAGGCTGACCTAACTGTGGCTTGTCAGTACCTGAAGGGGCCCACAGAAGAGCTGAAGAGGGACTTTTGAAGAAGCCACAGAAGGCTTAAGATGGACCTGAAGTGGGCAGGACAAGGGGGAATGGCTTCACACTGAAAAAGAGAAGGTTTGGCTTGGATTTGGAAGAAATTCTTCACTATGAGGGTGGGCAGGCTGCCCAGAGAAGCTGTGGCTGCCCGTGGATCCCTGGAAGTTTCCAAGGCCAGGTTGGATGGGGCTTGGAGCAGCCTGGGACAGTGGAAGGTGACCCTGCCCATGGCTGGGAGATTGGAACTACACAGACTTTCAGGTCCCTTTCTAACCCAAATCATTCTATGCCTCTGTGATTCTACGACTTAGCATGTATTCAGATATGGGAGGAATTTATCCACATATCCAGGGAGAAAAGCCCTGAGGATTCATTGCTCTGATTTATTATCAAGCCTGTTTGTTGGTGCCAGCCAACTACATCACTTTTCTTCTTCACTCCTGCAGCATTAGTAGCAGGAAAATCAAGGAACCTACAAATCCTCACACCTTGAATATCCAAACAAACCCACGTCCCGGGCAGCGCTCGGCTTTGGGTACGGGGATTTGTCTGAAAAGAAGAGTAAAGCCCGACCTCATTTTGTCGCCTTGCCGTCCTAAATTTCACCCTGCCTCTGAACAGCTTTGCCTCGGCGCTTTGAACTTTGCATAACTCTTAAAAATAACGGGGGAACACCAAAAAAAACCCGCCGCTTCCTTTTCCGCAGCCCCGGGGCGCTCCCGGCTCCGAGCGCTCAGCCCGGGGCAGGGCACGGAGCGCCGGGCACGGCGGGCATCGCTCGGGGTGCCGGGGGGCTTCTGTGACTTAACAGTGACATCCAGCGGTCACTCGGGTCCCTCTGACACCGGCCTGACCGGGAAACCTCGAAAAGTCCCTTTTCTTATGGAAAAGTCGGGATGTTTGCGCAGCAGCAGGCGCTGAGCCAGGAGAGAGCTCTCTGCTCCTGCTCGGGGTGTTCTAACTCAGCTGCTCAGCCTGCGCCTTCAGCTTTTGGTTTAAACCTCAGAGTATCAAATAATCGTAAAATCATCCTGGTTTGCTTCACTTTTATAACCCCCCATGTGTTTGCACCATCATGAATATTATTCATAATTGAGCCGCGATGAATGTAAAAATCAAAACCCTATGAAACATCAGACCGCAGAAACTTTTCCTCCTACTAGTTATCACACTAAACACAAAAATAAGCAGTTTTCATCTCGAGCTTAACACTACAGGCATATTTTTACATGATAATTTGGTCTTCAAAAAAAGTCTAACTGTGAAGTTTAATGATACCAAATGAAGCAGCTTGTCAGTTCATATTTATATTCAATTCTGAGCTTTTGCAGTTCCCAGTGTGTTTCTTTATTTTGTTGAAGATATTCTGACAGTCCTTCTCAAAACTGTCTCTAGGAAAAGCAGCATGAAAACCTGCAAAGAAACAAAAATCTTCCTACGCTCCTGGCTCGGGGTTTGGTTGGTTGAGGATGAGACCTTCATTTCCTACATGGTTATGAGGCTGATGCTCAAATGCTCAAATGCTTGGCAGTTGCTTTTCCTACAAGCCATGAGTGGGTGCACCAAAGTCCTGGAAGAGTGGCTAGAGGTTAAAAATACAGAAATGTGAAGCATGGAAAGCTGCAGCAAAGCTGTGCTGAATGCACACATGAAGGTCAGGTAGCAGTTTTGGGGCTCCACTTTCCCATTTTTGTCCCCTACCCTGGCTGCAGACCCAGGAGATGAGGTACTTGGTGTTGGTTCCTGGGTGCTGCTCTCAGATGCAGCGTGCCAAGGCATTGACCTCCTGGGTTACAGGACCTGCTTTACCTCAGGTAGCAACACCTGAGCCATTATTCGTCATCTGTTGCCACACAGTGACAAATAAGGGTCACTTCCCTGCTGACAGGCGTTGGCAGGGGAAGGTCTGACTCCTGCCCTCATCCTAGGTGGGAGCACATCATGCAGCCCAGCCTGGCTGCTTTATTTAAAGCCAGATATCCTCTGTGGCTCCCACAAAAACACTCTGAATGAGCCTCCTCTTGCTCCCCAAATCCCTTCTGCCCTTCAGCAGGACAGAAAGAAAGGATGTGCCCAAAAGCACAGGCACATCTCAACACACAGCTGTGCAAGATGCTCACTGAGGGTGGGGAAGGAAAAACCTTCCAGGGTTGAACCCTGCCTCTCCTGAGTACAACCTCCTACTGCTTTGCACTCAGAATTCGATGTAAAACCCTTCTCCTCCTGGAGAGCTAAAAACCTCCTCAATCTGCCCCGCTCTCAGAGAAGGTGACTTCGTGTCACAAGCACTGCAAGCAACAGCCCCGTGTCAGGAGCCAGAAGATGTATTTCTTCTTAACACAAGATGTATTTCTTCTTAACACAAGGTATGGTGGGTCTAAAATGACTGCCGCTGCCATCACACTAAAAAATATATTTGCTGCTTTTAGGGGTTTGATGTGAGGTGCTCCCTTTGGTCTCTCCTTAGCTGACAGCTGCATTTCATGGTCTCATGTCCACTCCAGAAACAAAAGCAATCTTTTCCCCTCAAGAACCAAGAGTGGGTGACCTCCCTGGAAGCACCTCCTGATTCACAGGTGTTCATTTGTCCTGGCTTGCCTCTTCTCTCTCTGTCCCCCTGCAGCAGCCAGGACACGAGGTGCCTGGAGCTTGGGTCCATCCCTCTGTGTCACCTCGGGCGAGTCACTTTGCTCCCTCCCATGCTCGGCTGTGCAGGGCTGGGGATTGCAGAGGTGGAGGAGGTGAAACGATTGGCGCCGTGCCTGGGGGTCTCAGCGGTGACTGGCACTGTGCCTGGGGCTCCCAGCACCGGTCCCTGTCCCCTCGTGTGGCCAGCACTGCCCATCTCTGGGACATTCTGCAGGAGCAGAACCAGCAGCTCCAGCAGTTCCGACCGCAGGAAGCACGTGCTAATTCCTGATCGGTTTTTAATGATCCCAAACCCCGCTACTGACTCAGGCGACAGCTAAATTTATCCCAAGGTTAGGGTGACTCTGCTGTACTGAAATCTATTTAAAGTCAAAGCAAGCACTTCAGAATAACAAGTTGTTATACAACTCCAGAGACCAGGCAGCTTCCCGTCTTCTTTTTTTAATGCAAAAGATAACACATTTCCGTATTTTGTACGTGCTAATTGTTGGGAACGCTGTCAGATGGTTCAGCAAATTGGAAATGACAACATCAACCTGTTCAATCCATTAAAATCTCTCCAGGATCGTAAGGGACATTGTCAGCCAAGTGATGCTGGCACCCCTGTGGTAAAGCCATCGTGATTCTTACTAATGACTGGCTTTACAAATGAGCAGATTTCCTTAGCATGCCCTGCTCCACCACATTATCCAGGAGGGGCATGGGCACAATGTGAGGAAACCCAGAGGTAAAAGAGAAGACTCTCATCCCAACGCAGACTTAATGAAGAGAACAGATGAGTAAAATTAAAATAGGTCCCAGGCCACAGGGCCAAGATAAAAGGCTGGGAATAGCTTTCTCCTTGTCCAAGGATCGCCGCAGCAGTTTAGAGGGGATATAGTGCAGATTCTGGACCAGGTTTTTATAGGAAAGAAGTGGTACCTTTTGGAAAAACTCTCGAGTCTCATCTTCAGGAGAAGCTAAGGAAAACAACAACCCCAAATCCCCAAACCAAGCCAGCTGTAATTCAGCTCTGGGCAGTCATTCGGGGGAGTCAGTGTTTAATACCTGGACCTGGACCTTTGTGCAGAAACACAAGCCAGCTCCAGTCCAAAAAGCTGTAGAGATAAGTTAGTGCCATGCTACGCCCAAGCCAATATATTGTAGCATTTACTTCCACAAGTATTTATTACCTTGGCTGTGGTATTTCCCAAAAGCAGAAAGCAGCTGTGTCTAACTTCACACCAGAATTTTCAACTAGCCAGGACTGAAGGCAGAAAAAACTTACATCTGTTTTCATCCATCCTGATAGACACATCCAAAATCATTTTGCTTTTGAAAATGTTGTCATAAAGCTGTTAATTCATTGTAGCTGTGAGATATTCAGCCCATCCAAAAGCTGAATGTGAAGATCCTGTATCTCACCCAGCTCATCGTGAGCAGGGCCCACTTCTCCTCAAAGGACAGTAGCACTGTCATAAACAAAACCAATATCTCATTCTCCTAATATTGATGGTTCTCTAATACAAAAATAATAACAATTTTTTCACTTCCCTATTATTCCTGCACTCTCCTTGTCTCTTCAATGTTACAGTGGGTATAAAAGCCTATCAGAGAGGGAGCACAGATAGAGACGGCATTAATTTAAAACAGTGATGGAATAATGGCTATGACACAGGGGAGAAACACAAGGCTGCTATTTAACAGCAAAATTTTATTTAAGAGCAAAATTCCCATTGTTTTGTGGTTTAGGACTGTGGAGCATGTCCCAGGAACAGCAACATTTTCTCCTTTGATATCCCCAGCTGCGCCACGTTCGTGTCTCTTGAGCCAAGCTGTTGCAGACTGTTAGTATGTCTTTATCTTTCATTTATGCCATCTTGCCTGCTCTCCTGGGCTGCTCCAAGGCAGGCTGGCATTGCCAGGGAGATTTACTGCCTGTGCTTTGTACACAATTTAATTAGGTCTCTATTCATGCCTCTCACCTGACGCTTACATAAGAAATCACTCATAAAGGGCTCGCACAGCACGCAGATCAATACACGTCTTAACTGCACGGTGACTTTCAGGCTGAAATCAAGTGCCTGCACTTCCTCAGGCTGTGTCCACCTCTGCTTTATGGGCTTGGAGACACATGGGTTTGCTCATGGGGTTTTCTGCAGCCAGGCTCAGCGTCCTTTGGTCACACAGAGGCATCAGCTGCCCCGAGCAGGGGGGTCCCAGCACATCTGGGATGGGGCATCCCTATCTCCTCTCATTTTAGCACTTAGCAGCTGCAGCCAAGCAGGTGGGCAGGAATTAAGGCTTAAAACAAGGAATTGCTTTTTTGTCACCTCAGTTTCATTTTATTTGAGTTCCTGACAGCTTTAAGCTCCGAACATAGCTGGTAAGAGTAGCTAAAACATAGTGCTATTATAATATTGTCATTTCCATTTTTGCCTGTGTTTCTAATAGAAATCTAAATTATTAACTTTCATGCTCCATCAGCGTGAGGCAGAAAAAAAACACAGCTGGCTATATTAAGGTGTAGCACACTGGCAAGGGCCCTTTTGGAGAGGGGATTGTCTCTCAGCTGTTGGGTTAAATGACTTTTCCTCACCCTGGCTGCGATGGGCTCCCCTTCACTGGGCAGATCAGCTCCAGAGCAGGAAGGATGGATTATTCTTCTGTTTTGGGGTGAATATTCAGCACTGTGCCCTTGTGCCACCCAGCCCACTGCTGTCAGCAAGGCTGAGCTGTGAGTGAGTTCACACCTAATTTCTGCTCTGTCTCTCTTCTTGCACCCTTGTGAGCACAGAATCTATGAGGAGAGAGTCCTAAACTCAACACTGAGGAGAGCCCAGGGCAAAGTTTATTTCCAAGCAGAGGGAGGTGAGAACCTGCAGGAACCACAGGGTGCCACCAAGTGTGCAAGACAGGCAGGAATCTACAGGGAAAATCAGCAT
Organism: Hirundo rustica; assembly: GCF_015227805.2. Lineage (NCBI taxonomy): Eukaryota > Metazoa > Chordata > Aves > Passeriformes > Hirundinidae > Hirundo > Hirundo rustica. The sequence goes on from NC_053460.1 coordinate 4,272,475, forward strand.
CTGAGGTGTAATCTCTTCCAGAAAAAGACTGTCTTCCATATAAAGTTTACATGAAAAATTTTAATATAACCTGAAAAGACACATGGCCTATCTAAACACAGGCCTGCAAAAACACAGAAATACACTTGACACTGTAGGGGTTTTTTATTTTTCAATTAATAAATGCATAGTAGAGCTGAATTTACTATTTTTTGTTTGTTTTTCAAAAAGAAGATACCTGGGTGCATGCATTCAAACATGCTTAGGAGACATCAGTAATTTCCTGTGTTTTCCTTCATACTCTTAATTTCATTTTCACGTGTCCTTTTCATCTCAGCTGTGACATTCAAATCCAGAGTTCTTTCTCCTGCTTCCTGGCCCCTTGAGAGCCACTTGCACTTCAAGAGTCTTCTTTTGAGAAGGGGGAAACTTCATCAAAGGAAACCATTTTGACAAATGTGGACTGCACTGAGGGAGGTGACTAAATGGAGGTGGGAAGCGTAAATTTCACTCCCATTTGGACTTCTGTTTCCTGGACTAAGAACCAAAACTCTTTTTTGGTTTCAATTAATGTTCCCCACAGGCTATTTTCCTCTTTGCGGAGACACCTGTCAATAAATCCTTTCCACCTGGCAGCATTGTTAAAATTTAATCTGAAATCATCACACTGTAATCTACAGGATTTCTTCCACAAGATACAAACAGCAGCACTGTTTTAAAGAGCAGAAATGAAATACTACATTTCTTGCATCTGGACACTTAAAATCTACATTTGAAGTCTCGACATCAGGAATCAATTTTGAAATCTTCAAATCCAGAGAACTTTGGGGGGATTTCCATTCTTACAGTTCAGAGGAAAGACATCCCTCTGCACATGAGCACATCAAGTAGATAACTTCAAGATGGAAATTAATTTGTAAGCAGAATAATAGTTCCATTAATAAGATTAATGCCAGGTACAGCTCTATAGATTATTGAAAAGACAGAGTGGCCTGATCCATGCAGTTAGAATGAGATACCTGCATTAATTAGGATACTCATCTGACAGTAATGGTTACATCAAACAGATCAAGGACCTCAATCTCCCCTCATCTCATATTTCTTTCTGGTTTGTGCTGTCAATAGCTTTATCAGTTTTCTTCTGTCACACATATTCAGGAAGGATAATATTGCTGTTCTGACACACAGCGTAAAATCCCTTCTTTCTCCATCTTGGTTCTGATCAAAGTGATAATCACCATCAGGTATTTGAATTAGGGAAAAATCCAGAGGTCTGGTGGGTGTGAAATAGGGCAGCACTGGATACTTCTCCCCTTCAGACAGAAGCAGCAGAATCCACCACCTCAGTTTCCATCGCGGTGTCTGCAGATTTCCCTCCATTGAGTAAACGGAAGTCAAACAACAACCCAGGCAGGAGAAAACATAATTCCATAGTCCAGAATCCTCCTAAATGTCTAAAACAGACTGCTCAAGCAGCTCAGGCCCATGCTGTGATGATGTTTTGCCCTGCAGTGGGGCACCTCTCTGGCCTCAGCACACCCACGTGTGCCCTGTTTGGGGCCAGGGCTGTGCCAGCCCCCGGGTCCTGCTGATTCAGAGCCCAACACACGAGTATGGATGGGGCCACTGGCACCTGGGCAGTGACCTGGGCAGTGTCCCCTTGCTTGTGCACCCCCAGGACAACTCTTTATTCTTAGCCACACGTGAGCCTGCCCTCGCTCTGTTCTGCAGCGTTGCTGGGAGGGTTTCTGTGGTGCAATGACTCGAGCACCAGAGTGCCACATCACCCTAACAACCATCCTTGGGGAAGGAAATCACTCCGTTCTGCTCCGTTGTACTCATTCCCAGCTGCGAGCCAAGTATCTCAGTCATGAATGTCAAAACAGATAATGTCTGGTTAAATGATACAAGATAGGAGCAGTTAAGCCATAAGCTGTCATGCACCCAGAAGTGATTGACAGGGAAGCTGTCTCCTGATGGTACCTGGGAATTAGCAGAATGCTTAAGGTGAAGTTATGTCTGCTTAGTAGAGCCCCTGTTGTTCCACATTAGATGTAATTCTGGCAGCCTTGCTGTTACAACACATTATTTTCTCTTTTTTTTTTTTTTATTTTAACAAAGATTACCACGCTTTTGTATCTTTCTAAAAACGTGTTGCGCCCTCTAACCCGCTGTGATTAATTTTCAAAAACCAAAGCTACAATTTAGACTAAAGAAACGCTGCATTTTTTAATCTCTGCGTCCCATGAACCACATTGTGCTCAAAACCACAGCTCCCCTTTGAAGGACAGGTACCCTGGGTTCCCTTGAATGGTGAGACCCAGAAACAGTGCAACTCTCCTTTGATTTCTGCCTGCACGGAGTTCTGGCCGTGGCTGGTGACGCCCAGCTGTGAGATTAATGTGTCACTCTTGTTATGTCAGAATTACTGGCGTGATGTTCTGTCATTTTGCTGAGCTGCAGGAGCTGCTGGGCCGCTCTGGATTCTCTCTGGCGGGGATGAAAGGAAGGATCAGGCGAGTTACAACTGGGGAATCTGTACTTGAGATTTCGCTGCTCGAGCTCTCAGAGTCGCCTGCTCTGTCTTGACAGGTGCTAAAATCATTTCTGCCTCGTCCACCATTGTGAAGGTATTCTCTGAGAGTTTACAGATGGGAAGGGATGGCCAGGTCAGCCAAAACCAGTTTAGCTACACAGCCACCACAAGCCCTGAGCTGTAACACACTGGACACATCTTTTTCCCTCCCACCACCAACCCACTGAGCAGGAGGTGGCTGGAGGCTGGCCCTTGCTCAGAGCAAGGGGCTCCATGCACACCCTGGCTGAGTGATAGATTCACAGAATATCCTGAGCTGGAAGGGACCCAGAAGGATCAAAGTCCAACTCCTGGCCCTGTGCAGGACACCCCAGCGACCCCCCTGTGCCTGAGAGCATTGTCCAAAGGCTCCTGGAGCTCTGCCAGGTCTGGTGCTGTGCCCACTGCCCTGGAGAGCCTGTTCCACTGCTCAGCCATCCTCTGGGTGTAAAACCCTCTGCTGATGTCCAGCCTCGACCTCCCCAAGATGCCATGAGCAGAGGCCTCAGAAGCCGATGGGTGCAACAGCACGGGAGCACAAGGACGGGATAGGGGAATGTGAATTTCCACCGTTACAATGACTTCTAGAAGAAGAGTAGAAGAAATAACAAAAAATACCCCAAACTGTGGTAGCTGTACGCTGAGTTCTTTCAGCTCTGGAATCTCCACAATCAGCTATGCTGAGAAGTGTCCCACTTCCAGCCCACGTACCCGCCAATTGTATTGCCCCACAAAAATTCAGATTTTTTCTGAATGGAGAGGAAGTTATAAAGATCTCTGGACGCCCAGTTATAAAGAAAAGAAATCTTACAAAACAAGCACGAGGGCTGTCAGTACAGTTTTACCAACCTGAACTGTAATTTCCTGTGGTTTTATGCCCAATCATTTGCAGCAAGTTGGAGAAACACCTGAACCCCCTGCACATCCAATGCACGACTGGCCAACAAGGCTGGGATATCAGCTCTGATCCCAAACACATTCAATTTTGTAGAAGAGTTGCTCCAGCTCAGCTTTATTTGACCTAAATCCCACTCTGGATATTTCCAGAGCAGCAACCATTTGGGGTTAATTTGCACCTTTCAGACTGAAAGCGAAATTTGGCCTTTTCGCAGAGAGCGCTTTCCCTCGGGCACACAAGTAGCCCAGAGAGTGCCCCAGCAAAAGGAGGTGCTGGAAGGAGGCTGAGCTTCTTTATCCTGCTCTCCAAACACATCCCCATGGTACTTGGACATGCTGAGCAGTTTCAGGAGTTTCCCACGAGTTTTGTGTGCTCCAGGGACGCCCCGCACAAGCCATGGGGTCTGATGCTCCCTCACACTTCTCTGTGTCTCCAAAATATATCTGAACTGTGCCCAGGGTGTTTGTCGAACAGGGAGGTATTTGAGTTCGCTGTGTTTGAAATGTTCTGACTCTGCATAAATTTGTCAGGACTGAAGATCATATTAACCAGAAACTCGCAGAGGGAAATCTCCCTGCCGTGCACACTCGAATGGACTTGCTAAGTGCTCAGCTCAGGAACCCTTTCAGTCCAAGTTCATGATTCAGTGAACCAGCCCTGAAATGCAATTTCAACCCTGAAAGTGAGATACGCTCTCACTTCACTCCCATATCTGCAGAGCTTTCTCTCTCTCTCTCTCTCTCTCTCTTTCTTTTTTTTTTTTTTTTTAAGTCCTTTTTTAACGTTTTCTGCCCTGGTGTTTATGCCCTGACTGGGCTTGTTCTCCATTGCAAAGAGTTCTTCTGTACTTGACAAAAGAACATCGGGGGCAACCTGGAAGATATCTTAGGAGGCCTTGAACTTTGCCAGAAGGCCTGAGGAGGAGCAATTTAGCTGGCAGATAAATCATTGTAACAAGTGACCTGACATTTCCTTCACGTTTGACCATGTTGCAGGGTGAAAATTGACAAAACCCTGTTCCAATTGAAAATATTTTCTCCTGGTCGTGTAGCTGGTTAATCCTTAAAAACACTCATATTTTCCATCCCATCACGGAGGAGCTCAGCTGTGGCCATGTGCTCATTATTCCCAGCTGGCTGGACTTATTATTCAGCTTTTCTCATTCCCAGCTATTGTTCTAGTTCACCTTAAGCCTGTTACACTAAAAACATCTTCGAGAATGGCAGTGGCACCATTTTCTGGGCAGTTGAGGACTTGAAAGCATGAAAGCTAAACAGGCAGCCAGAGTCAATCTGCAAAAGTCAGCTCAAAATCAATAAGATGATACATTTCAGGTGAGAGGATGCTGAATAGTTATTTTAAAATGCCTTGGGATTAGACAAAATGCACTTCCCACCCCATTCATCTATAATAAGCTGTTGGCAATTTCTGCATGATTGAATTTCATTTCATATCTAGGTTGTATAGTAAGGTTCACCTGCACCTTTTTTTTTTTTTTTTTTTTTTTTTAGTCCACAGATTATTTTGAAATGTTTGGGGTTTGGTTTTGGTTTTGGTTTTGGTTTTTTAATAAAATAGTATCACCCTGAGGGCAACTGGAGCAATTAGTTCCCTAGGATGTGCCTTCTGTTGAAGAGCTTTGCTTGTAAATAAAATTGTCCTTTTGGGGATGACAGATGAAATAATTTGTGAGAGGGAAGCCAGGGGACTGTGCTGTGGGATGTGAGAGTTTGCAGTCCTGACAGCTTCCCTGAGGGTGCAGGAGCAAACCCCAGTTAGTGCTAGCACCGAGTACTCCAGAAATGTGTGAGCACCTGCACAAACCAGCACTGAATGGGGGACTGGGGGGAATAATGAAAGCTCACTCCCACAGTAATTTAGTTAGCTCCGTGATTAATGATTAATGAAGAAAGCTCAGTAAAGAGAAAATGCAGGGGCTTCTTTATGTAATTTCCCTCCAGTTTGTCTGGGCAGTATGTGCACACTGGAGGTGAGCTGAGTGAATTAAAGGATTTTTTTTTCCTGTGTCTTTGCAAAACTTGAACTCAGCCTGGTGTGTTCAGGGTCTCCTCTAGGTGCTGCAGTGAAAGGGAAGGGCTGCCACGGTGGTCCAGGCTCGGAGGGCTCAGTGCTGGAGCATCACAAGGACGTGACAGGTTTCATCTCCTCCAGAAAGGGCAGGGACCAGGCACGGGGTCCCTGCAGCTTCCGTGTCTGGTCCTGCCCACCCAGCTGCTCTTCCCTGACCTCAGGAGCAGGGCAGAGCTCGGCTCACAGCCCCTGCACAGCTCCACACTGGCAATCCAAACACCGTCACGTTTTCCAGACTCTCTGGGATGCAAACCTGATTTCCTTGTTTACCATCAGCTTCCAAGTTTCCCACAACAAAAGTCAGCCCATGCTGGGAAAACCCTTACCACCTGTGTGTCTGTTAGTCCCACGCTTTTCCAGGGTCACCCTCTGCTGCAAACAAATCTGTCACTCTCTGGGGTTACTGATCATTTCAGTGCATGATTAGTATAATGATGGGGGGAAAAAAAACAACAACAAAAAACAAGTAGCATAAAGATATACGTTTTGCCTCCAGTAATTCCTCCATCTGTTGATAGGCCTAGCAGGGTGTGATGCTCAGCCTGTACGGATTTCAAATTAAAGGTTTGCCAAGACACTTAACGGAGTTAAAGACAAATCAAATACAGCACTTTCAGGGAATTACAACCACCCTGTTGTTTGACTTTCACAGCCCCTATTTCAAGCCGCCTGATTCTTGAGCAAAGCAAGATTCACCCTTGTATTTTAACAGCATGAGATTCAGAGCATTAATCACAGGTGGGACAACTGGTCTTTCGTGGTCAGAGGGACCAAAGTGCAGCTTGTGGGTGCCCAACATCCATTCACATGGATTTGCTGTGTCCACGTAATTTCTAACCAGCTCTTGGGTCCCAGTGATGGAAATCATGTACAGATTTTTTTTTTAAATCTCCCAACTGATGTGAATAAATAGTAATAATGTATTTTATACATTAATGTTTATAGGGGGATATAAGTTGTCCAAGAGTGATAAAGAAATACTTTTTCCTGCATAATTAGTGACTTTGGAAACAGCATTGGGATGAATTAGCTCTCACAAACATGTCGGTAGGTGAGCAATTTCCTGAGTGAAATATTGATTTTAAAGATTAACAACATTTTCAAAACCTGTGCACTGCTGAGCATTTTCACCAGATGTCCAAATGCGTAGCTGTGTAGCTAGAATGAAGATTTAAATAAGTATCTGAGTTAAAATAAATGTCCTATTTCCTACTCTCTAATCTTGTTTGAAGCTCTGGGAGTCCCACCATTCTCAACATCAGTTGGTAGTCAAGAAGCAAATAAAGCCTATGTTGGATTAGTGGATTTTTGTTCCCCCCTTAGGATCTGAACATTTTTTATTTTCTTTAATGTTCAGACTGAAACACTTACTGCATAATAACAACAACCTGAGTCAGATGCAAGATGCATAACTGTGAAAAATATGTTCATTGCTTTCCTTGCAGCCTGCCAGTTTGGGAAAGAGAGACCCTGGCTCACATTCAAGCTTTGGGGATTGTATCATAATTTTGAATAGAGCCCAGGATGAATCAGGAAAGTCAAAGAGCCAGGGGGGTTTATCATCTTAAAATACTACTGGAAAGATATGAAATGGTCAAAGCAAAAATCCAGCAGATGAGGGCTGTAATTAGTCTGTGGGAGCTTCTTGCAAGAAGGTCCATGCTGGACACCTGGTGTGCACACTATGAGCTGATGCCAGACCTTATCCTCCTCCTCATGCTGCCTCGCTCTACAGCCCACCAGACTCCCTGCTCTAGAGCACCAGAACTGGTGAAATCAAGCCTGTACAGCAACCCCCTGCTTTAATCTTCTCTCTGTTGTATGCCAGACCCCCAACTTGCATCAGCACGTCCAAAGATGTAGCGCTGGTTTTACTCAGGAGACAGCTGACAGGAGAAAACATTTCATTTCTGGGCTGTGTGGGTGGTTCCAGCCAAGCTCATCTTGATGGCAATGTGCAATTCTGAGAGAAATGTCCCTTCATTCATTTATATAGAAATAATTATAGATGTATGCAGCCATATAATGGAGACATGCAGAGATCAGCAGAAATTAATGCAAACTGTGTTTATTCTGATACAGGAGAAAAGTTCATCTAAGCTCCACTTCCCCTGTACTCTTGATTTTAACTGTGCCCAAAAGCACGTGTCCTGGACAGGGTGGTGCACATGGGCAGGAACTGGTGATATTTTCCAGCTGTAAAGTCCCAATCCCCAGCAGTCTGTCCTCACCTTTGGTGATGGAGTCAGACAACACAGCCAAAAGCCTGGCAAGGCCAGAATCTTCTCCTACAAGTTTCTTTCAGTGGGTCTTGCTACTGACTGAACAATCTGTGGATTTTCTATGTGTTTTCTTGATGAGAAAAGACCTTCAGTGACTTTTCCTACTGGTTGTGAAAAGTAAAAATTCAGCTGTTGGTGCTAACACGGCATCAACAGCTTCCTTTGAAACTGTCATGCTAGCAAGTCTTGACACTGGCTTTGGTGGGACCAGTGAAACAAAAATAGAATGAGCTCTCAGCAGGTAAGTCTGTGGGAATGCATTCCCCCCTCTGGCTGTGGCAGTGACCTTACAGCACTGCAGCCTTCCCTTCAGGCAGAACCATCTCTTCGTTCACACCACACGTGAGCCTCACATTCTGCTTGAGTCCTCTGTGAGAGCTGAACCTCAGCTTATTGTCAAGGAGCTGCTGTGGGACCCTGCACCCTGCACAGACACCTCAGCAGCATCAGTGCCTGTGTTCAGCATCGTGTAAGTGGCAGGGGCCACGCTCCCCCTGTGACATGTCACCCGGGTGCCACCACCACAGGGACGGGAACGGCCCCTCTCATGGTTCTATACCACGGAGCCAAAGTCTTGCTCCTAAAGGAGAAAGGATTTCCTTCAGCTGTGTTTGAATAGAGAAATGAAACCTGAACCCTGCCTGCTCTCTGCCCAGGCTCTGGTCCCTGCCTGGGGTCAGAGGTTCAGACCTGCAGTGTGGCTTTCACCCAGTGACCCTGTTGTACCTTTTGTGCTGCTTTTCTCCTCCGGTTTGTGCATCTCCCCACTGCTAGATTTTGAGACCGTTTATGACAGAAGACAGGAAGAACTGGCACAATAACCTACCTATTTTTAATTTCTCTCAAGACAACTAACCCTATTCCATATGCACAGCCTGCTGACATCTCCTGCCTCTCCCTCCTCATTAAACCATCTTGAAGAGCAGATCTCATTCCAAAAAAGCTGTGAAGCTGCTTCTTCCCTGGGTAACACTTCTTTGTTCTGGCTCAACTTCTAGAATCTATTTTGATATTCTGCATGCGTTAATTTTCTGCTTGGAGGAAAGGTCTCTCAGAAACGAGAGGTTTAAGCTCACATATTTTACCTTACACACACAGTAGCCAAAGAGTGTGGCTGGCTCAGCTCTTCCTACTGGTGCCCTGCAGCAACTTGTTGAGCCGTGGTAAATAAATTGTGCTTCCAACCTCTCAATCTGATGCTTCAACTGCCTTTGAAGATGTCACCCTCCTTCTTTACACAGCTTGCAGCTTGGTTGTTTAATTAATGTAGAATTTAACTTTTCCTGAGGACTTTCAGCACTCCACACGAACACTGGGTTTTTCAAAAGGTCCAGTGAAACAACACTGCATAGGGAAGATGTCCTATCAGCCAAGGCTGGACCCTTTCCCACATTTTAGAGCTGATGAAATGCACACATCTCTCTAAACTGGTTCATAACAGAGCTTTTCTGCGTCTTTTCCTCTTCTTTCACCAAAAAGAGGGGTTGAGCTTGGTATCACATAGCAACCTACTCCAATGCCTACACAGAGAAAATGGTCAAAGGAGGAAAACATGGGAATTTCTCCTGGGCAGGAATATAGGCAGCGAATGCTTACAGTGACAACAGGGAACAGATTCAGTCCTAATTTTTACCATGAGCAGGATGGGACACAGCACTTCCCAAATCTTTTCTACAGAGCTGTTTTGACAGTTGTTTTGAGAGTCCCTGCCTTGGGGCCACCAAAGGAACAAAGCCAGGAGGTTTGAGAGATGAGAGAGTTCCCAACCTTCTGGATGTGTGTTCCACAGGGAACACGCCTTGTGTTTGATCCCTGGTTAAATTCTGAAGATACATCAGCTGAGGTAATGGAAATACCCTCCAGTTTTCTTCCTGTGTGCTGTCACTTGGGGATTGTCTGAATGTCATCCAAACCTGTGCAGCTGCAGCTGGGCTGCCTGTGCAGCAGGACTGCAATGCTCCTGGTGGCCAGGAAATGGTTGCTCCTTTACCTGCCTGTCATATTCTCTACAGGACACTTTTGTTTGATCTCAGCTCTTCCAGCTGTGCAGATTTTTTCCCCATTTCCCCTTTTCCTCCTCGCTGTTGGTGGGTCAGCAGCACTTTCCCGTGGCACTGCTGGCAGGTCACCGAGTTCACAAAGTGCTTCAGTCAGCAGCTTCTGGCTCCAGCAGAAACCTCTCCTGCTCCCCACTGAGCACCACCCCAAAGCTCCATCCAGACTTTGAACACCAGAGAGATCAGGGTCCTGAGGCTGGATGTCAGCCCAAGATCCCTCAATAACAACCCAGCATGAGCCCAGATGAGCTGTCAAGCTGGCTGATGGTGCTGTTTTAAATTCACGATAATATATTTTTTCTAATTTAATCTCTAAAATGGAAATGCACATTTCAGCTCATGATTTCCAAACTTATCTCCGATTTCCTTTCAGCTTTTCAATGTTGCTGAAATGCCTTGTGCTACAGGCAAAACACACTGATTATGATGGGGCTTTTCTTTCAGCAGCTGCCACTGAGCAATGTCACATACAGAGAAAATGGGAAGTTGACTCTGCCCAGTTGTGTCAAACATTTGGAAAGAAGAGAGGAAAAAGAACTCTTGGTAAAACACAGGTGGTAACTGTGGCTGTTGTATCCCACTTTAAGGAAGAGTACAGGAAGATTTTTTTAAGGAATTTAGACATGGTAAAGCTCCATGAGGTGAGTAATTAAAAATGCATTATTTGTTAGGCACACTAATTAACTGAGCTCTGGCTCTACAGCATCAAGACAAATGCATGTGTGTATCTTTGAAAAGGAAGGGAAGATAGGAAAGTATTCCTTTCTACAATGTGACTAAAAAAGTGTAGCCAAAACCCTGTTCCTACCAATGTAGCCAAGTCCACCCCTTCTACAACAGGGACAGCTCTTTTCTGATCCAAGGGATGAGCGACACACTGGAATTTCAATTCTGAAATTAAAGTGAGTACATGTACCCTTTGCACATCGTAGCCTTGGGAAAACACCAGTGATTCACATCACTCACACCCAGAGAGACGACTGCAATCACACTGAGAGCTGAGGCGGCTTCCCAATGATCTGAGGCACATCGTGCAGCACTGTGGGATGCAAGGGTTTCTGCTCAAGGGTGTCCTCTGCCTACAGACACAGAGGAAGTTCTACTTGGATCCAAACTTTGAAAAACGCAGTGAGACACGCAGTTACTCGCTGCCTTCAAACAACAGCTGTCCTGAAGCGGCACATCTCTGCCTTTTTGCTGTCAAGAGGCTTTGCACTCTGCGAGGGCAACCTCGATTAGAAGCTGCTTGTTGTGACAGCCTGGGGAGAAGTCTTTGTCGGATCAAAAACTCCCTCTTTGTCTTTGGAGAAGGTTCTCCCTCTCTTTTCCAAAGTAACCTCCTCTGAGCCAGCGCTTGGTGCTCTCACCTCCGTTCCCCCTCAGTGAGAAGCTGAGCCCAGCAGGTGAACAGCCAGGCATGAGGGACTCATCAAAACCAGCAGCTGTCCATGACTTTCCTCCTGCAACAATAATTTTGCAGCTGATAAGGGACATTGATTTTCAATAGATTTCAGTAGATACAGACCATTTGAGAGTGGGGAGCTAGAATTTCTTAGTCTAATTACATGGCCAGAACTTTGCTGTTTCTTTGCTGTGAAAGAAGGGGTAGGGAATATCATGTAAGGAAAAGATGACAGAGAAAGAAAAGCTGGGAAGAAACTCTAAACTCAGATTCCCCCTGGGGACCGTGTTTGAGCTGGGTCACCATGCAACCCTGACGGCTCCAACCTGCGGGTGAGGGCTGCAGGCTCTGCTCGTGGCAGAGAGGGAGGGAGCCAGGCTGGCACATCTGTCATCAGAGCCTGCATAAGAGCCATCCTGGCAAGCCCTGCTGAACCAGTGGCTTTCCAGCTCGCTCCTGGCCTCCACACAGGCACCTACTGCCTGGCAAAGCTGGGGCACAGCTGCTTTTTGCAGTCATGTTTCTATCTCTTGGCTGCTGCTCTCCCAGAGCCAAGGCAGCCCCTGCCTCTTCTGTCCTTTGAGCCCATAAATGCTGCTGGCTCGAAGGCAGGAGCTCCGAGAGGCCGTTCCCAACCCTGCACAGCTGCACGCTTTGCCTACACGACACATTTCACAGGAGCGAGAGCCCGTGTGCGCTCCCAAACTGTCACATTGCACAATTCTTCCTTTTCCCCTGTGGCCCTTTTCCCAACAGCTTGGATGTTTCAGCTGGAGGACCGGGAGAAAGCGTTCCCCAAAGTGAAAGTGGGAGAACAGGTCCCACAGGACAGACATCTGCCACCCCTACCCGCGGTACCGAACACATCAGAGCCGAGCCGCGCTCGTCGCGCCGGGGCTCGGTGGGAGTCAAACCCAGGGGACCCCATCTCCCCTCCTTTGCTTTAACCACTGTGGGAGCTGTTCAGATCTGCGCCACGCACTTTGAAAATGAGAGGGATTAATTTAGTCCCCTGAAATATTCCTGCCTCCCAAAGCACACAGAGCGAGCGCGGCTCTCACTCGGCGCTCGCAGAAGAGGCTGTCATCCTCGCCGCAGGGAGGCAGGGATTGTTTTCATCCAGAGCCAGCCAGAAAGGTGCATCTGATGTAGGGCAGACAAAAGATGCGATGAAGATGTAGTGCTGGCGAGGAAGGGGGATGGAGAAGCGCTCGTGGCGTGGCTTTCAATTAGGTGCCCTATTTTGTTGGCAGGGGTGGGAAGGCGCTTTCATCCGTTCGGGAGGCAGACAGTGATTGCTCAGGACCAGTGCCCTCTGTGAGGATGCTCACATCTCCATCCGAAAGCAAAACAGAGAGGGACTATCAAACAAATGTTAAATCATGAAAGCAGCCGCACGAGCAGCCTATTAAAGTCAAAGGGAGCGCTGCGGCGTCCTCTTTCCCGACCGACAGCTGCACTTTCAACTTCATTTCACAATTCAGGAGATGTTCATCACTCGGCCGCTCCCTCAGACTCCTCTTGCATTAGCAACACCCGGATCCAAGGCTTGATTGCCATTAGCACGTAGATACCAGAGATGTAGAGTGGATTTGGCCTAGAAGATGGGATTTCAGAGTTGGCCATAACAAACTTGGTGGAAATTCTAACAGCACATTCCCTCACAGATTCCCTCCCTCCCTTCATGTGTTTTATGAGTTATTCAACACAGTTCTTGAGATCTGCAAATAAATTCCTTACCTGCTTCTGTCCCCAGCTTCTTTAATGCAGTATTTCTTTGGATTAAATTGGGCAGCATGGTTGAACATGGCTTTGTCACCCACACGGCTTTGGCAGTGCAGCTCCTTCTGATTGCAGAAGTCCGGCAAGGCAATTTGCCTCTGCCAGATGCCAAGGGAAAGCTGGGAGATGAGAAACTGTTAAAAGCAGCTATTTGAGCATGGTTCTGGGCTCCAGCCCAGCAGGGGAGCAGGTCAGGCAGCTGCTGGACGGAGCTGGATGAGCTTCTGTGGTGAGAGGCATTGGAAAGTGGCCATTCAGCAAAAACAAGCTCCAGTCTCTGCACCCAGCACCATGCTGGGGTCAGGACAGTGCTGTCTGCCTGTTGCTGTCTGAGGTTCCTTTACTTTCCTGGAGAAAAAGGTGTGTCTTGAAGGAAGTCACTTCAGCTCTGCCTTCAGGCCTTCTTCGGTGGTGAGAATCATACAATGATGCTGTGCAAGAAAATAGAAAATCCAAGAGGTTCATAACCTCAAAATGATGAAAAGCAACTGAAAATGCACAAAAGTTCCAGGATTTGCAAGTGTTTGTCCGAAGTGATGCTGCAGGTATCCCGGTATGCTACACAGTTTTTATGTTTTCTCATAAGAAATGAGAAATTGTAGCACAAACTCACCCTATGAATTTAACTTGCCTGAAATTTCTCTTTTCTTGAGGTTCCTGGCTGTAAAAGGTTATGCATTAGGAAATGTAACCATAGTGATAACTCATGAAATTCATGATTGAGGAGAGGTGGGGAACCCTCACCTCTGAGAGGGCCAGGAGCAAATGGTCTAAAGAGGAAGGTTTCTGGCATTGCTGATCCTGCCCTTGTGCACAGGGATGGAGGATCATCCTCCTTAATTCTCTTTCTACCTTATTTTCTCTCAGTGGCCAACCACACACAAGCCTGAGAGAGGACTCTCAGGAATTACCAGGAAAAGGTAACATATTTAAAGAGCACCAGGAGATCCTCAATATTCAAAGAGAATGTGTCCCAGGAACTGTTAATTTTGCTCTCACCCAGTTCTTGGATTTGGCATACTGCACATCACTGGAGCATTTCCTTTCCTTGAGAGCAGCAGAGGGAGAGGCAGAGAAAGCAGGAGCAGGCAGGGATCCACTGAAGGCCACATCCTCTGGCAGAGCCCATAGCTTCTCATTCCTGATATTTATATTGGCTCCAGTGCAACACCACATTCTGAGCATGGCACTCACCCTGCCTAACTTTAAATGCCTAGAATGATTTTTCCCTTCCCAAATTTACTCAGATGAATTATACCTCAGAAGAAAACCCTTCTCCCTGTTTGCTGTGGAGGGAGTAAGCCAAGGGCTGCACAGCACAGCACTGCAAGGCACACTAAGGCAGGCAGGATGGGTCCCTGCTGCCCAGTTTTGCCTGGGAACACTTTGCCCGTACTGCAATCCCTGGAATAAAATCAGGTTTCTATAAGGCATTAGCCTCGTGGCAAAAGCATCTAACTTAAAGGATCACTTTGGAGCAGCAGAATCCATAAAAACTCGTTACCAGTGCCCTGTTGTCTGGAAATTGAGCTCTGGTGTGAGTTTTCTGATGCCTGATGAGAGCTAAACTAACATTACAAAGGATTTGCCAGCAAGTTAGCACAAAAACTGCAGAAACAAAATATATCTGAGAGTGTCCCCCTCAGCCAAATTTGACCAAGTCAGCCCTTGGGTTCAAAATGCCCACAAGCACACAAAGCACTGTGGTGTTGGTTTGATTTCTGCTAAAACCAAATGGAAATGAGATTCTGACTCTCCTGAAGTCAATCACATCTCTGTGCCCAGGAGTTTCCTCCGAGCAACCCTGAAAACATTTCTTTCTACAACAAGAGGATGTTGCCAACTGAGCTTTTTGGAACTGTAAACGCTTCCCCATCATGCTTTATTTTCCCATTATCTTGAGTGCTCACAAACCTATTGTCTTAATTTTAATAAGATTACATACAGTTTGGTATAAATGCCTTCTATCCATCACTGTATTAGGGAAAAGAGAAACAATAATAACTTAATTATCTGTTATGCAGAAACTAATTATAATTCTCTGGATTCATAATCAATAGTTTAAAGCTGTTCTATCTCAGAGAACAGTTTGTCAATATTTTATACACTGTTAATAATTCATGGGTTTATTACACAATCAAACAGGAATCCAACTGCAGAAGGTCTCAGCACAAGAGGAAACAGCAGAGGGAAAGATGAACTGGAAGAATGCAGAACCTTCAGGGTACGAGGTGAGGGGGAGGTGGACAGCTGCCCTTACACACACCACACCACCAGCCTGCTCCACCTCCAATCTGCAGGGGTAAGGCTGTGCTTGGAGCTGGTTAGAGGAAAGAAATACACCAAAAATCCCCACTGAAAGAACCAGTTAGAAGGGAAAAAGAGCATTTTTCCAGTGTGATGTCAAAAATTCATATTTCCACTGGGAGTTGTGCATTTGGGAGTGTAGGAGACAAGGGCAGAATTCCCCATTTGAGAGACAACCAGCATTGTCCTGGCTCAGCTGTATCATCAGCTCTGTCCTAAAAAATGCAGAGACATAAATTACAGTCTCCATTCCTAATATCCTCCTGTCTCGAGCCAAATACTTGTCCCACACTTGTCCTTTGTTGCTGCAGTGCTGGAAATGTCGACTCCACTGTCCAAATGCCTGAGCTCAAATCACCCAGAATGACGCAGCCTCTCAGAAACCCCTGCAGGGATCACCTCAGGAAGTACAAACACTGCCTAAAACCACAGGCTTGTGCAAGCACAATCTCTGTGATGTGAGAAAAAAAAAAAGTGAAATATTAATTACGATGATCTAATTGGCATTTGAAAGAGCTCGTCATCATTTTTTGAAGAGGAGAGAACCCAAAAAATGTCAGAAAAAAAGAGCTCCTCAGGTCAGCCTGAACATTTGCTGTCCCATGCGTGGGAAAACACTCTCGCTGAAAATAAGATGTTACAGTCATGAGGACTTGGAACCAAAATGGGGAAAGTGTTGGCTGTGATCCGGAGCAATTAAGGACAGCTGCCTGTGCTAGTGGGCTAATGTGTGCTGTAGGAGAATGCAGAGCCTGCTGCAGAGAGGAATTCTGGAATCTGCACAGAGAGGTGATCAAAGAAGGCTTCTGCCTCCCAAAGTCTAAGCTGGTGCAGCAGTGGAACCAAGACTTCCTTAGCAAAGGGAAGCCCAGCAGTGGAGCAGCAAACACCCTTGTTGGTCTGAGAGTGTGACTGTTGTGATTGGGATACGCAAAGCAATCACACGGAGACGAGAGATTTCGCAGGGTAGAGTTGTTCCCCCGAGAGAGCCCAAGGCTGAGCCAAGACCAAGAGCCCCTCGCCTGTTTATTTCTTACTTTTTATACATTTGTGGGTCTGGCTGTGGATTGGCTTCTGGAGTTTTCACCTCCTAGCCAAATGGCCAGATGAACTGTCAGTTACAATTGTTTTCAGGTTAGAAATATGCAAACAAAGGACAGAGAATGAAAAACAAAGGATTTGTTTATGTTACATGTGTGAGAAAAGGCGAAAACTGCTCCTAATATTGTACAGTAGCTAAAAGGTCTGATTCTATTTTATGAACAATCAAAACGCTTTAAAAAACTCAGAAAAACCAGGGTGACATGACTGTCACCCTCAAAGTGCTGCTGCAGAGTCCAGCACACAAAACCATCCTCTCCATCGGTTTGCTCCACTTAATGAGTGCAGCACTGGGTTTGCATGGCGAGGTTCTGGTAGCAGGGGGTGCTGAAGGGTCACTTTGGGGAGGAGCTGCCAGAAGGTCCCCGTGTCCCACAGAGCCAACGCTGGCCAAGGCTGAGGAATGGTTGGGAGCAGCTCTGGGAGAGAGCATTTAAGCAGGGGAAAAAGCTGTTGTATAACAGCAGCTGAAGAAAAGAATGAGAGTTTGTCAGAGAAACAGCTCTGCAGACACTGAGATCAGGAAAGAACAGGAGGAAAAGTTTCTCCAGCCATCAGAGCAGAGATTCCCCTGCAGCTGGTGGTGCAGCCCATGGTGAGGCAGCCGTGCAGAGACCCACCTGCAGAGCCTGGAGAGCCCCACATCAGAGCAGGTGGATGCCTGAAGGAGGCTGTGACCCACCACAGTGGGAATGCTCTCTGTTTTTTCTCTCTCGGCATTTGCACTGCTCCTCATGAGGAGCAGCTTTAGTCGGTCAGTAGAACAGGCTGGGACAGAGTAACTCACTGCATACTGACATTTTTGTTTTGATTACATTTTTCTTTTCACATCATTATCAACTTCTATAAGTGTCTATACGATAGGTGCAGGATAGTAAAATCTTCAGAGTAAGTAAATGGACATTGTGCTAAATGAGTTCTGCCTTTGACGCTCTTATCTCTAAATCAACATAGATTATTCAGGCTAGGGGCTTTTAGAATTATAAGTGGCTGAGATCATTTCTCACTTCATCATCCTATTAGCCATAATGAGAAAATACATCTAAATATGAAGCTTATTCTTCCAAAAATCCCTTGTGAACAATTCCCCAGGCGCTGACAATATTTATTAACTCTTCTTGTTCTGCATGGAAGGGACTGAGAGAATCTCAAAATCTTCAAGAATTATCCTGAAACATTCAGCACCTCTGAAGTTGCTCTCGCTCTCCTGGGACCCCTTTGGTTCTGCAGTCCATCTCTAACAGAACTTGTTTGGCTTCCACCTCTGCAGCTTCTTCCCCGCAGTTATGCAAATCCAGCTGCAGAGGCTGAACCTGGAGTGCCATAAAGCCTTTTAAAATTTCATTTCATTATTTTTGAGTGGGTCTGTTTATGCTGATATTAAGTCTCCTTTACATCAAGCATAAGTTTTGCTGTCTCTCCAGCCCGTGATTTCTGCTTGCAAGCTTGAAAAAATGACAGCTCCCTTCCCTGCCCAAATTGGGAACACCCTCAGCGAAACCATGATGAAGGGTCCCTGTCATTCCTTCATTTTTCCACACCTTTACTGACTCGTTTCCTTATTGTATGGGTAGAATTACTAGGTTTATTTATTGGGCTGCACATTCCTAAGAACCTGTTTAATGCACAGTTTCATGAGACAGTATTCATGGAATATAAACTTCATATTCCAGCTCTCAAGTAACAGATTCCTTCTACCTTGCACTGACTGACTCACAGGTCTCCAAAGCATTATCTTCTTTTTCCGCTGGGGAAGGTGAGACTTCAGCACACCACATCTAGGAGCTAATCCCATCTGGGAAGGCTCCTGCTCTCGCTGAGTTTGGTCACAGTTGGATCTCCAAGGAAGAAGCTCAGGTCTGTGCTTAAGGAGCTGATGAGGTGTCAAAAGCCTCCACACAGTCGTGAAGGTTCCTTGCAACACCATTTTACATCAGTTTCTGCCACCTGCATTAGAGAATTCCTCTCTGATGTCCATTTACTCAGGCAGTAAAAATCAAACAAAATCACTCATAGCCTGGCTGAGCTATGAGTGACTGGGCACCAAAGAGGTTTCACAAAATACTCTGCATTTCACTGCAAAAATTACCTTGCTCAGGCTGGCCAAATCAGCGCCATATTTTCATTTCTGTAAACCTTACTTCTGTAAATCACAAAGATAACGTCTTTTCCTTTTACAACAGAGCAGGAAGAAAATGCAAATGAGGTTTTTTCTCCAGGTGAACTGGGATATTTTGCATGTTACATAAAGAGCAACGCTACCTCCAGCTTCTGCCCTGCTTTGCTACCGTTTTCTTAACCTGTTTTCGTAGATTGCCTGTGCTGATCTGATAATTTATTACAATTTGTGTGGTAGTGAGGTATTGTCAGAGACCTGCATTCGCAAGTAGCACATGATGTTTGCAAATGTTTCCTTTCAGAATTGTCTGAACGATTTTACGGGCAAGCACCAGCCCGGGTGTTAACAAGCAGCTCTTTGATGGCAGCTTATGACAGACTTTTCTTGTATCATCACAGAAGTTGAAAGAGTCTCCTGTTAGCACCATGTCATACCAGAAGCCTGAGGTTTACTTGCTGAAATCATTTAGTGATATTAAACATGAGTAGCAAGAATTTACAAAAAAAAAAAAAAAAAAGGACTGAAAGATAGTGTGAAGGGTGAATTATTTTACAATTGCTTCCTGCGTGATCTTTACTCTTTCATCCACAGCATTTCCTGTCAGCTGCTGGCAGAGACAGCACAGTGCATTAGAAGGACCCTCATCCATGCCAGTTTGACAGCCACATTCATCAAAAATAGATACTGGTTGTTTGTCTGGTCTTTCATTCTTTCATCAAGGAGATAATTCTCCAGTTGTGTCTCCACGCAGCTCCATAACTACAGCTAAAATGCACGGCAAAATGTCAACATTTAGAAAAACATCCCTGGAACTCTCAGTGTCTCCTGGATCTGTTCCCCCACAGTTTTTGCACACATATGTACATGTGATGATGAGAGGTTTATGCATTATGAAACTCAGTTTTTAAATTAGATGGGGGGGGTTTAACATAGCTGTTTTATTTCATGCTGTCTTGTCACACAAAGTCTTTGAAATTCTGTGTCATTCTGGGAATTTTTTTTTTTTTTTGTGAAATTTATTTTCTTTGTTTAGGCAGGGATGGATAAATCAACAGGGCCACACATCTTGGCTTCTTTGAGAGAGTCACGTTTTCTCTGTAAGTGCTGTACATTGCTTTGGATGCCAGAGCTCGGGTTTTGTTTCCTTCTTGTGCAAAAAACCACCCTCCTAAACAGTAAAAGTCCATTTATTAACACCTTACTGGCATTTAAGATGACAGTCGTCCCAGAGGTCCCAGGGTGGGACTGGACAGAATATAGATCATGTTACATCCCTGCACAGAATCCTCACATTAACCTGAGTTTACTTTTTTCTCAGCCATGTTATTGTTGCTTTCTGAATTTAGGGTTATATATAAATCAGCCAATTTCAGCTGCATTTAAAAGCCAGTGCTATTTCACTTTTCCTGCATCTTGAAACCCCCCATTAAGCACAATAATTATTCTTAGAATAACATCAATAATAAAATAAATAGCCTACACATTTTCTCAAACAAACATTTTTTATAATTTCAGAATGTCTCATTTAATGACCACTATCCAGCCATTTAAAATAAAGTCTTTCAGGAAAGATATCTTCATCCTAAAGAATATTTTAAATTGATTTTTTATTAAGATTTGCCTCAAAAAAAGCAAAGATTGCTTTTCAGTATAGACAGGCTCCCAACGTGTGCTTCCAAAATCTGTGCTTGTCACTTTTTTGGTGGAAATAGCTACTTTAGAATTGTTTATATATTATCAAAATTAGGCTCCAGAATGAGCTGCAGTATCTATTAAAAAAAGGGGGATAATATTGTTTTAGAGAAACTAATTGGAAACTTGTTTTTAGCTAAAGTAGTTATTATTTCCATTATGACAAGCTGGAAGCAGATGAAATTCACCTTTATCTTCTGCAGCCTGGTGTCTCACACTACTTATTCAAACTGAAATTAAAACCTGAGAAAATCCCAGAGAGACATTTTGCACCAGTTAAAGATTACTCTTCTGGAAAAGAACTTTTGCTCAACTATTTCATTATGCTGTTACAAATACATTTATTATAAAAGGGGGGCTACATCAATTAAAATGTATCTGGCCTTGCATATCTCCCCCTACCCTTAATAAAAAAAAAAAAAAAAATAGCTAAAAATTGTACTTTTCTAAGGAAATTAGATTTAAGGAAATGGGCACCTGAAGGAGAGATGGTGCAGCACAAGGAAAACCCATGGGAAAACAAGTTTGGGAACCAACTGGGTCCTCTCAGTGCTGTGTAAGGGCAGAGTCCAGGCAGCCCACGGAAGAGAAAAGCAGAAAATCAGGCAGAAATCTCTGTCTGCATCAGGCTGCCTTTCCCCTGCCCAGCCAACCTGTAGCTCCGTGCCCAGGGAAAAGAAGAACGTCCCGCTGGGACTCGTACGGGAGAAGAGGAACGACATTGATCCTGCACACGGCACAATTAAAAATAACACCAAAAAAAGCAGCTGGATGCAAACTTGGCCAAGGGCTGCACAAACAGGTGCTGTCCTTGGGTGGGTTTAAAGCTCTGAGTCCTGTCCCTCTGTCAGGACTGCCCCACACAAAGCCACTGGATCCACGGAGTGCTCAGCCCGGCAGTGGCTTTGGGAAAGCATCACCTGCACATGGAAGCAGCGGGGTGAAAAATTGTTTTCTACTCTACTGACTAAAGTATAATAAAAGGGATAAGGTCACAGGGGTGCAGGCTACTTTTCATATGTTGAAGAATTTTTTTTTTTTTTTTTTTCCAGAAGCGTGAAATGATAATTGCATGAGGAAAGGGTGGTTAATAATTTTCTGTATTAATTCAAACGCACAAAAGTTAATTGCGGTTTGGCAGTATGAGATATACAAATTAGGAGAGTTTAATTCTGCTAATCCTCAGTTTAAGTTGCAGGGTATTGAATATAAATATGATTGTCTCACAGAGGGATGAATTCTGCCTCCACCAAAGCCAGTAGGAGCTTTCCCTTGGCTTCAGAAGGAGCTGGGTTCTGTCCCATGCATCTGGGTTAAGTGAGCACGGATGAGAGAACTGGCTCAGGGAAAGGGAGACTAACATGATTTTTCTCTCAGAATATGGGCCAAAAATTCCTTGGAGATCCTGAAAAACTTTGGAAAACTTCCCTGGTCCTGCTATGCAATTCAATCAGCTATTTTTGGCAACTCCCATGCATGGTGGATGAAGTTGAGATCTCTGTGGTTTTCCATTTCCCACTTCATTGTCTGACTGATCAAAGAGCCAATGCCAAAAATCCCTGAAATTGAAGGGTTGTTACACAGCCTGTGCCATTTCACATTGAACAGCCTGCAACAGTCCATCAGCTTGACTGAACTCTCCTCCTTCCCTGCATGCTGTTACCATCACTTGTTTTGTACATCTCCTTTGAAAAGACGTCAGAATTTAGCCCCTTCCTCCTGGGAGTAAACTCCGGGAAATCAGAAGAAAGCCAAGCAAACTTGCTGCCAGAGGCTGGATATTCTGGGTGAAAATGTTGCTGAAGGCTTCAGTGGATGCAGGATGAGGGATGATGCTGTTCAGTCCTCTGCCCCTGAGCTAGTGTGTGTTTGGGGGACAATTCTTATCTTTGAACACCTCTAAAATGGCAGTAAAGCTATTTATCCATCTTTGCAAAGTATTTGCATAGCTGTAGAGCTGAGAAGTGTAATTTAGGGTTGATCAAGTGAGAAGGATTTAATCTCTTACGGTGTGATTTATCTGGGCCAAGCAGCCTGACATCATTTGATTTGAATTCATGTGCACAAATGATGTGATATAAACAATACAATGGTCAGTCCAATCAGAAATGTATATTGCTTGAAAATATCCATTTGGCTTGAAATATTGCAAGAAAATCAATCCAGGATCTCTACAGACTTCAATAAGAACACAAGTTGCCACATACACCTGATGTGAGCCAAACCCCCTCATTTTGAGTTCAATTATCCCTGACCTTTCAGCCATTATTCATCAATTTAAGGGGAAAAGCTGAACCCAGGGTGTTTTCCAAACACTCCCCCTGCCTTCCTGCTGATGATTATTATATGCTGTTCTAATTAAACAGCTTCATTTACATCTCCCATCACGAGAGGATATGAGCACCAGAGCAGATTTCTCTCTCTGGTTTGCTCCCCTCAGTCACTATGAGGCTGCAGCAGCATTTCCCCCCTGGACCTTCGAAAATGCAGAAACAGAGATGCTCCGTGATTCTGAGTGAAATAATTTTGATGTCACAAGAAATGTCATTAAAACCACTGCAGTCTTTTAATAAGCTCCTTCTTGGGAGGATGGATTTTCAGCTTCTTCGCATCAGTGCTCGGCAGAGTAACTACAGGGAAGCTTTGTGCCCGTGTCCCTGTTACAAAATCCATTTCTTGAGGGTTTATAATTACAACATGCCTATAAAAATTTACTTTAGTCTGAAGCTCGGGATATAGTTTCTCGGATGGGGAGGAAATATTGCTGGCTGAACTTGGTTTAAATCAATTCTGAGTTTCAAGAATACAAAAATAATAAGGTTTGTGGGTTTTATATGCTTTTTCTGTGGTTCTATAATTCAGAAAGAAATCACTTCATAGAATAAAGTGTCATGTTTGTTTATACAGCAAAGTGGGAGAAAAAAATAACACAGATAAAACTTTTTATAGTGGCTAGTGAAAATCCTCAGATATTAATTTCCTCCAAGAATTTCCCTATAGTGTCCTCAGACCAAAGCCTTGCCCTGAATAGATATGATAACACATTTTGCAGGAACTCAGTGCGTTGTGGAGAGCTCTTTAAAGAAATAAGAAATAAGGGATGGTGGTTCCTGCATCAGGTGAAGATTAGCCTGCTCTGTTCCCATATCCTGGACAGCAGAAGAGTCACAGATGGGCAAAGGGGCAAAAGGCATTGCTGAGACACAGGGCAGAGACGTGTTCAATCAGAACTGGCTCGTGCTTAGCTAATTCCAACAGGCACTCTCCTCATCCCCACACTACAGCGCTGAGGAGGAAAGCAGAATGTGCCCTTTTAAAGATTGCTAATAAAGACATCAATAACTGGGCTGTACACAACTGAGAATTCCCATTTATATTGGCATTGCCAAATGTCTTGCAATATTTAGCCTTTGGCTTTTATCAATAAAGAACGGAATGGCGCTACTAAACTGAAAGATTGGTGACACGAGCAAAGCCCAGCAAACACAGACAGAGGAAAAAAAAAAGACAGAAAAAAAACCCCCATAAATCTTAGTGTAATATTTTTAATTTCATTTGGAATTCAAAATCAAGTCAGTTTTATCCAATTAAGTATTATTCAGTCTGTCTTTGTCAGCTCTTCCCCATTAGACAAAATGTTCCACTTCTCAATATTCTACTTCTGTGTCAAATTGACAGGGTCATTTTTCACACAGCAAACTGAGATTAAGGTGATATTAAACCACTTTGCATACAACAACCAAAAGCATGCTGCAATGACAACAAAAAAAACCTTGCTATTTTCTTCTGCTGCTGTTATTAAGGATGTCCTTCCTAGCTAATTTGGTGGGTTCCTGAATATCTACAGCTTTCCTTGCCCCAGGGAATACTGATATAATATTGCAGGTTTGGAAATTCTGCTTGGGCCCCTAATCATAGCACTCTCTTTTTCCCATTAGCAGCTTTCAGCATAAAGCAGCAAGATACAGCCAGTCCTAACCTCAGGGCCCACCAACAGGCAGTGCAAGGGCACACCCAAAATATTGCAAAAAAGATAAAATGCCACAGGTGAGATTTTTCCTTACATTTCAAGGGAAGGAAAGGAAGCATTTTTAACTAGTTCAGTTAAATCATAAATTTTAAGCCTAGCACTAGGACTTCTTTAAAGTCAATCTATATCAGGAGAATTACCTTGGTGTGTGTTATTTCCACCTTGTGTGTGTTGTTTCCACCTTTCATACTTGATCAAGGATGTGACTCCCAGAAAATTATTGAATAAATGATCTTTAAAAAAATAAAATAAATAAAAGCCTTATCAAGAAACATGGCTATAAACGCATTTGTCCTTCCTTCAACTTCAGGCTTTTGGTATTACTGATTCAGATTCCATATGTAAAGGAATATATTGGGTATGTGCGTGGGTATAAAGAGGAAGTATGTGTATCTTCCACGCCTGGCTGAAATCCAAATATGTTCCTAAATCTCAGAGAAATTCTGCCCATCTGACATCCTGGCAGTGTAGGAGCACGTAACTGGGGGGGAAAGGCTGGGCTCTAAGGAGCAGACGGGGCTGCGCAGAGAGATGCAGGGATAACTTGATGAGGATGGTTTAGTCCAACAGAAAGGATGTTCAGGAGTTTAAAAGCTCCATCTCTGTAGCAGCTCTGGAAGTCCTAGAGCAGATGTTGGACACAGGACAGATCTTTGGGTAATCGAGTCTCAGCTCTCTGCTGTTGCATCATGTTTCTTATCAGTTCAGTCATGGCTCTAAGAAGAGGTGCTCTCTGGTGCTAAAAGGCATTGGAAATCAGATTTTTCTGTAAATTTGGGCTGAGATCATCAGGACTAAACTATGCAGCCACAGCTCCTGCAAGAACACAGGAAAAAAAAAAAAAAAGATACAGGAGCATCATCACAAAACTAATCATTTGCTATAGTGCCATGAAACAATCAATACACCACAAAACTTCACTGTTTGTCTACCATCTCTTTTCAATGCCCTCCTTTTAAATGTCATGGAAAGCAAGCAAGGCAGTCTGATTTTTCTGAGTGAGCCTTCAAAAATGTATTTTTCTTCCTTAATAGGAAATTTCTCATGATCACTCCTGTGCTTCCTTTGGCAAAACAAAAGCGATATTCATCCATATTAAAGCACTGCTATGCAATGGTCCATTGCAAGAGAATCCAGGAGGAAAAATAAAAAAACAAACTGTAAGAAAGGTAGCCAGACAACAGATACACTTCTCAAATGAGGAAAAATGAGATTCTCGCTGGCCTTTTTCCCAGGGCAGGCCTAAGCCAGTAGCTTTTCCCACTCTTTTATAATATTACTCCACTGCTTTTATTCACCTTTTAGACCCTGCAGTTTCTTAGCCACTATTGCATAAGGTCAGAGGAGGTTCATCTCTGCTGTACAAAACTTTCAGACAGTGATTTTTTTTTCCTCTCTCCTACCCAGGTAACTTCATAATGAAACGTTAACTTGGAACTCATAAATCCAGTTACTTTCAAATAAGTTTTGGATGGGCATCAGGAGTTTAAGGAATATATTAAAAAGAAATGGATTTTTTCTGGGCTTGTCCAATAGCATCCAGGACTCATAAAACTACATTAAATATCAGCTTCACTTTTCACAATATTGCAGTGATGGAGAACTAGCTCAAAATTGATTTATTGATCTCTAAAAAGACAGATATATAAGGTTATTAAGTTAATACGTCAATATGCAAAAAATCTATTACTTGGGCTTGTTAACATTCCTGTGTTGGTTAACAGTGGATATAAAAAGGACAAGGCAGATCCCTTCCCTCTGAAACAACTGTTCACAGACAAGGATTCAGCATGATGCCTACTTCTATGATGGAGTCAGTGAGAAGTTGATGTTTATTTGTTTCCAAAATTAAGTTTTGTATTTAGCCCATGTTCCAAAATGTGTACTGCATTTTTTCCAGCCTCAGTGCCTACAGTTGTACCAGGACCTTACACAGACTTACACTTACACATGTGTCTGAATTATTTGGCTAATTCTTTTTCCTATGAAGTTACATGCAAGGAGAAGAAGTGAATGTTCAGTGTTTGAGAATCGGCCATGAGCTAAAGTATGGATTTAAGGATATACACATATATAGATATTCAGAGAAAAGTGTTTCCCTTCACAGATACAAACAAAATCCTTTTTCAGTCAGAGAACACAAAGTTCTTGTGGTGCTTCATTTTGAATCCATTAGAGTCTTCAATGATTTATGCCTATCTAGAGTTTCTGTCGCAGTGGGTTTGCTTTTGTCACATCACCTCAATTTTTCTGATGAGTCGCTAATGAGAGGTCAATTACTTATGGAAATTAGAAAAACATTCATTGAGGAACTGGTCCGAGGCAAAATGTGCTACCCCATAATGTTTTGATATAAATCATTATGGCATTAATGAATATTTTACTCTTTTCCATGTTACAGCTTATTTCCCCAGCCTATAAAATGGCCTTACTATGATTTTGAAACAAACATGAGTAACTGTCCTAAAAACGTAATCCTATTGTATTCATGATAACCACAGAATATCTTTTTTGCTTTTGCTATAAATGGTTTGCCCAAGCATCATCTTGTTGTGAAACCTTCAGCTGATCAGAACAGCGGTGTCAGGAACACCAGGTTTGCTGTGCTGAATCAGAGCCCTGATCTGGCTCCATCCAGGCACTACATGGTGGGAAAAGGACGTCCTTTACAGCACCTAGATGACTGGATCAAATCCAAAATGTAAATTGTATATTGTCCTCCTGACCCCAGGTACCCAGCACTGCAGGAAAACATCCAGAGACTGCAGCCCCTCGTCCTGACCCCACTGCTGGTGAGCCCTACTTCCTTTTTTAGTTAAAGACCATCAAGAATTGGTGGCAGGTAAGAAGTTAAAACATTCCCTTCAGAATTCACCTTCTTTCTGGGCACCTCTTTTGTGTTTTCTAAAGGTCTCGAATGGCATAGAAGCAGAAGAAAAGAGGCAGGAAGAATTCCAGGGACCAAGATGGATAGTGGGTTAGTTGCAGTACCATGCAATTAAATTTAGAGGCCAGGGATATAATTCACTGCTGAAATTCAGCTTTGCACCACCATAAGTTATTATTTCAGAGCAGAAGCTGAAATGGCCAGAAAGGGGGAAGTGTACAAGCAGAAATATAATTGGACTTCAGTATTTCATATTGATACCCTGAGATTTCTACTGCTAAGCACTGTTTCAGAGTCTGACCAGGGTAACACTGCAGTGTAAAATCTCCCATATTCAGGCCATTAGATTATCCTGTTTCCCCTGCAGGCACTGTAAATCAAAAGCAAAAGATACCCTGTTATGTTCTGGAGGACAGTTTTGTTGGCCTTTCTTTTCAAACACAATCTGAACACACATGTTTTTTATGTGAGCCTCATTTACTTGAGCTTTACTTTCTTGAATACAGATTTAACTTGAGGGGAAGTGAAGGAAAGTGAAAAAAAAGCAGACCTTGAAACCCAGGAGTTATTCACAGAGAAGGAAGGTGGCAGCTGGTTAAATAAAAAAAATGAATGCATCATCATGTGGATGTGATTTTCTCAATTTCTAAAGAATTACAAGGTCTTTGTCCCTTTGAACCAGGCTCAGTCTGGACTTAGGTGAAACCCCTGCAGGTTTTTGACTCAGAACCCATCATTTTGGTGCGAAGAAATCCATCATGCATATTAGGGGGTTGGTCCAAAGTACAATGCTGCCAATTACTCTTAACATCACACTGGGTGGCACTCATTTTATGTTTCTAATTCCCCCTCCCTCCCTCCCTTCCTTCTTCCTTGGAAATATAAACATGTGAACAACAATGAGGTTTCCGACTACTAATCGAAAGCAATATAGTTCTGCACAGATCAGCTCCGTGATGGAATAAAGAAGTGAGCATGGATCTAAGAACCTTCTCTTCATATCATAGCCTTCACGTTGTTTTCAGGAGCATTTTTGTCAGGCAGTGATGAAAGGCTGAGAACAAAGTGAACAAAATTTCCTTTTACTGCTTAAAAATTCTCAGCCTCTCTGCTATATCAAAACGCTGTCTCTTTAAACAAATCGCATGGTTAAAAACGCCAAGTTATAATTCAGCAACTAACTCTGAAAATGACAATTTAATCAATCAGAACCAACCCTCCTGAAAAAGAGAGGTGGGGAAAAAAACCCAAAAAACTCCTAAAGCTTTCGTGCAATGTGAGTGGTTGAAACTATAAAAATGTTCAATCACTGTAGAACAAGCCTGCAGCATCAATGTTTATTAAAGTCAGGGGAGCCATTTATTGACCTGGGAAACAGCAGAGCACCAGCAGCACTGCTGGATTGCATTTTTATAGTTAACAAACGGAGGGTGATACTTTCCTTTTCTCTTTTAATTGTGATTCCATCAAATCCAAAAAGTTAAAAGCCTCCTGATTTTTAAAGGAAAGCAAAGAGAAGGATGCTCCACACCGTTCTGCAGTCATTCTCTTTGCTCTGACTCCTAACGTGGGGATATATCAAATAATTTCAAATATTTAGGCTTCTCCACATGCCAGCAGAATGACAGACCTGCATGTGTTCTCTCCACCACTTCAGCTGATGGCAGAATATAGGGAGCTGCCATTATGAAGCTGGTTCTTTCTGTAATCAAAAAGGAATTACTCTGTTTATTCATGCAAAGGTCACCCTGCCACTGGACCAGCCAAAAGCACTCTCCCAAGCTGACACCAGGCCTTTTCTCCAAAGACACATCTTAGTTGCTCTGGAGATTTTGTAACTCTGTTTTGCCACAAGCACATTTTTAAAACACACCTTTCCACGCTGCATAAATTGTGAACTACCGAAGGCTGTTAAAAGGGAAGTCAGCAACGTGAGCTGTGCCCACAGATCCGTGTCACCCAAATTACAGGAGTCCGGCTCCTGCTGCATCTTTCCACATCATCCCCATCCACAGGAAAGCCTGTGGTCAGCTGAGGAACGCGGGGCAGGGATTTAAAACACCCTAAACCGGTGTCAATGCCACAAAAGGGGACTAAAAGCGAAGAGGGTGATGAGTGCAGTGTGAAGGAGAGCTGGAGCCAGCCCCTATCCTCCGTGGATGAGGTACGAAGCGGGATGAGCAGCGCGGGCTGTACTTGAGTGCATCAAAGGTGATGAATATTGTAACAAATCCCCGGGCACCCAGCACCTCAGCAGCTGGCAATACACCGCATGCATTACCGCATGCATTAGCGGCTCCGAGCGGGGTGGGAGCAGGAGAGATGAAAAACGAGTCCTCCACTTGAGAACGGCACCTCTGCCACGTGGAGGATTTGACGCTCTCTCGGTGGGGAGCACAGGGGACAAAACTGCTTCCCTGCTCACACCCAGCCGCATGCAGCACTTCACACCTTCCTTTCAGGTTTGCAAACAGACCTCCGGCAGCTCCGCTTCTCATTTTCTTTTCCTTATTCATAGAGAAAAACACATTATGTCCTCACTTGAAACACACTGGAGGAGTTTGACACAAATTAATGGCTCGCCTATCATACTACAAGAATTTTGATACTGCAAGGAGGGGAAAAAGGCTTCAGGTATTCTGAGAACCGTAAAAAGCTGCTTCAAAATTCAAAGACAGCTCATAAGAAATCAAATCAGCTGATGGGTTGCTGTAAGGTTTGAGATACCCATTCTGCACTAAAATCACACTGCTATGAGAATACAAATAAATAAAAGGTTATGGGAAAAGTAAGCCACGAGTTCCCTCAAATTAGATCCCATTGGTGCGAAATTATTTCACAGCTGCCACATGTGTTGCTCCAAGAGAGATTACTCCTTAAATAATGTTAATGACAACTTTGATTTCACTTCTGTAATTACTAGAGGGAGAAGGGACCACATTTCCTGGAAGAAAAATCTTTTATCTGCTTGTTTAATGCACAATCTTTGATGAGATGGAGCTCCTTCCCCCAAGTTATTTCCCTGAGTATTTTTGTTTTGAAAAAGAAATGGGTTTCCAGGCTGAAAATGGAGCTACTGTGCAGCACTCAGAGCTGTGGGAGAGGCGTCTAATTGTCATCTACAATGACCCTTGATTCTTCTCTAAACATAGAGAGATTCTTTTTCTCTCCTAACTCTCCTCACCCTCATTCCACTTCACAGGCAGGCATATTTACAGGGCTGGATTCTTCTCTGAGTTGCTTCCACTACCACCAGTAAATCATAAAAATTTTTCCGGCAATCAATGGAGTGTCTTCACATTTACCAGACAGTATAATCTGGTCCACAAGGCAGCTGATTGTTATCTATAACCTCCCCATCCAATTCAACTGATGGGAGATGCAACCCAAAAATTTCCTTTTGACTTTTTTACTGCCAAAATAGATCACATTCTTTGGCAGCCTTTTTACAATCTCCACTTTTCTAAATAAACATCACAGAACCCGTACTGCTTTTACTGCAAAAACGCTTCTCCCTGCCTGTATCGAGGCGGGTTTTTAGCTGATGTGCCAACAGACAGTGGCAGCGGCTCCGCACAAGCGTGGGATGTGACACCAAGACACGGGGTGCAGTGGGGACCAGGGAGCACCAGGAATAATCTTTATCACCAGGAATAATCTTCATGGTTAGATAAAGTGAAAACCCTTTGCACTGTCCCCATCCCAGTTAGACGCTGCATGGTGATGTAAATTATTACAATGCAGCTCCCAAAGGATTGGGGGCAGGATGCTCCTCAACAAAGGCAGAGAGGAGCTGCTATGTGCAGTGCCTAAATCCCAAACAGGCTGTGGGCAGAATCTGCTGAGGAATTGTTGAGCTGGGATGTTCTGCAGGATGGAGGGACAGAAAACAGCTCTTATAAAGGCCACCAAGCAAAGCCAGGCACTACCACAGCTCAGTGGCTGCCAAAGTGCTGAAGAGAGCCACGGTATTCAGATGAAATCATTCAAAGTACATTCCTGGACTGTAAATGAACTGAAACTGCTCAGAAAAGCCCTGACATTGAAGGTCATGCAATTAAACACAGGGCTCTGATTTGCAATGATCAACAAAAAGTAAATGCATTATTAAAATTCACAGAAAATAGAACATAATACCAAAAATGGACAGATTCTGGCTGTATTGTGCCATCACACTAATTAACAGCTTTCCCCTATTGGTTTGCTCACTAAGATTCAAACATATTCATTCTTCGTACTCAGAAAATGGCAAATTTCTTCTCAGCCTTCTTTTGTTGGGAAGGGACGATAGTTGTTAATGAGAAAGGGAACAGAGAAGGAGCTAAACAGCATCACTCCCACACTCACAATGTGACTTTCTCACTGGGGCCTTGAACTTCAGAGCAGCTTCAACTCATTTACAGAGCCTGGGAATGAAGGTGCCTTCCCTATACGAAAATTAAATATTTTCATGCACTGTTATGACTTTGCCTTGAAGCATTTGTGGCTCCATGTTTCATTGGCATTTGTGGTCATTTTAGTCCACTGAGCTTAAATGTGTAATAAGGATGCCTGGATGTGGATAATTCTTCCTCCTTTCCCACTGCAATCAGGTTTTGTCCTTCATTATACCTTTCTGTGGAGTCTATTAGAGCATAAATCTTTACAGAGTTCTTCAAGCTTTGACCTACATCTTGCATATATGGGAACTTTTCTCCCTAAATTGTCTTTTGGAGCACACCAGTTCATTAAAGTTTTGAACACTGAACCCTCACTCTTATTGCTTTATCACCCAGTTTATGTGCCAAATGTCAAAACAGGCATCAGAAACCTGATTTACGAGGACATATAGAGAAATTGTGGTACATGCTTCTGACTGGGAGTCAGCTGGCAATTCCTTATCAGGATTCCTCCTCAGCTCCCAGTGCCCAGCACGGCAGTCCAACAACAGCACTGCCAACATTGAATTCACAAATCACCATTCAGGACTAACAAAGCTTTGAGGCTTTTTGTATTATCTTTGAATTTGTGTGCTTTCCAGTTTTAATCACATTTGACCATTTTGAGGGGTTTTCTTCTTGTTGTTGCTGTTGTTTTTAAATAAGTCAGTGCTGATTGTAAAAAAAAAAAAAAAAAAAAAAAAAAGCTTAAAAAGTCAAGCAGTCTCCAAATGCCAGTGTGAAAAGTATTTTATACTCTTTTTTTCAAATATCAGAAAATTATGGATGAAGCTGTAAGCCGGCAGCACTATACAACACTCAAGCATGGGTAAGGCATGTCAGGCTCCCCTACAGATTTACCATTTCACACCGAAGCGGAATTATGTCGCGCTCACGCCCCCGATCTCCCTCACCCCGCACAGCCGTAAAGTTCATTTCCACGGCTGGTTTTGCATCACCAGCGCACCCCCCGGCCCCGGCGGCTCCCGCGGGCGTGGGCAGGGGGCAGTGCCCGCGGCCGCCCCCGGCCGGAGGGTGGAGCCGCGCCGCAGCCGCGCCCCGCTCCTCCCGCGGCGTGCGCGGCCTCGGCGCTACGCGAGCGCGGGGATCCGCCGCGGCCTGTGGGCCGCCATGGCCGGGGAGGTGAAAACCAAGCTGTCCAAGAACCTGCTGCGCATGAAGGTGAGGGAGAAGGAGGGGAGGGCGTGCGTGGGGCCTGCGGGGGGGCTGGAGGCGGCGGCCCGGGGCCGTGCCGGTGCCCATGGCGAGAGGGGCTCCGCGCCGTGGGCCGCGGCCGGGGTGGCTGTTCCCGGCCACACGCGGCCCTCACGGAGCCCTGGTGCCGGGCATTCCCGTGCCCATCGCCGGCCCTGGCTCTCCCCAGCCACGCTCTGAACACACACATGTTTATCCATGGTCCGCTGCCTCTCGGGCTTGCTGGCTCTTCCCCCGGCAGGACATCGCTGCTGCCGACACCGGCGAGCGGGCCTCGGGGGTTACAAACGGAAGGGGTCGGTGCAAGAGAGCAGCTTGATGATTCCGGCAAAAGTCCGGCCTCAAGAGCCAGCCCCAGCAGCGCCTTTTGGGTGTGCTTTCGTTTCACCTCGCTCCTCTGCAGCTGGGTTGCTTATTGTGAATTTAAATTAAAAGAGTTCAACAGCACATTGAAATGAAAATTTCAATGCTGCCTGCTTTACTTGGGGGTGGAGCTTATAGCATTGAGGAAAAAAAGTTTTGGTTTTGGTGTCTCCATTTTTACCCGTTTACGTTGCTAGCTAAGGAAGTCCCAGTCTGAATGGGGATCAATATCAAGTATTAACCAACTTTCCCAACTCATAAGTGCCAGGGGTCTTAGCAACATCCAGGTTATGTTATTATTATAGGGATCTTAGTAACATCCCGATTGTTATTTTTATTATATATATAAATACCTTTGGAATTGTGAATCTCATGTCAGCAGAGTGAAATTAATCTCTGCTCACTGGCTAATGGATTCTGCTTCACACCATGTACTACAACTCCTTATTCAGTAGAATACGTTCTCCTGTGATTGATGGTCCTTTATTGCTGGAAAACAACCAGGAAAAGCTGAGTTCCTTTTATATATATATTTTTATTATTATTATTTTTTTTTTTAAATGTTAATATTCAGGTTTTTTACTGAATATGATGGGGCCTTTGTTGCTTCTTGCTCGTGGTGTTTTATTTAGACTTTTTTTTTCCCTCACGTATTTATATGGGCCTATATTTCACATTCTGGCTGAAAAGAGTTAGCTGACTTCAGTTCAATTTTTCACATAAAGTGCACTCTGCTACAGTTGGATGATGGACTGTTTACCCTAATTAACAGATGCTGCTAAATCCAAAACTTGTACACAGAAGGAACAAAATACATCGCTTGCAAAAGGGAGGAGTTGTTGGAGTGAGTCAGCCAGCAATGTGTGACTCCCATAACCTGGATGGCAGCATCATTCTTTTTCCTTATTTCTATATAATACACTTTTAAAATGAAATTTTTCTTTCTGTTGTTTGCCAGTTTACTAATCCCCTGGAGATTTCAAAAGCAGGTTTTTAGATTGTTTTTATGTGGAAGGCCGTGGAGAATCAGCCATGTGAATATGCTGCCATGACATTTGCAGGTTCACAGTCCAGGCAGTAATAACCAGCTTTGAAGAGATCAGTAGGTTTTGAAAAGGTCATACACAAATATTGCATTTAGCACTTTGTTCCTGCAGATCTTCCTGTTTACAAATGTTTTAATTAAGCCTTTAGCAGCTGCCTCTCCAGGTAGTGATCCAATGTATTACCAGAATTCAGCAGGTGGGTGCAGTGGCACCCAGAGGTGACGTGTGCTTGGTGGTGTTGGATACATTTGCAGTAGGTACTGGGCCACATGGAGACAGACTTTTAGATCTTGCCCCATTTGATCCAGGTCTCATACCTTGGGGAAACTCACCCAAACAACTCTTCAGTTACTGACTCACATATTCTGTGCTGACCACAATGGGTATATTTTTAATTCATTAGTGTGTGTTTACAGTCAAGAGAAGCCCAATCACATAATTTTTAATCTAGGTTTTTCCTGTAGTAATCTTTAGGAACATAATCTTTAAAATGGAGTGTGAAATGGTTATTTAATTGGGTTCTTGTAGCAGAGTTTCTTGTGTTGAGATTTCTGACTGGCTAACCAATTTCTGTGAGCAATATGTTTTTCCACATGATAGATTCACTTATTTTCCTCAAGAAGATACTGTAATTTTAATTGGAAAGCTTTGACATATTCTGAATCGACTCAGAAAACAGGAGTCAATTTTCCTTTCATTAAAGATCTTGTACAGTGGATGCAAATAGAAACAGAAATGGAAATGAGACACTAGCTCTTGGCTCTTGGCTTTTACTTCTGAGTTTGGTTGGGCATTTTCTAAAGACTGAAAAGATGTGTGGGCTGTCTATAATATATACGTTGCACACCTATATCACCTATATATTTTTACAGGACTGTGTGTGAACTGTACTGTTGGACTTGTCTCTGTCTGGGGGTTAGGTTGACCTCTGTAGACCTCTGACAGGTACAGTTATTCCAACACTTACTGTAGTTCCTAAGGGAAGTCCCAGCTTTCAGGGGGCTGGGACTGTATAGATCATCACCATAAAATTTTGGAGAGTTCTGGTTTTTTCCCAGCATGTTTCATTGACATTGTTTAGACTTAGTTGTCACTCAGTTCAGGCACCTGACTTGAGACAAATGGAAATTAAAATGCTGTTTCCCAGGCCTCAGGTCTGTAGTTCTGTGCTCTCAGCAGTTTTTTATAGGCTGTGACAGATGTCTTCTTCTGCTCCCAGCTGTTGCGAGGTTACTGTTCCTAGCTGCCTGTTCCCATCCTCTGACAGAGGTTATCACCGAAGAAGCAAATGACAGGAGTGTCCTTGTATTAGGAGGGAATAGCAGTCTTGCCCTAAACTTCATTATTGGCCTCAGCTATTTTGGCAGACTGTTCCTGCAGTGAGTTAACAGGTGCTTAAATACAGGGCTGGACCATACTTTTGTGGGTCAGTGAGAATTGAAGAGCTGGGAACGTCTTCCTTTAGCACAGCTGGATACAGAGGACTTTTCTTCATAGTCTGGTTTCAAAGTCTTACATTTTTCCACTTCCGAAGGCAGGTTTGTGCCTTCAGAGCTATAAACGTAATCCAGCTCATTAAATCTGAGAAAAGAAGAGGATGGTTGAAAGTATAGATGTTTCAAAAAATGTCTAGCTTGGTATGACCCACCTCTAGCTCTGAGCTCCAGTGCTGTTTGCATGGATGGAGTTGGTTCCTGATGTGCAATAATAACTTCATTACCTTCTGTCTGGCCTTTGCTGAAACATTACAAAAACCTTAGTGAAATTAGGGAACTGTAACAACGAATCCATCAAAACTGGCCAGGACAGGTCTGTTTCTTTATGTGTAAGTACAGGTGTGACTGACTGTTGACTTTCAGTAGATAGCTGTGATCAGCAGCTGTTTTAGTTTTCCATTGTCTGTTTACCCAAACTTTGACCAAACTCAGAGGAAAAACAAAATCACAAAAAAAAACATTGACTTTGTATCAACTGCTAAACATTATGTAATGGATAATTGCCATCATGTAATTACTACGTATTCTGAAGATAACTCATGTTGCAGAAAACTGAAGCTGTGTGTTTGTGTCTTTCTTTGTAGTTCATGCAAAGGGGTTTGGATTCACAAACTAAAAAACAACTAGAAGAGGAAGAAAAGAAGATAATTAGTGAAGAACACTGGTATCTTGATGTACCAGATCTAAAGGAAAAAGAGTAAGCTTGTAATCTTTTGTACTTCTTATCATTATAGGATTGTTTTGAAATGGAAATAGCATATTCATATTTTTTCCTGTAAGATAAGTATTATAAATAACCAGTTAAAAGAAGCAAAAGTAGTGACAGACTGGCATTACAACTTTTTTATTAGTTATTTTTAGGGCTGTTCTTGAGGTTGCCTACTGTAGTTTGACCTACTTTGAATTCTTATGTGTGTTCTTTTCTTTCACTCTACATTCTTCTAGATGCACGTAATTACTTTCCTTCAGTCAGGATCCAGTTCATTCATTGCTGCTTTTTTCCCTTCATTTGAAAAAAAGAAGGTTAAAACCTTGTTAGTAAATTCAGCTCCAATCACATGGTTAAGTCGATTCAGGACAATTCTGTCCTCTTGTGTCCAGCTCACTTCAAATCCTGGTTTTGAAATAGGAGAGATAATGGCAAAATAAAAGGAAGGCTTAGCTAATAAGGAAAAAAGTGTCCTGCTCTTTAGAAAGGTGCTTTAAATAGCAGGAGAACTACTTTTGAAATTGCTTGGGTTTCATCCTTTCAAAAGTGGCAAAAAATTCCACTGAGGGAAAACGTACATACTTTTGAAAAAGCTAGGACCCAAGGAATTAACTGTAGTTGAATGAGGCCATTGATAAACTCTTTTCTATTACTCTTGGTGGATATGACAGAAAGGTATTTGAGCTTCAGTTGCAGCAAGGAGTGTTCAAGCTGGACATTGGGAGAACTTTTATAACAATAAAGCTATTGAAGCTCTGGAGTAGATTGCCTGAGGAGACACTGGATTCTTCATCATGGGAAGTCTTTTGAGGACGGGTTAGCTGGACCTCTGCTGTTCATGGCACACGTGTGACTGATTCTGCCTTGAGGCAGGACAATGAGCTCAATCTGTTCAGCCTGAATTCTGTGATCATGAGAGTTTGATTTACATGGGAGATGAAGAGGCTGAGGAAACCAGTACATATGTGTGAGGAAAAGGATGGAACAATCCACGGAAGTACTTTTATCTGACACGTGTATTCTGAATGCCTCAGGGTCGTGTTTCTTTTCTCACTCCGTGCTCATTAAAAGAGGAAAAAAAGGAGGGAGAAGGGGGAAATCTGTCTGCTGAACAGAAAGTGACACAATATTTTATACCCTGACAGACTCAACGAATGCATGGTCTAACAGCACAATGAAAAATTAATTAGAAGCTTTTGCTGGTATAGTAGTGCCACCTGGGGAGTGATATTTATGTGGTATTTTTAATCTGGCAAAAGTATTAATGTAGGCGGAACCATATAGCAAAGAGTGCTTTTTGTCAGGAGAGTTAATTTTGCATGTGGAACTGGCGCAGCTTTTCTGGCAAAAAGGATTCTTCTGCACTCATAGATCCTTCTACTGATAGATT
This sequence comes from Hirundo rustica, assembly GCF_015227805.2. Lineage (NCBI taxonomy): Eukaryota > Metazoa > Chordata > Aves > Passeriformes > Hirundinidae > Hirundo > Hirundo rustica. The sequence goes on from NC_053460.1 coordinate 4,310,314, forward strand.
TATCAGAGCAATTAAGCAGAAAGTAGTTGATGATTTAAAATACACAGTGGCTTTGTTTATTTGTGTGGGGGGAAGACAGCACATCCTTTTTGCGTTTGTTTAATTTGATTATTTTAAAGTGCGTGGTTTGACAAAATGCTGGGTTTGGGGTTTCATGCAGGAGCTGTATAATAGAAGAGAGAAGCTTTCTGCGATGTGAGGATCTCGTTTATGGCAGAATGTCCTTCAAAGGATTCAATCCAGAAATTGAGGTACCATTTCCATGTCCTGGTTTCAGGCTGTCTTACATTAGTATTGAAGCCCTTGAAGATGGGGATTTGAGTGTTTGCACTGCAGGTTTGTTGGCCTTTGCAGCACCTTCCATAAATCCTCCCATGTCCAGAAACTCCACCATTCAACCCTAAATGTTGATCAATGCAGCATCTGGTAAATAGAATCCTTTTACCTCCCTGTGTTGTTGGTCAGTAATTACATGACTCCTGCAGATTTTCCCTCCCTGAAGTGAGGAAACCATCCCACATGCTGCTCACCAAAACAAAAGCTCACTTTTCCTCCTGACATAGAATGCAGAGTCCAATCTACAAACATTCAACCCTATTTATTCAACACTTACTTGTATAAGTAAAGGCTTAGAGTTCCAAAGTGAAAATGCTGGGCAAGAGAGTCTTTAATTTCTTTCTGGAATGATTCATGCTGATAGAAGTACACAGGAACAGTAATAAAAAGGTTACCACTGAACTGAAGCAGGAGGCTGAAGGTGTAAAGACTAAGAGATTTGCAGAAGGCTATGTAAGGTAATTTACCAGGGGATCCTTTTAGCTGCTTTGAACTTGCTGTCCCTGTGACTCAGCATATGATTGCTTCATGGCTTTCACTGTAAATCCTCAAAGATATTCTTTCTTCTTAAAACCATTTCAAGGTCTGTGTGCTAACATCACGATGAAAAATTAATTATGATCTAACTCTCTGGTCTCCTGGAGATTTGGAGTGCCCTCTAGGATGTTTGCAAACACTGTCTCTCTGTTGCCTTTTCTTCATGAGTTTTCATAATAATGGGCTCTAGCCTAACCAGGAACAGAAAATAATTATTAAATTTGATTCTTACCTCTTATGCTCATCTACCAGTGAATTTCAGCGCTGTTGCCATTGTGTCATGATTATATGTTTAAGCTGTTTCTCACTTCATTTTCAGAAGTTAATGATCCAAATGAACTCGAAGTGCAAGGAAGAAGAAATTGAAGAGGATGATAAAATGGAGGCTGATGTGTCAGATGAAGAGATGGCCAGAAGGTAAGTTAGATTTTATGACATAATCAGTACTAGCTAGGAATACGATACGTTACTGTATTACATGTGGGGAAATAAAACCCAAAAAGGAAACAAACTAAGTAAAAAATCCCACAGTAGGTGTGTAACTGTACCAAGTTGATTTTCCAGGAATGCTGGTGTATATTCTCTTGAATCTCCATCACATTTTGGGGGCAGAATAACTTGGAGGGGTTTTCTGCCCTTTGATATCCAGGTATTCCATGCTAATTCCCTCCTTGTTACCAGTTGCTAAATTGAAACCATCAGAGTGAATAATAATGCAGTAAGTCATGTAGTACTTGTGCTTCTCCAAGCTTTTAATGACCAGGTTTTTATACCGCTTAAATTGTTGATTAGGTTTAGGATATGTTCCATGATTTTTCCTCTGATTTTAGTAAGAGGTGTAATTTTTTTTATTCTCTCTACAGATACGAAACATTAGTGGGAACAATAGGGAAGAAATTTTTGAGAAAAAGGGACCAACGTGTACTCAAGGATGATGATGAAGATGATGAAGTTGAAGAGGGGAATAGTAGCACAAGACCTAGTAAAAGAGCTAAGAAAATGTTCTTAAAACCTCAGGATTAATGTCAACTGCACAAGTGGAGCTTGTTACCTAATGCCTACCAAACAAGAACTGGAGATTGTTTGGAGATTTTGCTATTTAATGTAAAGGGTGGATTTGTAAATCTGTTCTATTCTCATTGAAATTTCTACCATCCACAGGACAGACACTTTCCAAAGTGGGTGTTTATATAATGGATGTTGTACATCCTTTCTCTCTCAGCAGCTTTTCATGAGTGGGGCACTGATCCCGTCAGTCTCTTTAAATGTTCTGCATAGTTAAATTGAGTGTTGCATGCAATCAAAAGCAACATTATTTACAATTTAGGATAACATCTGAAAGGAGTATTTGGAGTAAAGATGAGCTGTGTCCAATTCAGTAAGGCAGTTCAGCTTTCGCTGCTTGCTTTATTATGAAAATGAGACCTGTGCTCTCTTCAAATTAAAAAAAATCAGCAGAAATGTGCTTGGTTTGTGGGCTTTTTTACTGTGCGAAAAATAAGATGGGAGAAGAACAGAGAGATAAAATCCACTTTATTGAACTTTATTTTTTATAAAGTTTATTTAAAAATAGAGGATTTTGTAGTGAAACTTTTTTTATACAGCAAGACAAATATTGGAAAACATTAACAGTTTGACATCTGAGCAGATTATGAGTCTCAGTTTCTGCTTTCCAAAAGAAGTTTGCTAATTTTGCCTCTTTTTCAGTAAAAAAATCCAATCTTATAATTATGTAAGTCTTGTCATGAAAGCGTAATAACAGTTTCAAAAACATACTTGAAGGCTGAATAAAAACTGTGGGGGTTTGTGTTAATGATTGTGGATTAGCTTATTAATGTAAAAAGTGACACTTAATACAGTCTGATACAAGGACTGGTCCTGTTTTGTGCTGGCCACAGATGTCTCCCAGCATTAGCTGAGTGCACTGATTTATTTGGACGTGATGAAGCCATCTGAAGTATTAGGACAGAAACAGCATTCTGTTTGGTCAGTTGGTGCTCTGGGTCTGTCGAAAAACTTCAAGTGTGGTCTTGCCTAAAATCATGGCAGTTCTCTGTGTATGGCCTTTCAACAAGAAATATTGCTATTGCCACATTTCCTCAGGATATCCAAGCTACTCATCCTTAACCCTGGCTCTCTGGAGAAAGAGGAATTTGCTAATTGAAGCGAGGAGTGGCCACTCTGCCATGGGCACGAGGCTTTTTTTGGTCTTTTTTTAGCAGCTCAGTAGAGCAAGATGTGAAACTCAATTATTTAAAGAAGGACACACTTGTATCTGCTGTATTTTGCATGTGATATATGAACTATGATCCATATATCAGGAGCAGCTAATTAGATATTCAAGATGGATCACACATGGAAAGAGAAATATACTTTTAACCTAGTACGGGGACTTTGTGCAGGTGGAAAGGCTGTGATTCATGATCTGAGGTAGTTTTTCAGAGCTAATTAAATGCTTCTGGTTCAATTACTTAAAACCTGATCATATATTACTGCTAGCTGAAACGGAGTTAATGATGGCAAGAGATTTTTCTTCCTATGGAAGATGTGACCTGAGCTAAGAAATGATTTATTGTTGGTCATCACAAGAAAAACTTGGAATATATCCCATTATTCTTCTTTGCTTATTAGTAGGAAAATTATTCCTCTCTCTCTGAATGCATTTCTTGAATGGAGAGTGAATTTCTGCATAGCTGTGCTGAATAGTTGAGGGGTAAAGTGTGTTCTGGTGAAGCACCAGCAACCAGGAGATGTCGCTGCAATTGCATGTCCTGAGAGACCGTGGGTTGGGCAGGTTCCCAGTGGTGCCATGTAAAGAAGCTTTTGGGCTATTTTGATAACAGCGGTGGCTGAGATGAATTCTGTGTGGAGTCTTCCTTTTTCAGGGTTCTGCAGAGAGCTCTCCTGCATTGCAGGGTTCTGTTCAGTCCAGTGGGGGTAATTTCTCATCAAAGGGCATTCTGCCTCCTTAATTTCATGTCATTTCCTGAGGGATGGCTGGATATGTGAGTGGCAAGGTGCATGGATGAGCACAGGAGAAGCTAAAGAGCTTCCTAAAAAATCCATAAATTGGGACAGAGGAAGGTTGGTTCTGTTTCCTAAACATGCCCAACACCAACTGTGAAGAAAAGGTAGATATGAGTTTAATGTCTTTAAATCTGGGGGCTCTGCTGTTCACATTCAGCTGGTGGCTCAGTGCTACAGTAAGACCAGCTACTTATTTTTAGCACAATCTTTTATTCATGGGAGATTTGCAAAATGCACCTTTAAAAGCAACATCTGTAGCATGTTATTGTGAACAAGACAAAACCAAAACTCGGCCCTCTGTGACTTTTTAAATGTACTTTAACTACAGAGTTAGAGACAGGCATGGTGGGATCTTCTGAAATACCTGTCTGCATTTGCAATGGTATAAATACATGTATGTATGGATGCATTTAAATTTGACTCGAGCTTCCTACCTGAGGTAGAAACATTCTGCTGTATAAAATCTGTGCTTGAACTACTCTTGACAGAGGCATAAGCATAGCAGTGAAATATTCATAAAGCAAACCTGCATTGATTCAGGCTTTCTTGGCTCTAACAGACTCCAGTACATTTTATGTGCAAGCTCCTAAGCTGTAGAACTTTCCCACGTGGTCGTGTTTCTAAATGAAAAGTGTTTCTTCTTTGAAAACAGAAGCAAGCTGGGTAAGTAGTGTTTTTATTACAGGAAATGGCTACCTGCAAAATGAAACTGGTGAAGTGTTACCAGACACCAGAAGCGTTCGTGCCTGTGACCCTGAGGTCCCTGCAGTGTGGTTGAAGGTGGTGCTCACTGACAGCTCACATATCTCTGTCCCTTGTCAGGAGAAGTTTGGTCCCTCCCTTTGGCAGGCTGGTGGTGCTTATTTTGTAATAACTGCTGGGCTTGAAAAAGTGGAAGTATAGAACAGCTTCATCTTTCTTGCTGATGTTTCTTTACTTCTATTCTGCTTAGTATTGGATCTTAGAAAGTCCAGGACCAGAGTCCAACTGAAGTGAGCCATCCAGTGTGAATTTAGTAATGCTTGAGCTAATTAAACTTTGGTTCCTGGGGAGGGGCAGGATGTTCAGTGGTGCCGTGGAGTTTGAACCGTGTTTCTTGTGCTCTGTGTCTTGTTCTCTAATGTGACACTCCGTTATGCAATGCTACGACCACGGGTGGCTGTCGTTGCAATTGGGCATTGCCTGTGTGTGTAATGGGCAGCTGGGCTGGGATTCTGGGACTTCATCCAGCATTCAGACTTTAAAAGAAATTGTCTTGTCTTTCTCTTGATTGGAATACCATGCTTTTAAATTGTATTTGGAATTAGATGAGTCTAGGGGCGGAGGGGGGCAGTTTCTCAGTATTTGTTTTGCTTCATTTGAACAACAGTCCACAACAAAAACTGCAAAATCACTTAGGCTCTCATTAAACCTTTCTCTGAGAGTGCTAATAAAGCATCATGGTAGGGAAGGATGGCAGGCATCCCACAGTTCCCTACTGCATGTGAATTCAAGTTTCTGTGAGAGCTGATGCTTTAAGGACTTGGTGGTTTTTTTTTCTTTTCAGGCTGGGAGAACATCAGCTTCTACAATACTGCCTCGCTAATGGAACCCCAGCATGAGGCCTCGGGGCTTGTTTGGCTTTGTTTGGTTTTACACCATTCTCATCTCAAACTTCTGAGGCATTTTGGGCCTGGCATTCACACCTCAATAACCTGCTTTCATCAGCTTTTGGGGAGCTTTAGCTAAACTGTGAAACTGTTCCTTAGCTGTATGTGTTGACATTTCTTTGTGTGATTTCATGTTTCTCAGTGAGGACCTGCTTATAATTGTCACGTCAAGATGAAAAATCCCTCTTAGAGAGTTTTATTAACAGATGGGAGTCAGGGGGATGGTGGAAGCCTCAGTCACCTGCAGCACTGTAGATGTTTGGTAAAAACCAAACAGTAGAAGAGATAGCTGGGTGAGTCCCATCACTGCTGGCCGAGTGAAATGCTGATAGGAGCCTATGACTGCCCAAGAAACCTTTGCATACCAAAATTATCTGGGAGCAACAGCAGGAAAACTAGGGAAGTTGGGAGGCAAAATAACCGCCCTGTTAATGGCTGTCCTCAGGACTCTAAAACAGCTGTGCTTGATGGCACAGAGAAATGTGGTTTGGTGAGCTGGATAAATGAGAATCCCATCAGACACAATGGAGGTGGTCAGTGGTTTGAAGCTTGTAATGTTCCCTGAGGTCTTTGGAAGGGGAGCACCTTGTCGTGATCAATTATTTAGAAAGGGGTAGAAACACTTTATGAGACATTAATAGGAGAGAATAACCTGAACACAAGTTACTGAGCAAATTCCATCATTCCATTTTTAACTGAAAAGCTGTGTTCTGGCCTCTGTGAGGTCTCTCAGTGTCCCCTGTCACCTCTTGGCTCTCATTTCCTCATCCCTGTGCAACTATCTGTGCACCAGGCCATGAGCTGCCACCGTGGCTGGTCACACAAAGAGCTGGCACGCACCACAATCAGCCCAGAGCTGCTGGCTGCCAAGCCCTGCAGAGATGACTCCTGGGCCTCCTCTTCAGTGATCATCTCCCTCAGCTACGACCTCTTCATCCAGGTACCTGTAGGAACTCACCTTCTCCAACACCACTGCTGCATTTGTTCGATATTGGCCTGTTCAGTTCAAGAAGCGGCAGGTAACAGGTTCCAAGGAACAGGTAAAAAGTGACTAGATGACAGGAAATGGCCTCCAGTTATGGCAGGGAAGGTTTTGATTAGATACTAGGAAAACTTTCTCACAGGGTTGGAAAGGACTGGAAGAGTGCCAAGGGCAGTGGCAGGGTCACCATCCCTGGAAGTGACGCCTGAGGGCAGAGATTAATGGTGAACATTGTTGTGATGGTTGATTGTGGAACTCGATGATCTTAAAGGGCTTTTCCAACCTCAGTGATCCTGTGATCCTAAGAAGTTTGAGGTGGGAAGGGTTGGCCAGCAGATGAGCAGCATGAGGGAAGAGCTCTCACTCGGCACATGGTGTGTGCAGGAGTTGGTGCAGCTGGGGGCAGCTGTGCCTAAAACAACTCGTAATGTCTTTATTTTCCTTTTATTTATTTTCAGGTATACACTTACAGCATTTGTGAGATTAACGATCAGATGATGTCTTTGAACAAAAAGACTGTTCGGTGGGAGGAATCAACCAATACTCAGACTTATTACAGAGTGGGAGAAAGAGTGTTTTTCAGTGTTTCTGCTAATTTTTGATGCATTTAAGAATGTTTCCCTTTTCTTAGTGGTTTCCTGGGTTGGGCTTTTTTGCAGAGAAGCGTAGTAGGAGGAACAACATTTCTGAAAAATGGGGAAATACGATTGTGAAAAAACGTTTCCTTTAGATTTGGCTGGCTCCTTGGGTTGCTTTGATACAGATGAACAAACACTAATGGCATTAAAGCTCCTGTGCTAAGGGGTACACATTCAGGACAGCCATATGGACACTCATGTTTGCAGGACAAAATTAAGGATATAGTGGGCTTAGCTTCATATAAAAATGTAATGAAGTCCTAAAAGTACAGAATTTCCACCCCTTTTGGGACGAAAGTAAATCTAAGCCAGCTGTGACATTTAAGTACCAGTCACAGTTTATAGGATGATTACATCTCAGAAACAAAGCTTAGTAGTTATCTCCTTAGAGCCCATCAGCCACAATAGCGCTGCAATATATAGAATTTTCATCACCAGAAGAATAGCTACATACCAAAAATTACTTGGGGCAGTTTACTGCAGTGATGGCCGGAGGGATGCACATGATGATGATTTTCATTTTGTACTATGGTTTGTCGAAGGATGATGGTGAAAGAATTATGTCTCCTAATGCTCCTTTCCAAGAGGACAATGTTTTACTCATATTAAAGGTAGAGGAATGAGATGAGCTGTGAGTGGTTGGATCTTGTAAAATATGAAATTTTAAATGTGTACTTCATTGTCTAAATGCTCACAGATGACTTGTCTCCCTATAATAACCTTAGAAAATGTGTTGGCAGCATATCACAATTAATAATCCATACTCATGTGCTACAGGCAGCCCAAAATTCCCCAGTCATATTTCTTACCCAAGCTTATAACCAGATTCAAATCAAATCCTACATTTGTGCCAAAAATTGAACAGCAGTCATCTCCCAGCAAACAATTTTACCTAACTGACTCAATAGTCTTAAATTTCTGATTTTTCCCAAAGTGGAATTCACATTAATCTCATATTAATGTACATATCCTTCAGTCACCTGCAAAAGAATCCCATAACCTTGCAGTAGGGATTGCACAGACTGTGGAAGGTGCTGTACACACGTAGCATTGCTGCAGGTTTTCTTGGCCATCTAGATTGTGTAAGATCCTTTAACATTAATGGGGACAAGTTTTCTCTCTAGGGTGATGTTGAATTTCTCTTTGAGGGTTTTTTCCACCTCTTCATCTTCGAGAGTTACAAATTCCACCAGATCCATGTTTTCCTTGTAGTTGTACCTGGTCTCAGTGAGCGTCCACCCAATTAGCGCTCGGAATCCATCGGTGGTTTGGAGGGTGCAGATGGACTTCTTTGTGAAGAGGGAATCTGGAGAGGTCTGGAGGTATGTGCACTGGAAGCGGAAATCTTCCACTGTCCGTGGCTCAAGGCTGAACATATAAACTTTCCTACACTCTTTTTTCTCCAGCAGATCCGAGTTGGAGAAGCTCTGATTGGGGATGTATTGTTTCCGTCTCATCTTCTCCAGGTACCAGACGCCGTTTTTTTCCGTGAAGCGGAAAACACCGGGAGCCTGGGGCTGGTCTTTCCCTGACACGAGCTCCATGGGCTGCCACATCTGGTAGGACACACCGAAGCCTCCATCAACGATGTAGGCTTTGCCGTCGACGACGACCTTCACTACGAGGTGGGTCATGAGGGTGGCGTAGGCGTTCTGGTGGGGGTTGAACACGTACGCTCCCAGGAAGCTGGTGTCATACCCCAGCCTCTTCAGCACCCAGCCCAGTAGCTGGTTGTTTTCCATGCACCAGCCACCCCGCTTCCTCCGCACAATCTTGTTGTAAACGTGCTCCAACTCCAAAGTAATTTTCTCCCCACAGTGGATGCTGAGGTTTTCGAAGGGAACAGCACGGATGTGGTGCTGGAATATATCGGTTAAGGTTTCCAAATCTTGTTTTTCAGTGGAGCCTTTATAGCCAGTTCTTGCAAAATACTCTTCAAGGTTCATCTCACCTGTAAAGGCAGGAATTGTGTTTTGGTTTCTTTACATCAGTGATTTATGATGCTGTAAAAAGCTACCCTGGCTCTGCCAGCAAAGATTCTTTAATCTACTGAACCTCATCAGAAAAGCTTTTAAAGGAAACAAGTAGTCCTATCAAATGGTTCCCTGACCAAAGAGCGGTGCGCATGAGGGTTTGCTTTCTTCTTAGAGTCATCCCTCTGGCAAACAGCCGATGCCATTTCAGTTTCATACAAGGCGGCTGCGAGATGGGGATTTGCTGTATTTGCATTGTAACAGCAGGGTTAAGAAGAAATGTAAGATCATGCTGGGGAGTGTGTGCAAGGGTTCATGAGAAATGGTCTAAAGCCACCGTTCTGTGACAGGACTGTCACTGGGGGAGGCTGTGTCATCTGCCAGTGGGAGGGAGGACAGTCTGAGCCAGGATTCACATGTTCTTTTCATGAGTCTGCCACTGATGGACCTGACAGTAAATGAATCGCTTGTTCAGTACACGTTGCTCTTCCACCACTTACAAAAATTTAACACAAAAACTAAAGTGACAAGCTTTATTCAGATAATTGTAGCTGAAAAAACTCCAACTTTTGAAAAAGTCACAGACCACTGAGTCTTGTGTCTGCTCTGAGTGTTGTAGAAACTCATTTTGGTGTTGGAGTAGTGGATCTGAGTGGAGGCGAGTGGCCCAAAAGACAAGGAGCACATCTCCATTCCCCCTGTGCCCTGGGTCTCACAGGCCACCCTGAAAATGAACAGGGGCTGCTTTACTCTCTCTGGTCCCGAACTTCCTCACCAAAACTCACCAATCCTTAAATTCAGCAGTGAACTGTTGAATATTTACTGCAAACTAGGCTTTCTCAAGATGATTCTCAGTGGCAGATTCATTGTGTAGAGGCGGTTGTCTCAAGTGAATGGAGAGCACCAGCAAAAACTACGGGTTACCTTCTGCAGAGAGGAGTTTAGCTTCCAGTGATATCCAAGTGCATTGTTGGAGGATATGTTCAATGGAATATTTGTTAAGTGTAACATAAAAGTGATGGCACTTTCGATTTGCAAAATCTGAGTATGTCTGATCCTATCGCTCTGACTGTGAATGCTAAAGAGATCACACCAGTATAAAGCTGGTTCTCAAGTTTGTATTATTTGTAGTCTCTTCCTGCAGCTCCATAATATGCTTGATCAGCATTAGATCTGGACTGCAGAAGATGAAAGTCACTGTTCTTTTGAAATGTGAACAGACCAGATGAAAAGGCAGGTACTGAAAAGGTCATCCCACAAATGTGGCTGTGATTTATGCAGAGAAAAACATCAGCAGAATAATTTAAAGGTGCAAATGAAAGTGTTCATACAAAAATATTCCTTACCAGGACTATACACAGTATCAGCAATTCCACTGTTGAAAATATGTTATTTGTCTTCCTTTATCCTAATGCATCATCAGCATTTAGACTTTCTGGATTGCACAATCCAGAGTCTGTAATTCTTTTAAGTTATTTTTAAAGAGCTGTAATTTTATTCCCTTAAAGCAGAAATCCATTGATTATTAGACTGAACTTTTGCTTCCTTTGCACTTGCAAGACTTTTAAACAAATTTAAGTATCTAAAAGCACGACTTCCAACAAGAAGTTGCAGTTCTAAATTCATATCTACTATTGTACCTAAACAAAAGAATCTATTTTATAGTGCAGTTTCTCCTGAAGAGTAAAAGGTAGAATTGAAATTGCACATCAGTGTTTTGCCCTCTTTGAGAGCCCCTGTTTAAGAGGAGATATTTTAACTCTATATCCACACATTTTTAGAACATTTTTCCTAGAGAATGTTGCTTACGTTATTGTCCATGGCCTTTACCATCATAAAGAAACCAGGTTTTTTTATCTTTCTTTGGTGGGTTTTTTTTAAGAAAATAAACTTACCTCTTATGAGATCCCTTTTATTTATTGAGGTGTTCAGTTTCTGGGTGGTTTATTACAGGAGCAGCAGTCAGTGAAGCCAGGAGTGGATACAGATTGTGAGGGTTGTCTTTCAAAGCTCTGCTGGCCCTCGCTTCAGAATCTTAAATTCCAAGAAAGGGCAGAGTCCATCCAAAATGAATTCACATTTTTGGACTTCACTGATCCGTGAGCAAATTAAACTTTGTTTCTTCTCTATTAGTAAATGTTTGTGCTTTCCCCTAGTTAAGACCAGAATGAACTCGTTTTCCATATTAAATAATGACAGTAGGCTGTTTCATATGGCAGTGTAAGTTTTTAAAATTAAATACTGTTATTTTGCAAACCAGCACTTTGCAGTGGAGGATGTTCATCTGTGCCCTGATGGGTACACTGAGGTGCCAAGGTGTTGCAGTCTGTGTGTCCCTGAGCTCCAGGGATGCACAAATGACCCTTCTTTGCCCACACAGGAACTTTTTCAGCCTGTTCAACTCCTCAGCTGCAGCAGGGAGTTATTGTGGATCTGCCATACCTAATGAATGCCGTGGCAAATATTGCTTTGCATTTCTGCTCTAAAACTTGGCCTCCTGCACCCTCAAAGTGTTGCAGTTCTGTTTATTTAATTCTTCCCCAGTCAAGCCTGTCTCCACTTCATTTGATGGAGGTGGAATATCAGAGGGGGCCTCTTTGGGAAAGGCAAAGAGCACATTAGACTGCACCTGGGGAACCACCTGAGTTTTAGGCACATCAGGTGCCCCATAGGTCTGTGTGGTTGACTAAAACAAGCATTAAAGTCTTTTCCTTGGCTGATGTTCTTCTGTCACTCTCTTTCATGGCACATCCTGTACAGTACCCCAGGTTTCATCAGGTAAAAGGCTTCTGTGTTGTGGATATCACACTGGTGTCATGTCCTTGCTTCCCAGAGCTTTCTTTTGCATCCAAACTTTTTAAAGTAGCTTTTGTGCAGAATACTGTTTGTAATAATTATGAAGACTTTTATCTATAATACTGTCATGTTCTCTTGACATCAAATGAAGGCTTGGTCCCAAAAGTTTAGATTACAGTTTGATCTTTTTTTCCAGTTTTCATACCAAAAGCCTGACTGTTGAGTCATCTCATCTTCTACAGATTTCATTTTGAGCTCAGAGACACAGATAAATCAGACTCAGAAAAAGTGGGTACTCAAAATTAGAGAGATTTGGGGGGGGTTAGGTACCCTTGGATAGATATCTTACTTTAAGTTGATTTCTGAAAAGGGAACAGGACTCAAGTCTTTCAACTTTTCATAAGCTCATCAACGCCAATGGTGGCTTGTTTTGAGAAAGACTTAACCTTTTTTTGTCTACAAAGTCTTTAAAGCCAATTTCAGCTCTAATTTAAGACTCTTAAGTGAGGTGAATAATTTGTAAAAGTTGCTGAGAAGATTGGAAATAATGCCAGAAAAGGTTAGAGGTCTTTCCTGTAAAATGGTAACACAACCTCTCCTTCTGCATCATTTTTTTTCTCATTTTCCACAAAATATATCTGCAAGAAAATGAGTTCTTGAGAAGGTGAACAAAAAGTTAAGGAGTCAAAAAACAATTTCCATATGAGTAAAACAGAGCTAGTAAGATGTTCTGGTTTCTAAAGAAGGAGAGGTTTAATAAAAAATATGCAATATATATATGCAGTTAATTAGCAATGTACTAGAATTTACCAAGCTTGGTGACTAGCTCGAATTAAAAATGAGATTATTGTAATTAATGTTAATTTTAGAATTTTCCTCTTGGCTATTTAAAGATCCATCTCACACAGTGTTACAGTTGGATCTTATCCACTAAATTAGGTGGCAAGCCACGAACGTTTACTGGTACAAGTTTGTTCTCCAGTACTATATTGAATTTATCTTTCAGTGTCTTCTCAACCTCTTCATCTGTAAGGGTTGTGATATTCACCAGGTCCATGCCCTCCGTGTAGTTGTACTGCATCTCAGTGAAGGTCCATCCAACTAAGGCAAGGACCCCACTGGTGGTTTGGAGACTGCAGATTGACTTCTTCTGAAGGATGTTATCTGGAGACACCTGGAGGTACGCATTTAGCTCCTTGAAGTCATCTATATGCCGTGGCTCGAGAGTAAATCTATGTATTTTTCGGATATTCTCCAGTTGTGGAGTGTCAGGGTTGGCATTATTACTGTGCCCAGGAATATAATGCTTCCTTTTGACTTTCTCTAAGTACCAGGTGCCATTGTCCTCCATGAAGCGGAAAATGCCAGGGCCCTGGGGTTGGTCCTTCCCAGAAATCAGCATCAGTGGCTGCCACATCTGGTAGGAACCACCAAACCCAGCATCTACTATGTAGGAATCTCCCTCGATCACCACCTTCAGCAGGACGTGGTTTATCTCAGCAGTGTATCCGTTCTCTGCTGGTTCATAGCTGTTTGCACCAAGCATACAGACGTCGTACCCTAATTCTTGCAAGGCCCAAAAGAGGAGGTGGTTGGTTTCCAGGCACCATCCACCTCGTTTCTTCCTCACAATCTTGTCGTAAGTAGACTGCAAATCCAGTTCGATGGCCTCCCCGCAGTGCATGCTGAGGTTCTCAAAAGGAATGGTCTGGATGTGATGCTCTAAGATGGCTGTCAGGGTTTGCAAGTCTGCATCCTTATGGGGCTTGTCGAAAGATATTCTTCCAAAATACTCCCGAATGTTCATTTTGCCTGTGTGAGCAGAAAAGTAGCCAGTTACTGCTGTGCAGCTGTCAGGGGGTTCACTGCTGTTTCTGTGGCACAGGTTAACCAGCCTGCAAATGTAGTTTTATTGGGGATCTAAAAGAATTTTAAGTATTTCTTTAAAAAGAGACAAGGACAGGAACAGGTGACAATAATGCTTTCCCTCTCTCAGAGGCTGCCTTCAAACCAGGTGGGTGTTTTTTTCCCATAGGAAGACACAGCACATGCCAAAACAGAATCTCTGGCCACAGAGGAGGATCCCACATCCAAAAATCAAGAAACAAGAAGTTTGCAGAAAAGCTGCCACACCATACCAGCATAAAAGTCACAGGAAGATCTTACTGTTTCTTTTACTGTACCAGGTAAGCAATTCTTTCTTTATCCCACAGGTAATTTAACTGGAAGGTTTTGCATTCATGGATACAATTAACTGATATTAATGTCTCAATGTGTCACCATTTCAGACAGGTTTCCATGTGAAGTAGATCGTTGTTTTCTTAATCTCGTAAATTTCCCTGGGGAGTTTAGACAGAGCTTTGGCTGTGAAAGGAAGGGACTTTAATTTTTCTAACCTGAGGATCAAAGGAATTGATCTAAAAGTACATACAAGGCATGTTCATAATCCTTTGGTTTCTTTGACCATCTTTTACAAATGAAAGGCTTTAGTTTCAGATCAAATTACTGGAAATATTTTGTGTCTTTGTATCTCTGATCTCCTTTCATTAGCAGAAAGACCCTGTCAATGGGACTGGTTGTGTGGCCAAGATACAAAAGGTTCCCTGTAAGACTTCTAATTCAGTGACTTCTTTCTGCAAGGATTTCTTTTGCCTTTAGTTTAGATTTAATGTGGCTTTTTTTCCATGCGAGGATATTTATTGTTCAGGGCAATTCATGATCTGTTAAAGGCTGTGTTAATTTCTAAAAAGTCTGAGGATTTCTTGCTTCCTTCAACTGTATGAATGTTCCCTGGGAGGATTTTCCAAAAATCCTTTGATGTGGATGAGACAGGACAAGCTCCCTTCCACTGAATATTCTCAGCTTTGGCCCAACTGTTTCCCCCCCAGCAGTTTCACCCCATGTCCATGCCAGAAGCTTGTGAAAATCCCACCTCAAATCCACAGGTGGAAGTGCCCCCACCCCAGCAGATGAGCGCATCCAGTGGCCTAATCTCTAGACTTTAACCCCAGTCTTGATGCAAGCAGCACAACTCACGTGACTTGGTTGTATTGATCCTGATCTGCACTAGTATCAACATTCAGACCCACAGGAAAATGGGACAGAATAGAGGATTATCCCAATAAGGGCATAAGAAATAAACATTTTCACTTCAAAAGGACCCAAAGAGCCTACATGAAAAAACAGTAATGTCTCTTTGATATACTGCATTTTATGATTTTTTTTCTATCCCTTTTTTAGGACAAGGGCACTCATCTCTGGCAGGATCTCCTTGGAAACACTTGTAGAAAGCCATTTCCTTCCCAACACACAGCACACATGTTCACTGACAGGCTCATCCTGAGGTCCTCTGCCTCATTTTTCTTTCTGTTCTCACTTTCAGCAATTTTACATAGGAAGAGAGAAACGTCTTTACCCCATGAGGGTGTTGAGCTGAACCTCTGTGACCAGCTGGAGTCCAGAGGAGTGCATCAGCCTGGTGGGCCTGACTTACTTGGAATTTGCCTCCAAACAAAACCATTCCAGTCCCTGCTCTGGGTCACAGCAGAAGGCCTGATGCCTTCCCTATAACCCATCTCCTGGGTCTGGGTGTCCCCATTACATGGGGAAGGCACAGGATAAAACCAGCTCCCCTTATCCACCCATGGAAAGCCCCCATGGGGCACTGGAAACGAGGCCTTGGGAAAATATATTAGGAAAGAATTTTGGGCAATTCCCTGCCCATGCCTCAGTTTCCCCAGCTGCCCCTTCTCCTCCCTCATCAATTTGAAGCCTGCTTCAGAGACAGCCTTGCGGTGCCTGACGCAAAATGTGCTGTGATCTCAATGAATACTTAAAGAGGTTTAAGTATAATAAAGCTGCACTACAACATCATTGACATTAGGGAGCATCCACATAAATCAGCGTTTACTCCCTCGCCTTCCTGGAGGCAGATTTTTCCTTGGCACAGCCATTCCCGCGGTGTGAGCGATGAGGCTGCAGCAGTGAGCAAGCCCTCTCCTGGGGGACAGCTTGCATTCCAAAACCGAGTTGCCAAATATCCCGAGCCTCAGCCTTGTTTGCTCCTGCTCCTGCAGCAGCTGAGCTTTGCTCAGCCTTCCTGCAGCTTCGTGGGGAGTGAGATTCAGATGTTAGTTCTGCCTGTCTGCACGTGTCCCTCGGGATCGCTGGGTCCTTTTGTAATTAGGCTGAATATTAGGATCAGTTCTTCTCTGCTAAAAACCATAAGGGACTTCCAAGGCTGGATCCTCTTGCACAAGCCTGCACTGTTTGTTTGATTCTAAGTTACACTGTGAGTTAATAGCTGTATTTTTTGTGCACTCTGGCTCTAAATACAGGGTTAGTTTAGTTCTCAAACACTCCATGTTGCATTTGGAAAGCACCCTTGCAATGCTCTCTCTCCATCAGCCCCGGAGTTCCTGTAGTTTGTGCTTTGCCAGTACACCTGCAATGCTGTGCACAGGGTATGCAGACTCACTGGGGTGAGCTTTCCCAAAGGGGCTGACCCAAACTGCAGGATGAAGTTAAAGATCAGGCATGCAGCGCTTACCTCGCAGGCAGGCAGCTCAGGCTTTCCACCCTGGACTGTTCCAAAGTTCCCAGGAGGAGCTGCACTGGCAGCTGCTGCTCTTAAAGATCCAGGCTGCCTTTACTGCCTGTCAGGGACAGCCTTATCCTCCAGCAGAGCAGCCAAAGAGAGGAAAGAGTTTCTTCTTTTGTAGTAGTTTATATTCTGACGGTTTTGTGGGTAGTTTGTATTGGCATATGTGTGGAAAGTCCTGTTATGCAATTCGTTGTGTTAGGAGAGCCTGAAAGTGACCCAGTCCCCGAACTGCTTTTAATGTTGAGGAGATTTTAACCTGCCACGTCACTGAATGACAGCTGAAGCCCTCCAGGAGTGCAAAGCATGGGCCTCATGAGCAACTTTTGTAAGTGGTTGTAATCTATAAACCCGTTCTCAACCCTGCAGGTCACCCAGGGGCTTCGGTGTCCAGGGCACCTTGATGGGTGCTCCCATGCTAAAGCAGCAAAGCAGTCGTGCAAAAGTGATGCAGATTTTACATTGTTGACACTGATGTGGTCTGGATCCCTGTAGGAAGTGATTTATGACAGACAGAGAGCAATCCAGGGCAGGAGGTCACTGATTTATTGGTGGGGATGGCAACTGTTGAACTAATCACACCACACTGAGCTATTCCTCGTGGCTGACACCAGCCCCCGCAAAGCAGCAAGGTCAGATTTGCCAAGTCATGTATTTGTCTAAATTCCCCCGGGGTTCAAAGAGTAGCCCTGTCCATCAAAAGGGAAAATGCTGCTCCCAGAGAACTCTGAGCACCCTGAATCTGCTATGCCTTTAAATATTGGCCTCCAAAGTCAGTGACCAGGAAAAAACAAACTAGTACAATCTGAAATGAAAATGTCTTTTTTTTTTTTTTTTTTCCTTCTTCTTGTTTTCTTTTTTTTTTTTCCTTTCAACAGCAATTTTCTTTGTATTGCTGGGCAGTACAGTGCCTCTGTGGGTGAGCAGGAGGGCTGAGCTGTGCCGTGCAGGGGCAGCACCGGGCACAGAAGATGAGTCAGTGGAAAGAAAAGTGCCTTTCCCTGTTCCTGCCCTCCACACACTGCATCTCGGGGGCAATGGACACAACACCCTACTCTGACCTGAAAGTTCTGTGATTTTATAGCTCTGAACTCTTCCCCTGAGCCTATGGATCAGCACAAAGTGCAGGAAACGCCCTGACACAGGGAGAGAGGAGGGAGCACAGCCCTTTTTAGGTGTTTCGTGTGTTCATTCCCACAGAGGATGGAGATTCTTGGCTCTGCGTGGATCTTCTGCCCCACGGCTTTGCAGTTCCTGCCTGGACTTTTACCTGCACCCCAATGCTTTGTCCCTGCTGTCCCACTGAGCTCAGCTCCTCTACCTCTCCCACTAATTTGGGGGCCACAGAAAAACACAGGTCATAAACAAGCCAGATCCTGGGACAATTTCTGTTGCAAGCTGCTGGTCAACACCATAAGAAGCCTCTCTTTCTTTTACAACCACATTTCATTTTCTCATAGGATGGGAGGGCCTCGTGTGCTATAAAGAACTATTGCTCCCCTGCAGCAAGCACATGTAAGTGAATTTGACTCTGGGAAGACAGGGGTTTCAGGAGCTTGCTGTGTCTCTAAGAAATACATTTTGAACATGCAGAATATCAGCTTTCATTAAATATAAACTGCTAGTTCTAGAAAGCTCCACATGCTGCATAACAAGTGAAAAAGGTTTAGTGAGTTATTGTGTTTTTAAAAGCCTTAGCTGGAAAATATTAGCACATACAAATAATCAGGACAACTTCGGTGATGATTTTTTTTTTTTTTTACTTTAGGAATGCATGCTGTAATTTGGGGGAAAAAAACCCATCTGAATAATTCTAATTCACAGTGCTTGATTTTATTTTTTTTTTTATTATTTAATTGTAATTCACTAATATAATTTGCTTAATTATAAGTGCATAGTTGTAATGCTTCCAGGATTTGTACATAAAGGAACATCAAGCATCTTCTCAAAAGGCAAAGTGGTCACATTTGAGTTATTTCTCCTACTAGAAATCTTAGCAGTTAGGTGTGTGATTAAGATTCATCATTTCTCCTTATATCAATGTAATCAGTATCACGGCACACACATCCTCAGTAGGACAGATATGTTTCAGAAAAATAATCCTGTGCATGTGTTTGGGTTCAGCCATCATAATTAACGTGCAATAACACCCAGAGTAGAGTCTGATGAGAGGAACATGTATTCCCAGCAGCCTGCTGCTGAGTGAGAGCAAACAAAATGCTCAGGAGATGCTTTGGGTTCAAAGAAGTGCTGCTCTTTAGTTCTGTCACCGAGAGAACAGGAGCTGTGCGAAGTCTGAAGCAGCACAGAATTGTTGCTAACATTTCTTATCACCGGTTCCAAGTCATAAACAACCTGTCCTCAAGTGCTCACATGGTGAGTTTGCACAGGTGTGGGATGGCCTGACTGCCACGTGAGAGGGTGTTGTGCATGTGAGAGCAAAAAGAACAGGCTTGTGCCTTAACTGGAGAAACTCAGCACTGGATGTCTTTGTTTTTTGGGCTGTTATATTCCCAAAATAATATAGTATTCATTTAAGAGGCCGGTAGGATTTTCCCCGGGTGGCAGCACCAGGTAATAAAGAGAAAGACATACAGCTCCCTCATTCTGCCCAGGTACACTGGGTGTGTTTAGAAAAGCTTTTAAGAGATGAAAGGGGTAGGGAATGGCTGAGTCTGCTTCCCGCTAAGCACAAACAGAGGGGCAATGATCTAATTGAGCTAGGCAGAAATTATTTGTACCCAACCTTAAAAGAAATGCAGGAATAGTTTTGAAAATCCATTTATTTTCTAGATTCCTGGTAGTATGTTCTGCCTTACGCTGGTGTAGATAGAAGGAGAAAGATTAACCTTTGGATGCTTGTCAGAAAGAGAGGGAAGAATTGCCTGTAATGCCACTGAATTGAAATGTAATTCAGGCAGTGAGTTAGAACAGAGAAAACCTGCTCGTATTGACAGGTACAAATTTCTTGTCTAGTGTTATATTGAATTCCTCTTTCAGTGTTTTCTCTATTTCTTCATCTGCAAGGATTCTGATTTCCACAAGATCCATATTGTCCCTATAATTGTACTTTATCTCAGTGAGTTTCCACCCCACCAGTGCCCGGACGCCGTCAGTGGTCTGCAGGCTGCAGATGGACTTGGTCACAAAGAGCGAGTCAGGTGCTGTCTGCAGGCGGGCATTGCAGCCCCTGAACTCCTCAATGTCTCGTGGCTGAAGGGTAAAGAGATAAATGCGACGGCAAACTTCATTTTCCACATTTTGGGAAGTCGAGGTGCTTGGGTTGAGAACACACTGCTTCCTCTTCACCTTCTCGAGGTACCAGGTCCCACCCTCCTCCTGAAAACGAAAGACCCCGGGAGTCTGAGGCTGATCTGTCCCTGAAATCAGCTCCATTGGCTGCCACAGCTGGTAGGCCATCCCAAACCCCCCATCCACAATGTAGGATTTGCCATCAAGCTCCACTCGTAGCAGCAGATGATCGATTTCATCCGGATAGGCGTCGAGCTCTGGGACATAAACTTTTGCTCCCAGAAGGGTGACGTCGTAGCCAAGAGTTTTCAGGACCCAAGACAGAAGGTAGTTGTTCTCCATGCACCAGCCCCCACGTTTCTTCCTCACTATCTTGTTGTAGGTCGCTTCCAGGTTCAGCTCAATGCTTTCTCCACAGTGGATGCTGAGGTTTTCAAAAGGGACAGCTTGGATGTGGTGCAGGAATATATCTGACATGGTAGCCAGGTCTGGCTTATTGTGGGAGCCACGGTAAGAAATTCTGCCAAAATACTCCTTGATGTCCATGCTGCCTCTGAGAGAAGGGTGGGAAAAAATAATAGGCAGTGTCAGAAGGGGTGGAAGGCTCTTCCCTTATGTTGGGGTGCTCAGAAGAGGAGCAGGATTTGACTAATGTCTGTATCAAAGGCAGCTGAGTAGTTGTGCTGAGAGAAGCCAATGGGGCACTGCTGATGAGCACAAATGTTATTTTTATTTGCCTCTTTTACAGCTGTGACGAGAGGCTCCAGCTGTGCTAAGCACATTTCAGCAGAGCTCCTGCCCAGCAAAGCTACAAATCTCTGTAGGAAGGAACAAAAGCAGTAGCAGCGATGTTTCCCTGATAGAAATTATAGGAACTGAGACTCTCCAGATCTGAACTGCTTTGCTCATGGTTTGACTCAGCAAAGCAGAAAACAAACCCTCCCACTCTTGCAGTGTGATCCAGAGCCTCTTCTGCAACCAAATCTGAGGCAAATCTGTCCTGCCATGGTGTTTCTTTCATTATTTAGGCAGCCAGGCATGAGCTGGTCTCACCTGCTCCTGCTCTCTGTGCTGGTGGTCACAGATGTGACCTGGAGGCTTTTTTAGGGCAGAAAAGGCTTTTTTAGGGCAGCTGCAGGAGGTTTTCTGCTGCATCTGCTGCAAACTGCCTCCCCACAGCACAGCTTAGCTCCCTGCTAAGGGAGCTCCCTGCTTAGGTCCTGCTAATCACGGCCCTTCTCCAGCAACAGGAGGAAACCAAGGTTTGGACCTAAACCAGAAGGTTTAAAGGCCTCACATTTTCTGAGATCATTTTTGGGGATGCAGGTGCTCCTTCTGCTCATGGTGTTCCCACTAGTGGGTGGCTGCCCATGGGTGAGGGAGCAGGCATTGCCCTCCTCTGGGATGGCAGAGGGCTCAGTGCAAGGCTATTTCACAAAGACAGGGGTGGAAAGCAGCTCGAGCCCTTCCAGCCCTTGGTGGAAGGAATGGGATTTTGATGGAGCCAAGTACTTTTGTTATTTTTCCCCAGGCACTGCTAAATTTCCAACATCTGTAAGTATGGAGCAACGCTGTTCCCATTATTGACCCGAGAGGTCTGAAAATGCTCTCAAGTTCCTGTATGCAACTCCCAAAGTAAAATCAAAAGAAACATATCCAGCTGTTCAACAGGATTATAGTCCCAATCTGATGAAAAAATGGCATACCCAAAATTGTATAGGAATTTTGGAAAGGTACTGTCAGTATATAAACAAAGCAGTGAAAATGAAAAATTCCCATTTGGTGTAATATCCAGGCAGAAGCAGAGGGTGCCGTGGTTTGGGTCCCCACATAACCTTGAGGATGGAGGCTTTACAGAACTCTGACTATTACATCATGCCCACCACCGTGTCTCAACATCCAAGCAGGCCTGAGTGGTCCACGATGGGGTTAAGAGCGTCAGAGTCAGGAGGTTCTTTTTGTCCAGCTTTTGGCTGTTCCCAGGATTCTCACAGAACTACGGTTCTATTCATTTCTGGAAACTTGGCACAGGCTTAGTTCTTGTTGTGTGAATTTTAAACCAGCATCACCAGCAATGAGATGTTTTTTTCCCTTTTTCTCCCTTCCTTCCCCTCCGCCACAGCAAGCAGAACATGTGCAGTAACTTTTTACTTACAGGGAAAATGTTGGTGTGGATTTGTCTGTCTGTCCATCTCTTGAGGGTGTTTACAGGGCTGTTTTAATGGGGGTTGCTGCAATGAGGCAGATGGCAGAAATGCCCGAGTTGCTCGAGGCTCACAACTGAGTAAATAAACCAGCATATCTACAACACCGAGCAGCTGAGCTCCCTGCTCTGCCCTTACACCATTTCTGCTGTGTTTTGTCCCCAGGCAGATTTAACTTCCTGGTTAGAGAGCGCTCAGCTACCAAGATCCAGGGATTAAGAAAAAGGCTTACCTGGAAAATCAAGCTCAAATTCCAGTCTACCTCCGGGGCTTGGGGGTGGTTCTAGGCTAGAGCAAGTGGTGCAGCTGGCTGTCCTCTGCTTAGCACAGACAGGGCTTGAGGACTGCTCTCCAGCTGCTCTTCAGGGAAATGTCCTTTCCTTCAACTTGCTTTCACCGCCTCTGTCAGATTGCAAAAGCTGAAAAAAAAAAAAAAAAGAAAAAAAAAAAAAACCGAACCCGAAGGGTGGAGCATGAGAGCTGGAGTGAGCCAGCAAAGCCAGCAGCAGTGTAAACCTGGCTGTTGTTAGAGCACAGGCTGCTTCGCATTTTCACTTGCTTGATGCTGTCTGCAGGGGCCTGCTCAGGCTGTCACCAAAATGTTTTTGTATCAGTAGCTTGCTGGATGTGCTCAGGTGATGTAGGTTTTGTTGTTTGTTTTTTTTTCTCCCAGTCATTGGATTACTATTTGTTTGGAAATGTGGGCAAGGAAAGCTTGCACGCATGCAGTCCAAGAAGGGTTTTGCAGTGTTTCTGAAGAACAGCAAGATTTCAGCACAGTAACCTGCACCTGTAACCTCCTTACCCCAGTCTGCAGCACAGCAACTCCAGTGCTTTGCCTCCTTTGCTCTGTGTGATTTCCATGTGGGTTTTATTGCAGCAGATTTCAAGGAATATAAGAAAGCACTGGGCCAGCAGTGTGACTCCTTTGGTCTTTGCCCACTGGAGTCACCTGCAGATCTTGTTGATGGTGAAGAAGTTCTTGGCACAGTGAAGTATTAACACGTAGGGAGCTCCATCTTCTCAGAGTATTTCATGTTGCTTTCGTGTCTCCCAATTTTGCTTCTGTTTTGTCAAGCCTCATTTATTCATTCCCTGACATCTACAGCTGGATCTTCCCTGTTAGCTCCCCAACAGTAGTTCCAGTCCTTCACATTTAGTGTCAATGCCAAGTTCCATTCAAACGCTGATTTATTAGGATAATTAGCAGAGATAATAAATCATATGAAACAAAGATGTCTGTGATAACCCATTATGCAGCTCCACTCCCATATCAAAATTTGGCTCTTTATCATCCCATCAGTGGCCTGTGTGTGACCCCACAACAGAAAACCCATGCCCAAACCACAAGATGCTGAAGGGAAAGGAGAACCTGCCCTTATCAGGCTCTTCTGTGCAGATCCAAATCAGTACAAAGAGAAAGTTCATACTCCTGTCCGGATCTTGCTTATCCTCTCTTCCCACAGACACTCAATTTGACAGAGGGAAGCCAAAAGTCAAGCAGGCAGATCCCAGTCCTGATGGAAACCATCCTGAAATTCCATGGTCCCATCTCTGTACAACATGAGGAGACACATCCATGCTCCTTGTCTGGAGTCATTTGGGACTGAAGAGGGTGCCAGAACTGAACCTTTGCCATGTTCCCTTATGTGAACTGGCTCAGGGTCAGTTCCAGGGAACTTTGGGGTCCT
The DNA here is from genome assembly GCF_015227805.2 of Hirundo rustica. Classification (NCBI taxonomy): domain Eukaryota; kingdom Metazoa; phylum Chordata; class Aves; order Passeriformes; family Hirundinidae; genus Hirundo; species Hirundo rustica. Next base: position 4,333,999 of record NC_053460.1, read on the forward strand.
TTTTAAATACAGGTATTTTCTGACCCAGAAGTAGCAAAACCAGGTACTTTGATACTCAGCTTTTCTCACCTCCTCTCCCTAAAACCTATCTGATGTTGAACATTTTCCTCCACACCTTTCAAACTCTCATCCCAGCTCACTAGCCTGCATCCCTCTCCTTTTTCTTCATGCACATTTTACAGCCAAGCCATTGAAACCACGAGATCCCACCCTCCCCAGCTGTGCCCAGCGCAGGGCAAAGCTCAGTCAGGGAGTGCCAAAGGTAAGGAAAGGTAAGGAAAGGTAAGGAAAGGTAAGGAAAGGTAAGGAAAGGTAAGGAAAGGTAAGGAAAGGTAAGGAAAGGTAAGGAAAGGTAAGGAAAGGCTGATCTTGATCCCCAAGCCTTGCTGGAGTCTGTTCAGTGCCGTGCCAGATCATCAGGGCTAATTCCAGGTGGGGCAATAAACTGCAATCACAGCTGTGGGTGATGGCCACACCGTGCCCTCAGCTGCCCCCAGGAGCCACAAAGCTCAGCTTGGGCCAGCTGGGGTGGGGAACAGGACCATGGGGTGGGTGTGCAAATGGGAATGTCCTTGGAAAGGACACTGCTGTCCGCTTGGACACTGAAACGCCATTTCCCAGCCTTGGCAGGAGCTGGAGCTGGCTGAGGTTTTCCCAGAAGATCCTTAATGTAATTACACTCACTTTTATATAAATTTAAACTGCTGACAGCGTTAAATTTAATACTGAAACCCTTCTCTCATCCTAACTCTCCTGAGAGGCCTCATCAAAAACAGTTTGCTAGTCAACAATCTCTGTCACTGCCAGGCTCAGGAATGGCTGGGTATTCCAACCTGTGTACCACATGCCAAAAACATTACTGTTTCAGTATTTTCTAAGAGGAAAATATTCTCAAATAATGAAAAAGTGAAATGACCAAAGGAGACTTACATGTGTATGAGTACAAGGGGGAGATAAGAGTTTGCTCAGCCTCTGAAATACCTTTGGTGAGATAGATAGATAGATAGATAGATAGATAGATAGATAGATAGATAGATAGATAGATAGATAGATAGTTTCTATCCTTTAAAGAAAAAAAAATCTTTGTAAATATGCCCAAATGCAGCAGCAGTCACCATTTATGAGCTGTGAAACTACCAAGCCTCATCCTCAGCAGGGTTAAATTGTCCTCATTTCACCAGAACCGCGTTGCAATGCTGCTTCCACTCACCCGGCTTTGGGTCTGCTCCTCAAAAAAGCTCCTCTAAAACCATAATGCTGTTTCGGTGCAAAAACCCTCATGGACTTCAGTGGGAATCTGGATCAGTCACAGTTCAGGCAATCAGCCTGGAAACATGCAAAGCAGGAACAATTACATGAGTTCTGTCATTCCCATTACTCAGGCTTTTTTTTTAAAATATATATATAGATTTTTTAATTATTATTATTATTATTATTTTATTTATTTATTTTAGTTGGGTGGGAAGGAAACCTTTTATCTCGGTGAAGAGTGTTACAGTGACAGCAAAGGGAAAAAAAAAAAAAGCAACTGTGCCTTTGGAAAACACATTTTCATTACAATGTACTAACACACATCACAGAAATAATATATGTTTGTGATGACAAAGTATTCCCACCACTCCACTGCTGAATTTGGTGTACAAGTGGGGGAAAAAAAGGAGAGACGCTCTGGATTAAAAATGCTCTCCCTGAGCATTTTTACTTACCTTTACTGGGATTTTGTTGGCTTTCTGCCCTGCAATATGCTTGGGGGGACACACAGGTGTGACTCCCAGGTGGCACTGCAGGGACTCATGCACAATTAAATACCCTTTGCACAGGTTTTTTCTGCCTGCCCTGTATGTTTACAGCTGGTATGGACAGCACAAAGCAATCTGCACCATGTAGAGGTACATGGAAAAGAAGAGAGGTGAAGTTTCAAGAATCATCCCTTTCCCAAAAAAAAAAAAAGCTCCACACCTGCTGTGATGACCCACACATTATCCATAACAATATAACTTTTTTTTTCTAGCAAGGAGCAATTTGATCCTTGATGGTACAAGCTACTGAATGGCCTTTTCTGTGGGATGATGAACCTGATTAATTTGACATCATCCCTGGGCATTTTCATCCCATAAGGTAAAAGGACACTAATTTCCATGCAGTGGTATTTCCTTTTCCTCATCACACCGTTGCAAATTGATGCTACACCCAGGGCAGTGTCTCCTCACAGGCAGATGCTGAGGATTCTGTCATGATGGAAGATTGTCATCCACTTTCCAAACCCTTATTTAATAGGAGCTGTGGTGTGAAATTCTGGCCAAATAGTCCTTAAAAAGTAACCACCTGCTTTTTAAGCATCTGGAGGCACATTTCTTCCGCTCCTCTGTTTAAAATAAATAGAGCTGTCATGGAGGAACGCCTGCGGTTCAGCCACGTCCCTCTGAGACCAAACCAAGCACTAGATTTGTCAATTCACACTAATGCTATTTTTAATTGCTTTCTCAGCTGTTGTGCTGGGACCTGCCCAGCACACCTTGTGTTGCAGTGCAGCCCCTGCCATCCCCTGGGCCACACAAACACACTCAAACATGATGTTGACAAATACGTTGCTGTCTCTGGGGCTGGAGGCTGAGACCCTGAACCTGGGGTGGTGATGGAATAAAGTGCCTTCGACTCAGGACAGCCTTCTGCTAAAACATCCGAGCTGTGTAAACCCTTTGGGACATTTCCAAGGTGCAGCAGGACTCAGCAGCCAGCCAGGCCAGCAGAGCAGCTGCAGTGTCCTTTCTCCTCGTTCTCCAGCTTTCATGAGCGGCACCAGGTGCTCCCCAGCTCTGCAGGGAAGATGGGGTGAGCAGGTCTGTAAATCCTTCCCTTTCATCCTCCATGAAAGCACTAAGCAACCTCACCGAATCATCTGCCTTTTGCCAGGTCCTTACCCAATTTGTAATTATTCCTCCAATTCCTGTCTATGTCAGCATAGCTATTGGCTTTCCAGACAACATTGTATCAAAGTCTTTACTGAAACGCAGCGCCCGAAGTCCCACCACACATTTCTTCCTCCTAGAGAATCTCACACCTAATCATAGAAACCCGGTAGTTAATTTGTGCTACCATTTTTAATAAACTCCCATTCTGTGGTTATTGCTCACAACAGTCAGAGGCGGCCCCAGCATCTGATGTGCCTGAATCTGTCTCTCCCCTTACACATCTATCTGAGGGATATTCTCCAGCGGCATCCAAAATCAGACAGTGAGAATGTATCTTCTGCTTTCAGCTAATAATTGAGAGACTAAACCTGCCTGGCTGCTGGGCACTCAAGGGAAGGGCTTGGAAATTGGCTGAGAGCTTCCTTCTCAACTTTTGTCAAAGCAGCTCCTGAATGTTTCATCATATGAAAATTTGCCTGCATATTTATGTGGCCACAAAGATTCCTGGGTTAAAGCTGCAAAATCAATTCACCCACTGCATCAGTTGTCCATCCCCGCTGTAACCCCAGCTGATCTGATTGGGTTTTCATCACCCTGCACAATGGAGACATAAACAGGCAATGTCCTGCCCCATGCTCCTCAGAGAAAGATTTTCTTTTCATCCTTTGCTCATTAATGTACCATTCCTGGGGCTCAGCCCCAGCAGGCTGCTTGGGCAGGACAGCAGAATTGAACTCCAGCCTGGCCAAGCAGGTATGACTGTGGCCAGAAAGCCTGGCTGATACCACCCAAAGAAAAATCCTTTTTTTTTAAACTGCCATCAGTCAGTCAAGTAACCTGGAGTGGAAAACATTCAATCAACATCACAAAACCAGTTAGTTCCTACCGCTGCTGAGCACAAACCCAAATCCTGCTTTGGTTCAAGATGCAAACCTGAATTGTAGCTCTGCTGCCCAGCTAGCATTTCCTCTTTATTTGCCTTTTCCCTTGGCAGAGGGAGAGCTGCTGCCACACCACATATTCCAGCCACGGAATTGAGTTCATTTTGCTTTCCCCTCCCTGGGGACTAGCTCGTACTTTCAAAGCCGCACATCATTTTATTAGTTCTATTCCCAGTCTCCAAAACGTCAAGTTTCTCTTCTATGAATGTGCTGCAATTTAGTACCATCAGCAAACTCTGCTGAGGCAGGGAGAAATGCAGACCCAGGGAAGATCCCTGCAGAAATCATCCTCCAGCCCTTCCACAGCTTTGCTCTCTGTCAGCCCTGCAGCTCTTTAATTCACATTATCTACCCTCACTTTTAGCCCACCTCTTCTCCTGGCTTCTGATTTTTTTGTGCTAAGTGTTCAAAATTCTGATTTCTTTTTCTTTTTCTTTTTTTTTTTTCATATATGTTTAGTGTTTCCACCGGTAGGACCTTTGTGAAACATCAGTGATCACTAGATGTCACTGTGATTTTATTCTGTCTCCAGCCCTACTGAACCTTTGTGATCCCCAGGCTGTAGAGAACTTGCCTTAAAATCCTTCTGAAGAATTTTTTAGTGATCAGAAAATTACCCAGCTGCTCTCCTGACGGAGGGTTTCCTGGCCTGGGAGGGGAGAACCAGCTTTGGCTGAGTTTTTTGGGGCAGTTGTTGGCTCTGGAGCGTGAATAATGCAAACTTTGGGGCCAAACACTCACATGTGTGTGTGTGTACATGTGTTATACATGGCTGCACACACAGTTTCTGCCCAACAAATGAAAAGTCCTGTACACATGTGTATGTACATGTGTTATACATGGCTGCACACACAGTTTCTGCCCAACAAATGAAAGTCCTGTACACATGTGTGTGTACATGTGTTATACATGGCTGCACACACAGTTTCTGCCCAACAAATGAAAGTCCTGTTCATTTTCTGCGTTATTGAATCCCCCCGGTGTGTCACTGGGGCTGGGACATCTGTAAGGCTCTTCTGCCCATTTCCCTGTAGTTTTAATGACCAAATGCACTCAAAATTTTGTTGTTTTTCCTTACTAATAACCTCATTTCTCTCTCAAACACAAAGCCCACGTTCCTTCACCATCATCTAAGCACTCCCATCTCCTTTCTTTCCATCCAATCATCCCATTCCTACTGAAACTTCAGTTAAAACCACAGGCTTTAGAACTCATACAGCTCTGTAAGAAGCATCTTGCCTCTTTTCCTTACCTTAAAAGATGCTACAGAATACATTTCTTCAAGGCCAATGCAAATCCACACTCCCTATTTCCTGAATTGTTGATTTCTCCATTGTACTCAGCCTTTGGGATATGGCAATTTAAATATTATAGACCACACTCCTGCATGGGCACACATGGGATTTAGTCTTTTCTTTTTTTAATTGGAAAAAATCCACCACTAAAATTAGTGGAAACGCCTGCTTAAAAATCGTTTGTCTCCATCTGATGACATTATCCAGATCAGCAGAATAAGGCTTCACTCTGCACTCCAGTCCCGCTGGGGAATATGCCAAAATCAGGGCTTTCAAGAGCAAGCAGCTCCCGGGGGTGCAGCGCTGGCAGCTGAGCCCGAGGAACCAAAGCTCTTTGCTGGCATCTTTTGGTGAGCAGGGAGAAAGGACCAAGGGCCATGGCAGTGTCCATGTCCCTGCAGTGGCCTGGGACACAGTGGCAGAGCCCGGACACATCCAGGAGAGCTTCAGAGCCAGGAAAGCGAATTTTCTGTGAAGCAGTTCCAGGGAGTCAGGATGGTGTGAGAGCTGCTGGGGGGTGAGAGCTGGGCAGAAGCCAGCTGGGAATTCTGTAACTTCTTGCCCTCTGAACTCATCCACATTGATTTTGTCACCTTCTGCCAGGGTTACAACAGGATTTTAAAGGTGGGTGCTGTTACTTCTACAAGCCAGGGGTGGGCTGCCTGGGCAGGGGGTAATGCCACAAATAAAGGCACCTTCTGGCTTGCTACTTTCACCCAAATTACATGGGTTGTCCATCTCTAGTAATCCCAACATCTTGGCTGCTCTAATATAACCTCTATTATGCTCTAATAACCTGGTATCAACACCATCTCAGTTTTGATGAGCTATTCAGGACTCATTAAAGAAAGCCTAAATGAGCAATAATGCTTCTGGACAAGAGTTCTGTTTTTCTCTGGAGCCACCAGAGGAAATTTGTTGGTGATGATGTCAAACACCTTTTGTCTTCTGTGTCAGGCACAGCCTAAAAAGTCCTAAATTTCCTTTGGGTTCTGTTAATTAGCTGAAGTGACACAGTTCCCCCTTTAGAAACTCTCCTCCACGTCTCGCTCAACAGCACACAACCACATTTTGTCTGATGAGTAACAGCAGTAGACAAATTCAAAGCAAAGAGACAAGTTTTGCCACTGATTTTAGGCAAAGGTTAGGATTATGCTGCTTAATTCACTCTGATTGCACTTTATGCAACCGGCCTTGAATGAAATTATGGTACCCATCAACAGATCTCACTTATCAACATGGACTCGGAACCTTGTTACATCATTACAACCACATCTCCGTTAGATTAGGGCCCAGCAGACAGAGGACCTTGTTAATTGGAGACTCATTAGCCACAGGAAAAAAGCTGATACAGAGCCGCTGATGGCTTACCTGGGGCAGGAGGAGTGGGTTTGGGGTGTGCTGGATGCAGCACCTGGGCTTTGCACGCGTCTCTTGTCACGCTCAGGGTCCTGAGGGTTGACGTCTGTGGGTACATGGAATCCTGCCAGCTCTCATTGTACCCCTCTGCCAGGAACAGCACTGGAAGGTCTTTCCTTGGGATCACTGGCAAAAAATGTATGGAGGGACAGAGAAAACAAAGCACGTAATTAATGAAAATAACATCCTGAACCTGCTTTCAAATATATAGCAGGCTCCTCTGAAGGAACTGCACGCTCTTTCTTACTTGTTTTGAAGGTCCATAGAGTACCTGGAACCTGACCCTGCATACATAAAATGAATTGAAACATTTCAATTACCGGTGTGACAACTTTAAGCCCCATTTAAATACTGGCAGCTCCCTAAACATAGAATGTCTCTCCAGGTCATTGACTTAGTTCAACAAATTCAACTCAATCAGGAACCCCTTCAACAAAAGCCAGCATAAACCACTGTCAGTCCAAAGTGAGGGATTGCATATTGAGAGTTAGCACACATTTCATTTCATCAGTTGGAAAACAGACTAACATTGCACAGAAAACACTTCAAAATAAGACTGAAGTTATGTAGAACACCCTTACATAAACATTACTGTAAATCATACTTTTGAACAGATTTAATCTTTGTTTGCCCAAAAATACCCCAGAAGACTGTCTTGAACAACACAGGGCTGTGAATTCATAGCAGAGATTAGTTAAAGCAGATGGTGAGCCCGTGTGGATGTGCTCCATCAGAGCAAACGTGGCCATAATTGGATTTATTTTAATTCACTTACATTCTGACTACAGGAGAAAAGCAGACAAGCCCCGAGGTTAGGGCTCCCAGGGAGCCTTGCTCTCAGCTCCATTTTGAAATGGGATTTGAATGCAGAAGCAGCACTAGGTGTTTATAAACGAAAGTGAATCCCCAGTCTTGAAACACTTATTCACGGTCAGACCTCGCCTCCATAATTCACTCTGACTGGCACTTTATGCAAGTGGCCTTGAATGCAGTAAGACGCCCCATGCACTTATTGAGGTGTTTTTGTTCTGGTGGGTTCAGTTCTCACCGGGTTTGCAGCAGAGGAAGCAGACAGGTTCCCGTGGGGAGGTGCCAGGCAGCACAGAGCCAGGGATGGAGGGCAGGAGCCTCCTGCAGCCACATCTGGAGCCTCGGATGTGCCGCATTCCCCCCTCTGCCGCCTGCTCCCTTCAGGGATTTGCTTTCTGCCTCTTTATTTGTGGGGTTCTTGTATTCCCACGTGGCTTATCTGCTGCCTGAATGGTCCCAAATCATCATTGTTAGCCTGGGTTCCTCGTTCTTGTGTGCTTTTTCCTCCTAGAAGGGTGCTGGTGGCCGGAGCCCTGACCACTCCGAGGAGTCGTGCTGTGGCTGGGAGCACTGCAGCACGAAAGGGGAAGGGCTTCATTTCTCTCTGTACAGAGCTGCAATGGGTGCAAATATATCCCATAATTACAGGCATATTGCTGTGCAAACACATAATAATTGCAGCTCTCCTTTCCTGATGAATTATACGTGACGGGCCACCCCCCATCCCTAGCTGGACACGTGTTGTGTTGACTGGCCGTGCTGAAACCTGTCATCACGAGCCTCAGTTTCCCTTATAATTTCTCTCTTTCAAACTGCCTCAGCAGCCCATGAGTGCAGGAAACGTGCAAGCTTCTGCCCAGCTGCCCACAGCAGCCAGGCCAGCTGGATGACCACGTGGAGAAGGGGCAGATGGTGCGTGGGAAGGAATGGACTGCCTGGCCCTGCACCTCTGGTACTTTTTATTTCATTGAAACTGGTCCTGCGTGTGTGTGTGCTGATTCTGTGCTTGAATCCTGGCTGGGTGAGGCAGTGCCCAGCTGATGCCAGGCTCTGGCTGCCTGCTGAGGCGTGGAGAGCACAGCAGCAGAAGCACAGCGCTGCCACACGTGCCAGCCTTGTCCCTGGCTCAGGCGCTCTGGAATTACCGCTGATCTGCTCGAGCAGAACCCAAATACAATTTCAGTCATTCATCACCAAATCAAAGCCTGTTTCCCCATATTCCAGCACGGAGCAACGGGAAAAGACCAAGCTGGCATCTGTGCTCAGCCTTAACCAGGGCAACCCTTCCCTGAGCCTGGGGAAACAGCTGCCAGGAGCCCTCCAGCACACAGGTGGTGCTTCCTTCCTGCGGCTGTTTCTTTCAAACCTTCCCTCAGCCACGCTCACCCACAACTGCTGATGCAGGCTGGCAGCAGCCTGTTCTTGCAGGCTGCCCAAACTACGTGTCCAGGCTCAAATCACATCCATGTTCCTTGTCTGAGTACCAGTTTTGCTCGGTGTGAGACCAGCCCGCGTTCCAGCACCCGCCCAGAATCTTCCAGCTTCACTCAGCGTTTCCTTTCGGGTTTGCTAATTAATTCTTGGTGCCTCGTTATGTTCCTTGCAGATTGGCTTTTCAAAATATTTCCGTAATTGGCCCGAATTTCTCTCACCAGGCGTCTGCGAACCAGTCTTCCTGCGATGTGTTTGAGCACACAGCCAGGCAGTGGGGCGCAGGGGACTGTCCCAAAGGAAAGCAGGATTTGTGGCACTTTGGTGACATCGCCCATTCCTGTTGTCTCCGAAGCATCACAGGTTCTGGGTATGGCCAGGAAGGTGGGACAGGACTGCTTGGATTGCTGCACAGACCAAAGCAATTCCAGCAGTATCGTCCTTGAGCAAGATGGGAAGGTCTCTAAATTCAGGTTGTGGGAGTCTGTTGGTCCTGAAAGGTTCATTTCCATACCCGTGCTGTGCACAGCCTGCTGAAATGCCCAGAGCAGAGGCACTCTCACCTCTGATGCCTCAGAGAAGCCCCAGCAGCCACTAGATGTCACCAGGATTTTACTTCCTTGGTAGTTTCTGCCCAGCTGGGACCATAAGAAATAAGAGAAAAATCATATCTAATCATTAATAATAAAGAATGATTCACCTGTTACAATGAACACCGAGCTCAGAGAAGAGAGAAGTGACCCAGAATCCTGCTTTTGTGCATCCCATCTCTGGGAGGATTTAGACAGAGCACTTGTATGCATGGACATGACTTTTGTCTTTTTATGGCAGGAGGAGAGTTTGAAATTTAAAAATTGAGTTTCTCCAGCCAGGCATCAGGCTAAACCTTAATGCACTTGTGGAAGCTCTGCTTAATTATCCAGCCCTTTTATCTGTAAAATTATCCCCGCTGTGTGGTATTCCTGCCTGGAAAGAAGCAGGAGAGCAGCACCACCTGGGCATTAAAGTGGACAAGGGAAGATTTGGGGATGAGATGGACCAAATGGCTCCATGTACAAACAAATCAGCAAAGCCACGGCTGGGAATTCCTCCATCTCTCAAATGTGTGAAGCCATAAGAAAACAAAGGGCCCCAGTGATCAGTGCAGCTAACACATTTATTTCCATTAACCTGCCCTGTTAATTATTAACCTGCAATCGCACCATTCATAATCCAGGGGATAAAGATTAGATATTGTGCTCATAACCCCAGGAAGATCCACTTTATCTCTCACCTCACAGGCATAAAATCACATAAAGTCAGCCCCAGGCAGAGATTTTGGCAATCCACCACCAGCTCAGTGAGCACTGGTGCCTCTTGCAGTGTCCCAACCTCCAAACCTGTGCCAGGGTAAAATGCAGGAAACCTGCCCAGATATGCGCTCAAACACACGCTGCACAGAGCAAGGGCTGTGTGCAAATCCTACCAGGGCCCTCCTGAAGTGTCCCACGGTGGCAGCACAGCTCATGCCAAAGCATAAAAACCCCTCTTGGCTTTTGCTGATTCTCTCCCTCATTAACACCTAGCTCAGGTGTCTGCTCATCACAGTCCAAGATATTTAGCTCCTGAATTGAACAGAATTACTTTGGGGTTTTTTCCTTAAAAACCCTCGTCTTCAACGGTTGGCTTTTTTTAACACTGATATTTTCATATTCCTCCCCCTATACTGGCACGAACCCTAATGCCTGCAGGTTCCTCTCTGGTTTTTGGATCCTCAGTCCACCTCATCCTTGTCCCGTTGCTCTGCTTCCTTGGGTCCAAGATGTTTGTGCAAGTCCATCCCCCTCACGTTCACCAAAACCGAGGAACACGAGAGCCCTTCAGAAGGAGCTGAGCTATTGACCTCAGCTCGTGCAGTAATTCAGCAGATCCCTGGGAGGATGGCTTTGGACAGGCCCTGAAAGGCATAAATTTCGGTAAATAGGGGTCTCTTTCTGCATTAATTCCCTTCAAGATCTCCATAGCAGAGTGACAGTGTCCATACCCCCACCAGACCCGGATCCATCCCATTTCTCTGCTCAGATCCAGAGGTTTATGCCTCACTGCAAGGACTACTGGAGATACCCACATCTGCTGAAAGGATTATTCTGGGCCTCCTACGGCACATATTCTTTCAATCTGAAGTCCACTGTCATCCAAGAAAAGTCAAACAAAACAGTGTTTACATCTCTGTCTGAAGACAGCTTTATAAAATAAGTCCAGGGATATTTTCATTTTTGCCTAGTGACACATGAAATATTTAATACAAAAGAAAATATGCCTGGCTTGGAACTTCATCCAAAAATGACAAGTCCAAAATTATCTCAACTTAGAAATATTACTAACCAGATTGTTAGTCTGAGGTTTGGCTTCTGACCACTTCTTCCAGCAGTGCTGCTAAGCTTGGAATTCATTGCAGTTTTTGTATTTTCTGTGGAAAGAAGGTGAAACAGGAGATGCATTTCGTGGCGACTTCTTGCACAAATGCAAAAGGGCAAAAGTTACTTACTTTAATTTCTTTCATGTGAGAATATCTGACTTTGTCTCTTTGTACCCTGCTGCTGGTTCAGTTTTTCTGATGGTAAGACCAATGTAACACTCAGAAGGACCGACCAGAGCTCATTTCCACAAGGAAGGCAAAAAGAATTTTATCTCCATCTCACATGCCACATTTTCCATAATCATCTTCTCTTGCTTCCCATCCCACCCTGCTCAGCACAGAAAAGATCCCCCTGACAGGTGGGGAAGGTGATTCTGCACCCTCTGCCCACCAGAGGCACGGGTCCCACCTGTGAAAATCTCTCACAGGGATCAGACCAGAGCCACAAGGAATCAGAAATCTCAGAAATCAGACACTGTTCAAACTCCCCAGATTTGCCTTTTTTTGTTTTTGGGGGTTTTTTGGGGGGGTGGGGAGGGGTTTGTTTTTGTTTTGTTTGGGTTTTTTTTAGGTTGATTTTTTTTGTTGTTTCAACCAGGCAGGTATATCCACCCAGGGCTATGGTCTCTTAAGAAGTGAAAAAACTCATTCCTAATGTCTAACAAGAGGTGATGGAGCCTTCCTGTGTGTTGATCCCTGCATTGTGTGGGAGTGGCCACTGTCCCAAACAATGACACTTCCAGCATCACCAGAAACCCCAGGAGTTGGTCACCTCAGCGATTCACAGACTTTAAAAAAATGAAATAAAAATTTTAAATTTTCTTTCGCTTAAAAAATGATACAGCTGCAAATGGCACAGATGGGCAATCCTTTGTCTGGTAAATCACCCGGCCCAAAGGCTCGTGCCTCAGTGCCAGGTGCATGATGAGAGCATCTGGAGGCCAAATTTTCCATGACAACCTCAGTGCCTTTAACAAGCTGCCCCCAAAAGCAAGTGCCAGTGTGAGTGGTGGCTGCCACTGACATGAATAACGCACTGGAACGATGCATCTTGCCACTTCTCAGCCCAGTTAGTTTCATACCACTTATCTGACTTGTCTTTTTGCATCAAGCCAAACACTTTGGATGCCCCTGATGTATTTTATGAGACTTTCTTGCTGTTGTGTTTGATGGTCCTATTTGTGATTCAGCAAATGGCACCTAAGTCATCAATATTCTGTCTGGGTGGACATTTTATTTATCTACAGAGCCACCATATGAATTCAGCTGGTTCACTAGAGGTCAGACACTTTTCATCTTCTCCATGAGCCATGGAAAATTGAAAGATTTAAACCCCCTTTGAATTCCTTTGATTAACTCAGTCAAAATATCACGCTCCTTTTTTCAAACTCAGAAGCAGAATTATCTCCACTGTAAATCTACCTCATTTTGACACATTGATCTCTGCATAATGGGTAACATCAAGTGCTGAGGCATAAACTGGAAGCAGAGGAAGAGTTATAAATGGTGCTGTTAGCAATTATCTTCCATACGTACACAGTTCCTTTGGGCTGGTTAAAAAAAAAACAAACCAACAAAGCATAAAATTGATAAGAGCTGTATAATTTTCTCTGGGGGAACAAGGTCTGGGATCCACTCATGTGGGAATTGCACCCTTGTGGCACAAAGTACCCATCCTGAATCAACAAATGGTTCAACAGGGTTCCACACTTACCTCGGTCTCATTCACCCAGCTGGACCAAATCCAGGTGCCTGCAATGCCACTGCTTTCATCACACTGTTTAAAAAGCAAGAGAAATTCATTATGTTTCAGGAATGTGAAGGAAAGGAGAAGCTGAAGACCAGTTTTCAGCTGCTTCCCACCTACCTCGTGCAGCTGCACAGTGCCACGGCTTGCAGGGCCAACAGGGACAGGGAAACCCAATGACTAAACCAACAGAATAACGAAAATTTTGTCCTGGATATACCTCTCATGTGTTTTTCCTGCTGGCATCTCTGATTATTTTATCAATTTGTAGCTTATTAAATTTTTAAGGCTGCTTAACTAATCCAAACCTTTGCACATTAAAGTTGCAACATTTTATATAAAAGCATGACTTAAACCCCATTTAATTAAACAGGGAAATCCCTATGCAGATACACTTACATCAGTTTTAGTGACTTCTTCCTAGTTATTGCATCTGACCTGGAACTGGTTTAAGACTTATTAAAATAAGCCACTCTCTCAATACACCATGACTTGCATTCATTTAGTTAAATTAATGTGAAAAGTGGAATCAGATTAAACAAGAGCAAATTCTTCATGTTGGCAGGACTTAATAGCAATTGTTGGTGCGATTTAGACGCTGCTGCCCATAACCACAGAAACTTCAAATACATTTAATCATTTTATCCTTAGTTTAATCGTCTTACCCTTTATGCAAGCGAGGACTGACTTCTTCCAGTACAATCGGCCTGAGCACCTGGACGAAACATCCATAAGTTTTCCCTGGATAGTTTGCAGGGATGTAGAGCTGAGATCATGAGAGTTCTTCTCATCCTTCCCATTTCAGTACATCTACTTTCTGGTACATTTTTTTAGCCTGTATTTCCTCCACTGGTTTAAAGGAATGTCACAGGCACAACGTCTAAAGTCCTGTGAGGATAAAGACAGATCAATGCATACTGTAGCTCCATCTCAGAAATAAATTAGATTGGCTTAAAATTATTTGCTTGCAGAAATCTCTTTAGCTGTGTATTTTCCTGTAGACATTTATATATTATTCAATAAGACTTTCCCATGACATGCTTGGTGCCAATGAAAAGAGGAATTCATGGGAATAAAAGTCATGCAGGGGAAGCAGAGGGGCCAGGTGCTGAAACGTGAGGAAATCCTGGTGGATAACCCAGGTGGTTTCAATGGAATTCTTCAGTTCTTCCTTCATTTGGAAATTAGCAATGCTTTTATGCAATTTGGATGATTTTTTTTGGACCACTGAGACATGTTTTAACCCCTCACAAGGAGCTGGGTGTACGCACATCCCCAAAACACCATCCCATGGCCCTATGCCTTTGGGCTCATCTCTACTCTCTCCTCATTCCAACTTTATGTATTTTCAGGAGGCAGCAGTGCTTTTGTCCGTGGTTTACAGGAGTTTCGTGTTCCCGGGATCTGTCAGGATGTTTGGGTTTGTTCCTGCACTGCCGGCCGAGCACCCGCCTCCCACACCAGCGGACAGCCAGCCACATTCCCACAGCCACCACAAAGAGTTTCCATCACAGACTGCGCCCAAGGAAATGAGTGCATCGAATCCTTGCCTCCAGCAGGGCAGCAGATTCAGCTCTTGGCTTTGGTGTCACCGCTGTCCCCTGGGTGACCCTGCTGCCCCTGCAAACACCGCTGGTTTGCACAGCGGAGATGGGGAGGGGCCTCACTGGAGCACAGAAACTGGGAGATATAAAATGCATTTATCAACACCACAGCAGTAAGAGGAGGTTGCCACAAGGTCAAGGGAGAGGTGTCCAAAATAAGGATAAACAAGTTGGCAGGGAGCAGCAAAGGAGGTCACAGTCATGCAGGATGCAGCCCCGGGCTCTCTGGGAATGGCACCACTTCAATGAGCCTTTTTTACGTCCTTAAAAAGCTTGAGTTGAATGAGTTTCTCGTTCCAACCAACTGCCAGGTAATAACAATTTGTTTGCTATCAACCATCTGACACAGAGTCAGCGCCGTGCGGGAATACCAGAGCTTTTCCTTCTGTCAGACCCCGAGCTGAAAAGAGTCAGTGTGCCTCCATCCAATTTGGCCATGAAAACGCTGGTGAGGTATTCACAGCAGCCCTGGCCTGAGAGCAGCTTGGCTCTGAAGACCTTCAGCAGTGTTTCTGGCCACCTGATTTCCTGCAACTGGGGCGAGATGACTGGCTGGCAGTCAAAGAAGGGGAAAAGCAAGAGAGGATTGGAGCAACTTGTGGGTGGTGATAAGTCTCATCTGAGCAAGCAGAACAAGATGACCTTCCTCTTACTAGCCTGAATCGTGTTCTGACAATGTTTGGGGGTTGATTTTTTTTAAAGGGATTATCCCTTACTATGTTGAAATGCTTTTCCACTGAACTTCTAAAAACCTTTCCTGGTGACCTGACTCACAGCTCCATGAATCATCAGATGTTCGATCAATCAATCAATCATTGACTTTTGTTTTTTGCAAAATAGCCATTGATGTTGTATGCTATTAGTTTCTTGGCATCTTATACTAGAATTTCATCAAAGCAAAATGCTGATGCAATTAGCAAAGGATATCAATTTATGCAGCAATTCACATTATCCCTTAAAGCTTCATTAGCCTCAGAAGCTCAGGCACTGGAGGGAAAATTTGGGGAAGAGCTCTGCTACCTTCTGCAGCTCAGCCCATCTGCGCTGCTGCTGGGCTCCCACACCAGGCTGCCCTTTGCAGCTGGGAAAGGGAAATTTGGCAGCACCCAGCTCCTCAGCACAGGGACATCCCCTGCCTCCATGTCCCCTGCTCAGCCTGAGCACCCACTCACCCCTTGGGCAGGAGCCAAAGCCATTGTGCGGGGCTGAACGCGTTTCTACAGCCAGAATCAAAGCAGCCTGGGGCATTATTTGCAAGAGAAAAGGAAAACAAACTAAAATTCACCTTTCCTGTCCCAGAGAGAGTCTGGAGCTCCTGCTGATGGGTGATGCTCTCCTTCTGTGCCGGTGTGCCCCGACCAACTCGTGCTTCTCCCCTTGTTCCCTACAAACACTCCTGAGGTCAACAAGGCATAATTGTCCCATCATTTCACAGAAAAGCCACCGACGTCAGCAGGAGGCAGCTGCTGGTGGGATGGAAACCTCACTTAGCAGCCCTTTTGCTGGGAAGGTAATTTGGTCTTTAAAACTCTGAACACAACCACCTCTTTGTACCTGTTTCACTGCACTTACCAGTAAATATTTGATCTCTGGGGTTTTGGTGTGGTTTGTTTTGTTTGGGTTTTTTTCCTCTTTCAGCTGAATAACTTTTATTATGTTGATCCACGTTGTTGTCTGTCTCCCTGCAATTCTGAATACGAGCCTTGCCCTTGACTGCACAGCACAATGAAAGCCTCCAGGTCACAGCTTTCAAAACACTTGATATTGGTTTGTTTTCTTTCTGGAAAGAATAAATAATATTAACCTCTCTTTTAGTGTGGAGGAAAGCATAAAAAGGAAAAGGCTTTCAGCGGCATGTCAAAAAGACTGGTATTGGGCTGGGAGGATTTTAAAGCCATTGACTTACTTGCACAGCTTGACACAAAAATTAACTCATCTCCCAATTTGCTGAATAATTGAAGTGCATCATCAGATTTCCAGTCACATTGAGGAGACAGATTTACTGGAGCAGCCAGGTGAAACAATATTTTCCTTTAGCCTGCACATCCCAGCTGGAGCTGGCTTGTACAAAAGACAGGTACTGCCACAGTGCTGTACCTGGAAGTGACAGCTCAGGGAGATTACACAGGCTCAGGCTGGTCCTAGACAAGCAAAAAGTAAATGGTCTGCACATTCCTACATGCAGATATTTGATTTATCCCACTGTAAAACTGTTCTGATACAAATTCTACCCCTTACTATTCTTACTTATTCTCTTTAACACCCTAGTTTTCAACTTTCTCCCAAGTTTGCAAGACAAAAGAGGCCTAAAAATTAAAATGCAATTAATTGTGCTATTTTACTTGTCTACAGTGACATACATTATTGTCTTCTTAAATTTTTAGCAGCTTGGAAAACAGCAGGAATTAGCAGAGGATTTTCTAAGTGAACTAGCCCATTTAAATTAACTGCGTTATCCAGCTTCCTTCTGGCTCCACGCTTGAAAACAGCAAATCTGAATGCTAAAAAACAGCATTATTGCTGTGCTGGAGGTGAGAACAGTCTGGTGGTAGGGACGTTACATGGGATTTGGGGAGACACTCCCAGTTCCATCCTCCTTGGCAGGTGTGTTGAGTGAGCTCAGGGTTGTCACATACAGACAAATTTTTAGAGCAGCCACTTGCCCACTGATGTGGATCAGCAGCCACAGGACTCATGGGCAGGAGCTCCTGGGGCATTTGCTGTGCTGAAGTGCTGGATTGCAGCCTCCCAAGTCAATATCAAACTTTTGGCATGCATAGACCTTTTAAATAATCAGATCTTAAATTTCATTAGAGGACCACTTCAGAAGATCAGGTGCGAAGAGCCCAGTGTGCACCAGAGCAAAAAGGGCACGTCAGGAAGCCTCAGGGTCTGTGGCAGCTCCTGGGAAGTCCCAGAAAGGAAACAAAACACCTGACACCTTGCAAGGGAAACACTGGAGCTGATATTCACTTTTCTGAATCTCACATCCAGGATAGGAGAGCTTGGCTCTGCCGGCACTTCTAGGAGCATCCCTGTGTCTGCTCTTTCCAAGCAGGGGTTTTAGGAGTGTCTATTGACACCCAAAATTTACACCCCTGATCCAACTGAGAGTCTCTGCATGAGACAAAGCAAAGATGACTTTGGTCTGAAATCCAAGACACTTCCTCACACCAGTGGCTAACCAGGAATTACTCTGGCAGGATTACCTCAGTGCATCTTCTGTTTAACTGCAGAACAACTTTACCTCCTGCCTTCATAAACTCCATCATTGCACAAGCTGCTGTGAAATCATGGAGCAGTAAGAGGCTGTCATCTACATTTCTCTGAACCTCTGCAGAACTGATAAAATTGTATTTCTGGATAAGATTTAAAAGAATAAATCCCATCCAATTAAGAAGCACAGCCAGGCAGTCATGGAGAGTAAGAGGAAAAAGAAGTTTCAAGGTGAAAGATTGAATCTGCCTAGATGGATCCAAGAGAGGAGTGTAAGGGCTCTGGAGGGAGAGGTGCACTTTAACTAATGCTGTCTGGTGGGAACCTCTACCAGATACAGCCTGAGGGGCACCATGGGCACAAAGAAAAACACAGAGCCCACTGTCAGGAAAGGAGAGGTGAGAAGGTGAGATCCTCTCCAGTTCCGTTTTAGTGCAGTAAGCCGAGACTGTTTTCCTCATTTCTTCATTCTTCGTTTTGGTTTTGTTTAATTCCCACCTGTGTTCAGATATTACAAAGAGACTGAAGTCCTGGAAAGGCACTGGTGGGCTTTGAAGAACCTTTCATGCTTTCCAATTCAACGTAGACAGCCACAAGAAAAGACTGCTGGTGTTGGGGCTTGTCTTCCTCCCCTTGAAATGCTTTTTGTTGAGGATAAACAAGTTGGAAGCCCTGGCAAGGTCCTGGACAGCCAGTTGCATCTGCATCAAACTTCAGTGCTTCCCATGCCTGGGAAGATTTCACAATTTCTTCCTAATTATGCATGAAATATGATTTCATTTGAAAATTCAAGCCCTGTATTTTTTTTTTCCCCCTTGGCTTTTGCTGTTTACAAGGATCTAGATTTTAATGAGAACATCCTGTGAGTCTTCACTTTGCATATTCCTGGCAGTAAGCATTTACTCAGGATGAGAATATCAGATTCCTCAGATCAGTGCATTTACCTAAAGATGGGGACACTGTGTGTCTGCAAGGAGGTTAAATGGTTGGCACTTCTCTTTCCTTAATCTGGGAAGAAAATTTGCAGTTAGTTGCCATTCAAAGTAATTAAGGCTTTAGGTTGGGACAGCGTGTACCGTGCTCTTTATTGCAAACCACCTCCTTGGTACATTTGGATTGGCTCCCACTCTTTTTATCACTAAGTTTACATTCATGGAGTGCACAAACATAATTTTTTTAACAAGAAAATGTAGCCCATACTTGTTCGTTGCAAACAGTGAGAATTACCTGCTGCAGGTCCATCACTGACAGCAACCGGCCACGTGCTCAGTCCAAAAGTGCACGTGAAGGCAACGATGCTTTTATAAAAGAGCAAAAAACTCTCAACAAAACACACAATCTCAAAGCTGCCAAATCCAGAGTCCTTCCTCTGTTTTCTAGAGCTGTAAGGTTACTGCACCAGTAAGAACCAGTCTGGGCTGGGTGCAGTGCAGTACTGCCAAGAGAAGCCTTTGGCACCCCCCTGCCTCTGGGGGTTGTGCTCAGCAGACCTGACCCCTCGGGAAGGCAGTCTTGGGTTTGATGGGAGATGTCCTGCAGCCAACTCCGAATTTCCTGTGCCTGGCACTCAGGATGCCCCGTTACCTGCTCCTGATGGCACCTCACAACACACCAGTGCCTCGTTTCTTATCTTCACCTCTGTCCTTCAGAGGCGGGCGCCGTTCCACCTGCCCCTCTCAGCAGCACACATCAAAAGGACACATCCTCAAAATGCCTGTCTCAGCAGATGCTCTCAGCCATGGAGATCCCTGCTCTCCTTCAGATTCTCCAGGTGGCACCTCCACTCTGCTCCAGCCTGATTTTCCTCTTCATCTACCACAGAAAAACAGCTAAATCATCTGCTTGTCTCCCTGTCCAGTCTTACAACCGTTACATTATTGGAGTTAAGGAGACCACAGCTCAACAGCAGAGGGGATGTGTTCGTTGGGTAAAATTGGCGTGACTTTTAGGGATCCTTGGGATTATTTTTTTTCCAGTATGTTGCATCATTCCTCCCAGCCCAAAGCATCTCTGTGGGTGAGAGGATTTGTTGCTCAAATTCAGGTGTAAATATGCTGTGAATATTCAGCAAAGCATAGTGAATTGTCTCGTTAATATGCTGGCAGACAGACACAGCCTCTGACTGCTGCCTGAGCAGTTTTTCGGAGTGGTTGCAGCCGAGCAGGCAGCAGCAGGTTCTGCTGTCTGGATTTTAGGGAAAGGGGGATTTTACCAATGAATGCTACACCCCCAGGTTCCTGTGAGCACTGTGGTGCCAGCAGCATTCCTCCAAATATTGCACGCAGGAGATGGGCTGTGCCCCGGCTTTCATTGCTGGTCCCAAGTCACACTGAAGCCGCTGAATAAATCAGACCAAGGGGAGAGAGGAGCTTCAGCTTGTTGAGGTTGGAAGTGAGTAGAAAGCTGCCCGTGGGAAAGATCAGTGAGCAGCTCTGCTGCCTGGGATAAATTGGATCATCAAAGTCACCCTTGACACAGGCAGAGAACAACCAGCTTAACGGCATGGAGGGGTCACAGGAACCCCTTCTTCCCAGAAGATACCAGTGATATTTGGCACAGAGGAATCCTGTGATGCTGAAACAGCTTGCGAGACAACCCATGGGAATCCCAGCTCATTAGTGTAAAAATTAAGACACTTAAATTCTTCGGTATTGAAAAACTAATTACTGCACCAGGAATTTGTTGGATGTAGAAACATCCATTAAGAACCAGAAACAACCCAAGCTACAGCTGGGCTTCAAAAAGGTTAAGGAAACCAAGCCTGAAGAGTTTCCATTTCTCCGTGGAAGCCTTTGCTTCATGTCCAGGGCCTCGTGCAATAGCAGCGTGCGTGGGATGCTGGCCTGGCCATCCTGCAGGCATTACTCTGCTCTTGGCAGCATTCCTGCCAAGCTGCATGTGTGCCAGGAACAAGCTGATGGATGCAAAATAACTGCCCATTCCCCGAAGGAAAGCCAGCATTTGTCTCCACTCCCAGCAATAAATGCACTCAGATGGAGGCAGCTCCAACACAGCTCTGACGTGCAAATGCTGTCCCGCTTGGGCAAAGAGCACTGGTGTCACTCTGGAAAGAGATAGGCCTGTGAAGGTGCTTCACACCCCCAGGCAGGATCCTGCCAGGCCCCTCTGTGCTGGGATGCAGCCAGGATCCGCCCCACAGTGGCTGTCCCTCCATGTTCTCCACAGCAACCTTTCTTCCACAAGATGTACAGCGGGAGGCTGAACAGCGCAGGAGCAAGGACTCTTCAAGACCAGCTCAAATCAAGACCAGACAGCAGCTTTGGGGAACCAGCTTCCGTGGTGGCAAAAGTGATCTCAGTAACATGAGACCATCAGGCCTTAAGAGACGGACAACCACAGGCAAACCCTTTTCACCAGCCCTGTGTCCCTCCTCACCCAGGTACACAACTGCCAGAACTGAGCATCCTCCAGGCTGAGCCAGCACTGTGGGGTAGCAGGAGAAAACCAAAAGCACTCCGTGGACACCAGGAGGTTGTGCAAACTTCATGGGGAAAATGAACGCTTCCAGAGGAACTGGACTCCTCTAAGCCAATTCCCTCAAGATGGTTGGGACTGACTCTATTTGCTGCAGGCACTGGATATTTTTTTGGAGTAAGGCATGCAAAAGGTTTCAAGAGCTGCCTCTCAGCTCACACAGTCAGGAAACCCTAAGCTTTTCCTTACAGCCACAAAGATTGGCATCATCAATCGTTAATCCCATAAAAGACAGACAGTGGGGTGCAAGCATCACATCCTACAGTTAAAAGTCTCACGTAGCATTAGGGTGAAAGCCCATAATTCCTTCCTTCCTCACAGAGTAAGTCTGTGATGCTGAAAAATGCTTTCAAGAGGCTTTAAACCAACTAACAACACAAATAAAACCAAAAAAATCCACTTCACTCAGCCCCTGCACCTCAGCACCAGCAAGGACACAGCCTCTCCCAGGCCAGGAGCGCCTGTACCTCCTTTGCACAAAACCACCTAGATAGATTTCATCTTTAAGCTCTACCTGGTACATGGCACATCCATCACGTTGCCCTCGTTCCAGCTGGGGCACCCTTTCCTCCCTGGTGCCCAAATTCAGCTGACTCCAGCCGAGCTGGGCTGTGGTGCTGCTCCCCTTGAACACCGCCATCCATTACGGTGCACGTGGGTCTGTCACCACGTCCCGTTTGCTTCTCCACGCCATATGTTAAACCCAGAGGCTGAGCAGAATCATTTATCTTCTTGATTTTAACATCAGGCCTTTTTTTAATATTGCAGTTAGCCTTTCCCTACCCTGAAGGACGTTTGCAAAATGCAGAGGAAGCAATGGCGTGGTCCAAAGTCATGGGTGTGGGTCACTGCTGGTGAGTGGGTCCCGTTTTGGGGATGTTTTTTGTGGGTTTTTGGTTGGTTAGTTGGGGTTTCTTAACCACTGAGAGCAGCACTTCCTGCTCTAAGGCAACACATTTGCAACCATAGTGGCAACATTTGGGGAAAAGGGATGTAAACTACACTACACTATTGCATGAACATGCAATTCAGATCACACTATGAAACAAATGAACTTTTAACACATTCCTACATGATAAAACTTTTTCAAAAATGCTAAGTTTTTAAAGCCAGTCACTCCCTTATTTCATCTATGCCAAGCATGCAGCACGATTACATTGCGTCCATACATTAGAACAATGTTAATTAAAGACTGGTTTTTCTCTGCTTTCCCCAATTCATCCTCTTAACTGAATCAGCCCTTTAGGATTTTGCTCTTCAGGCAGTGAATGGAGCAGGTTGTCCAGAGAAGCTGTGGATGGCCATTCCTGGAAGCCAGGCTGGATGGGGATCTGAGTAACCTGGTTTAGTGGAAGCTGTCCCTGCTCATGGCAGGGCGTGGAAGGAGACGAGCTCTAAAGGTCCTTTCTGACCCAAGCCATTCTGTGATTCTATGAATGGAGTTTTTCAGACAAACTAAAGGCAAAAAGATGCTTTCTGAGATACACAGAAGCCACAGCACTGATCCCTAACCCTTTGTCCAAAAGATTAGGACTTGCCCACAGAGCAGGGGAATAAATCACCCCCAGGTCATTCTCTGACACGTCATCTTCATCCTGAGGGCTTCGTTGGCTGTGTCATGCACACACCAGAGATTTCCACACAGTGGATTGGTGTCAGTGCTGGCTGCTGACAGTGCAAGCTCACAGGAAGCCCTGACAGACAGACAGACAGCAGTGCCTTCTCTCACAGATTGCTGAGATGTAAATTTCTACAGCTAAAGGCCAAAAATGTCTCTTTTTTTCCATTATGAAACCAAGTGCACTGTGACATTTCTTTACCCCAAAGAAAGAGAGCAAAGAAGTCGGCACTGCCAGGCTTGTGTGGGCTGTGTGGGAGTGCAATGCCTCACCAGCATCTCCCCTTTCACAGGGATGTGGAAATACAAGACTTGAGCCTCCCATTACCACCCAAAGCAGGTCGAGCCTGGAGCATCCACCCCTGTCCTCACCACAGCAGCCCATGTCCTCTTTCTTTGTGGGAGGGGATGCTACAAGATAAAGAAATGTAAGACCTCAAAGTAAGTAGAATTATCACAGCTCACAGCCTCTTAAATGACCCTTTTTAAAGTCAGGTGTTGAAGGAGGTGGTGGAAGACAGTGGGTAGGTCAACCTGACCCAGGGTGGGACAATCCACCCAAACCCATTTCCTGAGAATCATCCTTCTGGCCTCCCTCCCTCTCTTTATACCAGTAACTATCATTTCATTTTCTTTATATCTTTCATCCTCTCACCCCTTGATCTTTGCTCCATATTCTGGCTCTTGTTTTGAAACGTGTCCTTCGATACCACAAGGGAAAAGCCCCAAACATGGCCAGAATGTACAACTCATAGAGGAAAAACAGTCTAACAACAGGTCATTTCTGAAAGGCTCTGTGGAGAGAGCAACACCCTCTGCACCTCCAGACCTCTCCAGATTTAGCAGAGTGGCAGCAAAGGCCACGCTGGCTCCACCAGCATTTGAGAGCCATCCTTTGACCCCTGAGCTGTCCCCCCTTTTCTCACTCATGGCAGATGCTGAGGTCCAAATTCTTAGCTCCCAGGATTAGTTTCCAGCTTGTTCAGTGCTCTTTCCAGAGCTACAGGCAACAACATGAACAGGGATATCAACATGGATCGTTTAACCTACGTATTCCAGGCATGAAACCTGTGGAGACTGTTTGTATCACTGTAATTACTTTCACACAGGTTGTTAAAGTCAGATTCATTAGCTGAGGTTACAATGACCTACACAACATGCTTAAAACCCATTTATCCTATTAAAGGGATTTAAAACTCGCCTCCTTTCACGAGATGTCAGTGATTCTTGATTTATGGTTTGGTCACGCTTTAAAAGTAAAAGCAATTACCTCTCTTGCTGTGGTAAAAGCCCGCTGCCTCAAGGTTGCCAGAATTCATCTGTAATTGAAGAGCAGCAGCCCTGATGTTCAGCTTGACTGACAAAGGCACTGGCTAGAGAAATCCTGCCTGGGTGGTGTCTGCATTCCAGGGAGCCCTGCACCAGCTGACAAACCCTGTCAGGACACATTTGTGCAGGGTGTTTCCTGGCAGTGGCAATACTTGCCATTTATGTATCCTTAGACTTTTGGGAGGGAAAAAATAAAAAAAAAATTAAAATTCCCCACCCAATTTCCTCACAAGTGCCAAGATTTTTTTGTTTGAACCCTTTTCCTTTGAAGCCTGCATGAATTGGATTCCAAATTAATTTCTCTGAGCGTTCCTAGAAATATGATGACTCTCTGATGCACAGTGCCCTCGGGGGTTGCATCATTTTAGGAATCCAGTTGACTTTGAAAACACAGACATACACAGGCTAAAACAGACAGCACTGTGGCCCAGAAAAAAAAAATCCCAGAATCAGCCCCTTTAAGAAAAATATCAAAACTCACACATTTGCCCCAAACGTGCTGGAAATATGGTTGTGCCCAGATGGGTTCTGATGGCTACCTGTGGACTCTTGGCTTCAAGAAAATGCAATGTGACCCATTTTGGTTGTGCCTCTGCAAATGCTGTGCCCAGGCAAATAAATTTAAAGCAAAACCAGAGTGTTTTGTCATCACTGAAAGTTTCCTGGAAGAATCCTCTTGAAACAAAGACTACAGGCAAAAATTCTAAAAAATTTTCATATGCAACTATATACAAAAAAACCCCTCACATGCCAGAGGAATATGGAAATTATTCCCTCTTTTCTGAAGATAGCAGGGACTCAAACTGGCAAAATCTGAAACACTTTAGTTTAGAAATAATTACATTTCTGTTCGTGCTCATTAAACTAGACAAAGTGACTATTACCCTTGTCCCTGTTGCTGTTTTTGGCCCCTCCTAGTGAAAAATGAGTCTGACCAACCTCTCACAGAGCTTGAGAGCAGTTTTAGGATGAGTCCTTGTCCCTGCATGAGCGACCTGGAGCTCCCCATTCTCCAACACCACCTCTTCTATCCAACCCAAACCCTCCTGTCAGAGGTCTCATTTGAGCACACTTGATATTTTCTGAGCCATTTTCCTTACCTCCAGCCACCTGGGCAGTCCCACACATTTAACCCTCCATGAAATGCAGGGCTGGTCCTTTGGCAAGTGGCCACCGAAACTTTCCCATCACAGCCAGTCAGTGACACAACCACAAAAACATACAATATTTTACCCCTCTTCCCCTGCCTGCAATGAGGCAGGCATACATCAGGCAGGGTTGTCATCAGGGGCCCCACAAAGATGGGAAATGGAGCCAGAATAATAATAATAATAAAAAGTTATAAAACCAAAGTGCTTTGTAACTCACCTTCTGTCTCCCCAAAGCTGCTTATCTTCAGATCAGGTCCTCACATGGAGGGAGAACGTGTGGCAGCCAGAGAAATGAATGCAGAGCAGGAGTGGGACCCCCAGGTCACCAGCCAGGGAATTCCTTTGTGAAAAACATCCAACAGCATTTACTTCTTGGTCACAAACCTCATTCCAGAGGCTGGATCAGAGGGATGTGTATAAAACCTGCTCTTTAATCATGGTTTCCACAGTTTATAACTCCTTTTTTACTCTATAAACATGTGTTTGTAATATATACACCCTTGATTACTGTGGGGCATTATGTGACCTTTTAGACTATTATTCACCATCCTTTTTTAGGGCCACAGCCAGTTTCTTCAGTTTCTCTGACGCTTTTCCTCACACCGTCTGCATTTTTAAAAAAAACCTTATCTTTGAAAATGAGCCCAAACCAATGATAATTAATTTGGGGGTTTTTAATACAACAGTTTCCACTGCTAGAATTCAGCATCCTCTCTTCCCACTCCCCAAGTATTTTTGTACCAGATCAGCCTTTATGGCAAGCAAAGGACCACAACACCCAGACATTTGTCCTCGAGAGCATGAGCCAGTGTCAGCACTAACATCCACGTGGGTTTGCTGGCCACGAACATCTACGATTCATCCTGCAGTTCTGCCGCCCTCACAGTTGGGATCATTTGCAATGCAAGCCATTAGCAAAATAAATTTGTTTCTAATGCTGCAGCCCATTAAGTGACACATAATTCAATAATGTGTTACAACAGAATTATCTTTAAAACACCAAGTAAGATCCCTGTAGGAACAAAACAATAACAATCTTTGATATCGCAATTATTAGAGACCTGCTAAAGTATCTTCGTAGTTAGGTGAAGAAACATAAAATGCCTATTTAGAACAGAAATTTCCTGGGAAATAAAAGTTAAAAAAAAATAAATAAAATGAAGTCAAAACTTCCAAGTAAATGTCTAATTTAATATGTCTGCAATGTGCAAGATAATATACCTATTAGGAGAGGCAAGGGGAGAAAAAAATACGACTTTTTATAAGCACAGCCAAATAACAAAGCAACAATTAAAGATTGTTATGGAGATTGCTAGGCAAAGCAGCTGACTGACTGCACAGACAAATTTCTGTTGTATAGCATGCCTGAGGGCAAAATTCCAGCCCACAGAATTCACACCCAAATTGGGCGTGAAGGGAATAAGAGCCACCTCCATCCAGCTGGAGATGGAGATAGGCTCCCTGGCAGCCAGCTCCCTCACCCTGAAGGCAGCCAGAACTCACAGGCTGCCAACCCAGCACATCCCAGCTCCACACTCACCTCTCCCTCCAGCTCACCTCCTGCCCAAAACAGGGCATCCACTGCCCTGGAAAAGCTCCCCACGCCCTTCCCCCCCAGTGCTCTCCTGCTGTGGGAGCAAGGGAGGGAAATGTAGACTGACCCCCAAAAAGCACAAAGGGTGAGACAAGACCAAAGAGTCACAACCATCTGGTTACTAAATATTATAGGTGTTTTTTATTAAACATTTTTGCTGACACACAGAAAAATTGGGGAAATAGATATAGGAAGAAATTGAGAGAGAGAGAGAGAAACAGTCTCAGATTTCCTGAGTTCAAAACATTGAGTACACTTTCTCCAAGGAAAGTAAAAGTCCACAACCAGGGCACTGATATAAACCCACCAGGTGACAAACCTCAGTAGCAAAAGGAGGTATTGTGACAAAGTGTACAGGACAGGAGGCTTCCCCCACTGGAGCACAGATTCAAAAGGTGGCCTGAGCCCTCTGAGCGTTCACAGGAGCCTTGCACTGGTGTAACAGACACAGGACAGTGAGGGAATAAATACCACAGCAGCAAATTAAAGAGTGATTTTGTCCAGTTGGGTGCCAGAGCACATCACAAGTAGGATTATGACAGGAGAGTCAGAAGTTGCTCAGAAAGGACAGGAAAAAAATGTGTCTACATTCAAAGCTCAGAATGTGATCACTTTTCGTTTTTCATCCCTGGAAGAGAAATGCATCTGGCCAAAGACAGGACACATGGCCAAACCATGGGACTCAGGGGGGTGAGGATTTTGAAATCTTTCAAAATATCACAGCCTTTCAAAGCCTAAGGATGTGACAGACAATGCAAAAAGGGAATAAGGTAGGGAAAACACTGCTGAGTTGCCCAACCACATACCACTGGCGAGGGGTTTATGGTATGGGGCACCAGGGAGGGCACCTGGTGCTCCTGGAATGAAATTTTAGGGAAAAGGAGTGACCCCAGTCTATCAGAAGCTGGACACTGGACTCCAGCAAAGCCACATAAAAAGTGTCTGATCTTAGATGAGTGAGCACAAACTCCCCCCAGAGCAGAGGGAGACACAGGAAGGTATCAGGAAAAGTGAGCAAAAACACGAATTCTCTGTAAACCCAGACTTGAGTAAGAAATTGTACAAAAAGCAGAAGTGACATCAGACTTTACTGACAAGTAGATAAGCACAGGCATATACAGGCAATGCACAGAATGACCCAGACAGATCGAATGAGCAGCTGATACACCCACTATGGTTATTTTTATTACTGCAGGAAGGAAATGGTTTATCTCTTCATAAAGATCTTGATCTGTTTGCATTCATTACCCTCCCCCCACAACTAACATACATTGCTTATTCTAGCAAAGAGAACACATTTCAAACTTTAAAACTCTACATTAGAAACCTGGGGGAAAAGAACAGTAATTTCTCAGGTTCAACAGCAACAGAATGAAAACACCAGACCCCAAATATATTAGTCTGAAGCTGTAGAGAAGAAGACTTGTATTACACAGGTCTAAGTCTCTTTAACAATAGGAATATATTTAACCTCCTAGAAGATTTAAGGTTAGTGACTCTGTTGCTTTAAAAAAACATGTTCTGCATCTGTGTGTTGGTGATGCCTTTAGAAGCAGACAGGAACTATATAATTCCATGAAGTACTTTACACAGAAAGCAGGATACAAAGACAACAGGAAAACACTGAAATTCCTCAAAAAAAAAAATAGCTTTCAATTTATGTTTATCCACTGCTTTTCCCAAACATCACTCTTAACACAAACGTTAAGAGGTTTTGGTTCCCTCTTTGCAAGGCAGTGTCGATGCAACTTAAAGCACAATAAGCAGCAGTGTCCACACAGAGTTCTTCCCAGCTACCTCACCCAGTGAGAGAAACACCAGTGGGCACCTCAGAGGTTCTTGCCTTCATCTCCTGACGTTCTCAGCTCCCTCGGAACGGAGCCAGCACTCAGCATCTTGCTAATGAAGAAGTCGTAGAACCAGAGGGGGAAGCAGCAGAAGATGCAGAGCGGGATGTAAGCCCCCTTGCCAGGGGTGTAAAGGCCCTGGGGTCTCCTGGCCAGCAGAGCATGCAGGACAGAGCCCAGCACAGGGGACAGGTCGGGGGCACAGTGGGAGGGCAGGTGGAGGAGGTAGCTCCTCAGCCCCAGGAGATATTCGTCCCCGTAGGCGCGCCGCGTGTCTGCCGGGAGGTTCTCCATCAGCTCCTTCTCCTGCTCGTCCCACTGCTCAGCCGTGCCTTCGATACCTGCAGCGGCAACATCACAGGAGAGCAAGCGGGTTTGGGGCTGGATTTAAAAATAATGCATCTGTAATTATAGTCAGAGCTGACCTAAGCTGGGTGAGTGAAGAGCAAACACCGCAGCTGGTCAGCAATCAGTGGTTTTAGCTGGAGGAGGAGGAAAAGCACGAGCGCTTTGTGCTACACAAAAAAGCACAATGTTCACACCCCATTTGCCTCCCTTGCTCTGCCTAAAAATGCTCTCTCACAGCCAAACCTGATTTTTTCCTTCCCGCTCATCCCTGCTCTGCCATTCTGTCCCGATTCATTTTGTGGATGTTTCCAGTCAATATTTATCATAAACAACTGAGGACAGACAGGCAAACTAGGATGAACAGGATTCACTTGGGTTGGCCAAGTGCTAAGCTGCCCTTTCAATATTAATATTAATTATTAATATTTCAATAACTAGTTTCCTGAAGGATTAGCCTTCTATTAGGACAGATTCAGAACTGTAATTTAATCTATTTGTCCAACTGCATAACGTAGGAATGAAAGCAGGGGCTTCTCCAATGGAATTATTGCCTAATTACAAAAAATTAAGCACTGCAAATAGAGAAAAATCTTTAAATAAATATTTAAATCTTAAATCCCAGGACTCAATTTTACCCATAAACCTGAGAGAACAGCTAAGCAAGGTGAAGCCTCAGGCAGGTTCCAGTGACCATGCAAAGCTGTCAGAGCCCAGAGCATCACACGGCCCTTCCCAGGAGAGGAAGAATTCAGGGAAGTAGCATTTTATGAAAAAGACCAATTTGATTTACATTGACATAAATAAAATGCTGTGGGCAGGCATGGGGTGCAGTGAGGGCATGTGCAAGTGAGGAGATGAGTCTGGAACCTGGACAGGCTCTGCAAGAAGTGCCCAGTGGAAGGAGGAGGAGAATTTGGCACAGAAAGCAGCAGGAGCTGGGGGAAGGAGTGGAGAGGAAAGTTCAGAGGGTACTGACAGCAAGCAAGCAGGATGACAGGTACTGCTGCAGATACTGCCATGCAAGACAGAGCAGCTCAATAAAGAGAGCTCTGATAGGGAGGAAGGGAGGAGTGATGGGGGACCTGAAGCTCCCAGGCAGGACAAGTGAGCCATTACACCCAAACTGGCCACCCAGGGCTGCTCTGTCTGTCAGCTCCAACAAAGCTGGAGCAAAGGGAAGGCACCAAGTGCCTGAATGCTGCCCTGTGTCAAAGCAAAGGCAGCTCTGCCCAGGGGAGGGGAGGCAGGCAGTGTGCAGAGCTGGAGGGAACACCTCTCACAAAAGACACTGATCTTCATTTCCATAACCCACGTAAAGAACAGGGGAAAAATCCGACCCACGAGCATCACTCAGGGCTCTGCTTGAGGCTGCTGAACTACAGGGAAAGAGGAGAGGCAGAAAGAACAACCCGAAATGTCAAACACCAACCTGTCCTGAAGCCTGATGGATGAATTGCCGTGACTTTAATGCCCCATTTGGAAAGCTCTTGCCTCATTACTCCAGAAAACATGGACAGAGCTGCTTTGGATGCCCCGTACGCAGCGTACCTCGGTAGTGGAATGCCTCCTGCAGGAGCAATAGAAACCTGATAAACCTCGACAGTGCCTCGTCCCAGCCTCTATTTTCATGATTTAGAAGGGAGATTACAGCACAACCAAAATTATGCCTCCCTCACGGAGGTTAAAGACAGGTCAGTGAGGGAATCGTTTCTTGCTAGAGGTTAAAAAAGAGTGAAAGTTGAAAATTAGCAGTTGCTTACAGCAGTTACACTCAGTAACACCTGGTAAGACACCTTGTAGGGCAGAAAAAATAAACTGGACTGCATTTAAGGGTAAAAAGTGCTGAAAGTTATCATTGTTGATTCGAGAAACACAATGGTTTAGTTCATATAAAGAGTGAAGCAGTAGTTTTATTCTCCTGTTTTTGTCACTGTAGCAGAAATTTCAAGCACCTAGTTAGAACAGGGTAAGTAATCTCAATTCCAGTTTTATAAAGTCAACTTTCTTTCCTGTTCTTTCCAGAAAGACCAGAGAAAATAATGCAAGAGTGGGGAAAACCTCTGGAGACAAACCAAAACTGGAATCACACCCCATGAACTCCCTGAGACCCAGCAGAGGAGTAGATCCCCACCTGTAGTTATATCCTTTTTTTTTTTCAATCCCAGAAACATTTGCTCAGATGGAAAAGCTAAGAGAACACCCAGTACATTTACAAAAACAAGCTTCCAGAAAAATTCCAGAATCTTCCAAATGCAGAGATTTCCTCTGACCCAAAACCTGGCAGACTGTCACTTCTTCAGGGCTAGAAAAATACAAGCATGCTTTGAATTGAGCATCTTCCTCTTCGGCCCTCCCACTCCCTCCACAAGGTTGGTGTTATCACCACACAGGTTAAAGATCATCACAGCCACCACAGGCAGTGCTGGGAGCAGGGAACAGAGTGGACAATCCTTTCCTTGAAGCACATCCCTCCTTCTCCTGCCTCTGTTTCACGTGCTACACATTCATCTCGATGTGCTTGAATATTTTAAAGGAAGATGCCTCAGGCGCAGGGGAATTTTCAGGTAAGCCACTGGTGCTGCTGGGTATCGGACTGGGGTGACCAAGGTTTCACAGGAGCTGTTTACACAGAGCCATTCCCTTGAAGAAGTCAGGCCAATTATATGTTAATTATTCTTCTGTGTGCATCTGAATAAGCTGGACTGGTTTGAGCCAATTGAACCACATACTTTTCCCCCCTGAGGTCAGGCTAACCTGAGCCAAGTTAAATGAGCCCCACACAGACAGGAATAGATTCAGCACAACGAGACCTCACTAACTTCTCCACTAATGTTTTACCAAAGGACCCCCAGACCCTGTGTTAGGAGGAAAATCTTCACCCAAACCAGGCTGTGTGCAACAACAGCTCTGCAGACAGCTAGAGTTTAAGCAGGGTCATTGTCAGCTCCTGTGAGGCAAACTACTCAGCACAGGGAAAAATGCATTTATCCCTTCCAGGCAGTTCAGGGATTCTCACCAGGAATTAAGGCATCTGCCCCAAAATACCCACAGTGAGAGCTTCACTTGGGTGCACAGGGAAACAGGGAGCTGGCCTCAGAGCAGCAGCAGAAAGGTTCTGATAACTCAGCCCTGATTTCTCAGAGGGTCAGCAATAAACCATGATCACAGGCATGCAAATACAGAGCATATCTGGGATTGCAAAGAGAAAACTGGGCCACAGCCAGCCTGCAGCCACATCCCCAGCACGAGGGGAACACCAGGTAACACCCTCACAAGTCACCCCAGCAATGCAGCAGTCAGGGGGACTCCAGCTGTGCAGAAGGGCAAAGAAAAATGTGGGGAGCAAATCCCTAAGGGATTTTACTCCAAAATACTTTCCAGCAGCATGACCCCCTGCTTCTAGCAGGTCTCATTTTCAAAGGAGCATTCTTGCTCCTCAGCTGTTGGCTACCAGATACTGCATTATTGTATTACATTAGTTCCTACATCTCAGCACCTCAGCTGTCCTCCTAGAATAGAAGGTCATGTTATAAAGACATGCATATATACATATATTAAGCAAAATTTACGGGGAAAAAATTGAAAGCTTATTAGTTAATTTTTAAAAATGTTCTGGACTTTTTTTTTCATGGAAAAGTGCCATTTTGCTAATAAGTTAGGTCTAAGTATATCTGAGACATACAAAATACTTTTAAAGAAATATAGACACACAGCTCCCAAGTTATCAGCAGATATCACAAACTGAGGTGGGTCACAGGCTTCTGCCTGGACATGTTATAGAAATACCGGTGATTCACCACCCATCTTTATGGAAGCTCACAAGGTTATCACTCATGGCATCTAGAACACCAGATCTGAATTTTATTGGGTGTTTTTTTTCCTCACAGCATATTTATAGCCACATTAAACCCTTCTTTAAAGGCTGTTTTCTGGGAGTAGTGCCCCAAACTAAAGAAAAACTTGGATTTATTACCTTAACATTTATTCTCTAGGTTATTGACAACCCAGACTAACCAACACCTTCTTCCTTGGCATTTGCTCCAGGACTTTATTGGGTGCTTTGGCTCAGCTCACCTGCCATGCTGGACATGTTCACCAGCCTCCCCTGCGATTTCCGGAGCAACGGCAAGAAGGTCTTGGACACCTCCACAGCCCCAAAGAAATTCACCTCCATGCAGTGTCTGTAGGTGCTCATGGGGAGCAGCTCCCCATCGGCAGGGAAGCCCAGGATTCCTGCGTTGTTCACGACACCCCAGAGTCCTGGGAAGAGGAGAAAGCACAAGGCTGCGACATTTCTAACTCTGAAGAGATTTTAGCCTGCTAGCAGTGCTGTTTCCCAAGGGAAAAGTTCTCGAGAAAGCCTCTCCTCAAAACAATCTTGGCAAAACAACTCTCCTTTCCCAAAACAGTCTTTCTCCAGGTGGTATTTTGCTGTTTCTCTATTTCACCAATGGGATTAGAGAGGTGTCGTTCCTAGTCACCAGTCATGTCAAGTCTGTATCAGAACACCTTATAAAAGGTGGTAAGAATTAGACAATAAAGCCTTTTCTATACTCTTTGCCTTCTGAAATACTTGGAGTCTTTCATCTTTCTTTTGCGTCCTACAGCGACACATGAGGATTACACCCGCGAACTGGATGGTGACTCCAGACCAAAACAGAGATGAGCTGCAGATTCACATTCCCCACTCCTTGGCCAGCCACTGCCATCTTCCCATATCCCAGAAAACAGGGCATGGATGGAAATACCCTGACTGCCCAAGAACACCCTGGAAATGTCCTACACCCCTAAGCCATGGTGCAGCCAGCGGTGAAGAGATGCTCTTGCTAAGCTGCTACATCAGGACCTCCATTGTAAAGGGGGGAGAAAAAAAGCTGTACCTGCATTTTGCACCTTCTCTGAGACTGCCAGATAGGCCTCCTTGACCTGAGTGGTACTGGTGATATCCAGCTGCAGGACAGAGAGTCTCTGGGAACAGGAGCGCCGCAGCTCCTCAGCTCCGGGGCCATCCTTGTTCAAAACCCCAGCAAACACCACAAAACCCAAGCTGTCCAGGTATTTAGCCAGTGCATGTCCAATCCCGGTGTCGCTTCCTGAAAGCATCAAAAAAACATGAAATGTAGGTCTGTCCTACACCACCATTAAAAAAACCCACAACAAACCCACACATTGGAAAGCCACGCAAATATAAGCAAAAAAAATGATGGCAAAGTCCCTGAAATACGTACTTCAGTAGAAAGAAGAGTTCAGATCTGAAGTTTGAGGAGCTGGACCTTTAAATGTTCCTCAGAGATTGACAGGCCACATTCTCCTGACTCAGAGCTGGTGGAATCAGCTCACCCTCTGCCATTGACATGCTCTGACATAAAGAAATAAACTGCTATTTTGGTTCTATACAAATATACAGACTGGAAGCTGATAACAAAAGTATCCAAGAAAAAAACGAACACACACACACCCCCAAAAAAAAAAACCAAAAACACCTACTGTTTTAATTTGAAATTGCCAAAGGGCAAAGCAATTATATATGGCTTTCAAAATCAAATTCTTGGATTCTATCTCTTCATTCCAAGAAACAGCATTATTTAATTCACACATCTACCACACAGATCCTTCAGACAAGCACTTTTTATTACAGACTGTAACCAAGCCAATACTAAACAACTGTTGCTTTACCTGCAAAGCATCCCAGTGCTTTCAGAACTTAAGGAAGCTTCCAAATGACATTTTTGTGTTAAGTCAGCTATTGAATTTATGCAAACTTGCATCAGAATTTCTCTTATCCTCTCTATCACCATCCAAACTTTGTCTATATAAAGCAATGACCTAGCAGCTTCAGCAAACACTGTTCTTTGGGATCACAACTGTGTAGTCCTTCCCACCAGGTACCAATGAAGGATCTTTAACAAATAATGTGTTTCACAAGTCTCTCCCTGTGACAGAGTATTTTGCTGCTGTTACAGAACAAAAGAATGGTTTGTGTTGGAGAGGACCTGGAAGATCATCCCATTCCATCCCTGCCATGGCAGGGACACCTTCCACTATCCCAGGTTGCTCCAAGCCCCATCCAGCCTGGCCTTGGACACTTCCAGGGATCCAGGGGCAGGCACAGTTTCTCTGGGCACCCTGTGCCAGGGCTCCCCATCCTCACAGGGAAGAATTCCTTCCTAATATCTGATCCAAACCTGCTGTCTTTTAGTTTGAAGACATTCTCCCTTGTCCTGCCACTTCATGCTCTGTCAAAAGTTCTTCTCCAGCTCTCTTGGAGCCCCTTTATGCTCTGGGAGGGCTCTGAGGTCCCTCCCTGGGGCCATCCCAGCTCTCTACATCTGTATTTACAGGAGAGATGTTCCAAGTCCTCTGATGGTTTTTGTAGCCTTCTCTGATCTCACTTCAGCAGGTCCATGTCAGAATCCCCACCTCCCCTGCTGCCCACACAGTTTTGAAAGGAACCAGGACACAGCTGGATCTCTGGTCACATCCAGCTTCTCATCAACCAACATCCCTAAGTATTACAAGTTAAAATTAAGTGTTTTCTCTCCATTCTCTAAATTCTGGTTTCCATTCTTCCCACCCACAGTGAAATTTACCCCATAAGGAAAGAAACACATCACCCACGTCCCCACCAACCTCCCAGGGAAGCGACACAGGGGAGGAGTTTATAGGGGTTGTGCTTCAGGAGCTTTGCAGAGGACAAGATTAGGAGGAAAATTAGAAGCTTAATAAATTAATACAGCTTTTACACTGTAATCAGCCTGTTCCACAATACTGCACCAGATCCTCCACTGTAACTACAGCAGAGAAAGGTCCTGGATGCTGCCGTGCACTGGGATCCAGATCTCCTGCAATGACAATTCACTGCATCAACGTTCAGTTTCCAAACTCTGGAAATCTGAGTGTGAGACAAAGGACTGGAGCTCCTGCCAGATACTTTACTATTTGCTTGTTTGTGAAAGAGCTGCAATGCTCCCTACTTAACCCTACTATAAACTTCTGAGGCTTGGTCTGTGACTTTGGCACACCAAGAAAGATATCAGAGTTATTCACAGGTCTGCTCCAACATTTAAAATATGTAGTCAATAGAATTTGACTGCCAAAGAGACTCATCATGATCGTGTTAGATCCTCTTTTCTGGATTCTGTCTTTTAACTGGGCCTTTAATCCCTGAAAGGTGAAAAATATTAATTCCAGGTGGCTTGAAGAAAACACGTAGTAAATGTCTGGATCAATCAGTGCATCTTGAAAAAGTAGAAAATAATTACTCATGCTCTATTTAATTCCTAGGAAGAAAAAAAAAAAAAAAAAAAACAGATTTGTGGCATTTTTGAAGTCTGCAATTTGCTGAAGATGCACCAGAGCACTACAAATATCCCATTAAGCTTCTCCAGTCCTGACCTGACAGAATAAACCTGCATTCCTTGAATTCCCTAAAGAGACATGAAGAAGCCTGCAAATACCCCAGACACGACAGATTGCTAAGTTTGGGGGTGGGGTGACTTTCCTTCTTTTTCTTTTAGTGAACAACCTTACCTTTAGATCAAATCCTTCCTCTTTCATCATTCCCAGCAAGAACACAGCCACAGCTATATATTACCTGTAAGTTTTATGATACAGCTTTAACTCGAAAATGGGCAGAATGCAATGCAACTTGAACTTGGGATGGGCATAGCAATTCCAAGAAAGCAATAAAAGTTGTTTTTATCGTTGCCTGATGCTGGGTTTGTCCCTGTTTGGTTTTTGTTTTTTCTGTTGTTCCAAAACAAATATGATTTGAGTTTCAGACCTGTTATTGAAGTCCAGAGAAGCTTTACTCTTCCAATTCCTAGAATTCAAAGAGTCTCCTTAGGGAAAAAAAAAAAAAAAAAAAAAAAAAATCCCTCCCAATCAAACTCTTGCTTCCACGCCAAAAATAATTTGTGCCTTATAAGACTTATTTTAAGGAAAGCAGTCACTACTGACTGTGAGTGACCCATTACTGAGAATTTACAATTAACTCATGCTGAGGATGCCCCACATCACTCCCTCAAGAATGGAAAGACCAAATTAACTGGAGAAATTCATCCCACTGCACACAAGCTAACCAGGGACAGAATTT
The DNA here is from genome assembly GCF_015227805.2 of Hirundo rustica. Taxonomy (NCBI): domain Eukaryota; kingdom Metazoa; phylum Chordata; class Aves; order Passeriformes; family Hirundinidae; genus Hirundo; species Hirundo rustica. The sequence goes on from NC_053460.1 coordinate 4,371,249, forward strand.
TACAACTCCTGCTACTTCAGATCTTGGTAGTAATTCAGTTTTTAGGGAAGGTGGCTATTGCATTCACCACTAAAGCCTCTGGTTAAGGACATTGGAGCTCTTGCTCCCAGCAAGAGGATCCACAGCAGGGCTTCAGCAATGGCTTTGAGCCTGCTCACAAGCCCACAAAAAAACATTTTGTGAAAACATGTGAAAAAAACACATTTTGACAACTGGGCACAGTTTCTTCCCTTATCCTGGTTGGTCCTCCAGTGAACTGCTGGGTAAATAAATAATGCAGAGCAGCACTGGTACAAGGAACACCCAAAAGGGACCAGGATAACGTGTGACAGAACCCAGGGACAGCAGTAGAGCTTGCTCCAGCCCCTGGCCAAAGGCTCACAAGGAATATGTGGCAGCTCCTCAGGACACAGCCACATTCCTCAGCCCTGCCTGAAAGGCAGAGGGAAAAAGAAAAAAAAATTAAAAAAAAAAAAAAAATAATTTAAATCACTGCTTTCCACAAAGTGCCGGCCTGAGGTCTCGTCTAAACTGGAGAAAACGACACCAAAATCTACTTAAAGGCACCTTGCAAATGCACAGGGACACACATCCTCTAGCTGGTGTGAGGAAGAATACCAGAACTAGAGCAATTTAACCAAAATACACATTGAGTAAAACTTCTGTTTCAGTGGATGGAGGGTTTGATGGATTGCAGAGGATTCCAATAAAGACAAAGAAGAGCCTCCTCATATTAATCAGCTGTCAGAGATGTCCAAACTTGCATTTCTTCAGGACAGTTGCAGCACAGCTACAAGGAAAGCACATCCCCTTACCAGACTATACCCAAAAGTTCTTCACTCTCTTATATTGTTCTAATTCAGACTCCAGAGCAGAGAAGTTCCCAGAGTGTGCTTTTTCCTGGAGATTTGCAGTCTCACAAAGAGCAAGGAGATGCCCAAGTGCAAGCACATCCCCTGAGCTGCAGGGGTGGGAAAGGATTGTTCCCTATTCCCCACACCAATATCCGTCTTCATCTGACACACCTGCAGGGAGAAACCCAGCTGGCAGACAAACTGCAAGGGGAGAACTTGCTGCTGATCTTGTCCTCTCTCAACTTTTATACCTAATCCCTGTACTAAAGCTAGCTAGGCAAATCTAAATTATTTCCAGGTGTCCCCATAAAACAAAATGAAATTCTGCTAGAAGTTGCTATATAAACCAAAGCAACTTAATTCAGCATTCCAGAGGGAGGAAAACCACAGAAAATAAAACAAAACCCAGCAAATTATGAGTGCGAGAAGCAGTAGGCAGGCACTCCAGTTTAAAGACGTGATTAACACAAATAAGCAACGCCTAAATAAACAACACCTAAAGTTTTAGAGGAAACAGGAGAAAAGCCATAAAACTACAAAAATGCCATCCCTGCAAAATAGAAGTGGGCTTTGAGCAGATCAGAATGGTAATAGAGACTGAATTAATTAGCTCTGAACTTTCCCTGCTAGAATTACTCCCTCCTAAATGATTTCACGGAGGGTTTCAAAGAGATGGCACCAAACCACTGTCTTGAAACATGTGCACAATAGACACAGTGTGCACTACGTACACACACACCCCTGAAAGACAACTGTACACCCATAACCAGCACAATTAATTCGAGTAAACAAAAGTAACGTACGAATTCAGCGTTCAGAGGGCTCCCGGGAATCAGTGTCTCTCCAAAAAAAAAGAAATTAGACCATCATAAGCACTCTTCTGCTTCTTGCACCAGTTAATTTCACAAGTACGTCTAAAAAGCTGCTTGCAAAGATTAAGTGGGACACTAAAAAAAAAAAAACAAAAAAAACCACAGCATCTATTAAGATGCTTTTCTACTTAATTTCAGAGCACTTATTTACCTGGGGGGGAATAAAATAAATAGATAAATCGATCTCTGCCGAAGAAAATACAACCAGCAGGAGGAAAAAAAAAAAAAAAAAAAAAAAAAAGAGGGATGAAAGGAACTCCCACGAAGCACGTCAAGAAGTTTTCCAGCGCGCCGGTGAGAGGAGGCAGGCTCTGTTCGCCCCTGCGCCCCGGCAGCGCCTTACCTGTGATGAGCACGGCTCTGTCACCCACGGGCAGCAGGTCCGCGTCCCCCGGGCGCACGGAGCACCAGAGGCACACGGCCACCAGCACCCCTCCGGCCGCCAGCGCGCCCGCACACAGCCAGGCTGCCAGCAGGCTCCAGAGCAGCGCCTTTGCCCTGCCCAGCCGGCTCCCCTGGGCCGTGCGGAGCACGCTGACCCCGAGAAGAGCCGTGACCCCGGCGCAGAGCCAGCGCAGGGCGCTGCCGGCCGCAGCATCCATCGGCGGCGGGGAGAAGCCGCAGCCCAGCGCCGGCCGGCCGCGGGCAGGTAGCGCCGAGCGCGTTATATAGGAGCAGGGGGTGGGGCACAGAAAGGGGACTCTGTCGGAGGGTTCGACATGATCTCGCTTACCCCCCTGGCATCAGCAAGGAGCAGGAGTCTTCCTTTCCTCACCTTTCGTTCCTTCTGCCTGACAGCTCCACCTTCTGAACAATGCGCTGGCTGGGTAATGATTGACGGCGCTGGGAATGGACATGAGGCAGCAAGCACAGGCTCCAGGGAAAGATTAACTGCTGTATTTTTATTATTTTTTTTTTAATATATATACCCTTGAAGTGCACTTTCCTAGACGGTGAGAAAAGGAAGGGTTTCCTTTATGAGAAATGGTTGGGCTTAAAAAACTTAGGGTGTAGTTTCAGTGGAACTGGGTTTTGATGGGCAGTAACAAAAAATGAGTCAGGCCAGGGTTATTTAATCTCTGGAACACAAACTGTCCTGGGCTTTATCACATATGGATAACCCTCCTCTTTCAGCAAAAAGCCCCAAATTGCCTTCTCTGCTTTAGTGCTCACCTGTGCCTATTTACCTACTCCACATTCAGCAAACACCTAGAGTAAAATGACATTCAGGGGGTGCTGGGAACAGGTGATGGCTGGTTTGCCATGGGGGGCACTTTGGTAGCACACCTGAGATCCAGTGATGACATTCACCCTGGTTTAGACAGGAATCACTGGCTTGACAGTCGCATCAAATTGCGGGGGGGGGGGAGGAAAAAGTGATCAATTAAATGTATAAAAGAGATTTAATACCTACTGTGCTGTGTTCTGAAAGTTATTTAAGCAATTAAAAAAAAAAAAATTAAAATCCAGCCAGCTAAAGGGATTGAGATACAAATTAGCCATGCATATTTAGCCCTGTTTAAAAATCCCTGGTGACTGATTTGAGAGACAAGCCTACATTACCACAGACCCAGTTAACGTGATGTATCTGGTTTTCCAAGACAACGTGGTGCTGATCTATCCGATTTCAGACGCAAAAAATTGACGCACTTGGTGCAAACCTGACATGAAACATGAAACAGAGCACATTCCCATTCCATTATGCCTTTGGGGTTTTAAGGGATTACAAATCTGTTGAATGTACACTTTTCCAGCCAGTGAAAATGTTTACATACCTCTGCAGGTAGTTTACACCAGAGATGAAGTCACTTTCTTAAGGGAACATCACCCTCAAGGTCTGCTCATCATTCATTACTCTTGCGAACACCCATCCTCCCACCAGTGAACAAAAGGAAAAATATTTTCGTTTTTCTTTGCCATTTGCTGCTTCTGCTTTTATTACCACCTTCTCTTGAGGTCAGCTATACCTCGCTGTCCATTAAGGCCTCTTCTTGAATATTTTCCTGGGGATTTTGCTCTCCCCATCACTGCTCTTTGTCACACGATTTAGATGACGACAAATGTGCTGGCATGTAGAGCATGAGCCCTCACACTTGAGGGTACAGCGAGATGGAGCTTTCCCATAGTGGGATGAGGGGCAGAAGTGATCACCTCCAGCCTGATGTTTGCCCTGGCTCCCCTCAGCCTGCGGGGATGAGGCAGAGGTGGGCAAGGGACCACGCTGGGGTGGCCACTGTGCCTGGTCTCAAGCCCCTTGAGATTCCCCCTCCGCTCCAGTCTCCCCTACAACATCCTCCACTGAAATGTGTGTTGTGCTCGTGCACAGCCCCGCCCCAGACACAGCTGGCAGGGTGGGGATATTTGGAAAGCTGAGGGTGCCACATGCATTCCTTGGACACCCACCCACTGTGGAGCACGGACACAACACCTGTCTGCACCCACACCCCTGCAGAACAGCTGAGGGCACTGGCTCTGTCTGAATCCATGCTCAGTTTATCATTTTAATATAAAATACAGCCACTGAAGGCTTCTTTTAATGAGAAGTCGACCATGTGTTTATCCTGGTGGGTGAAAAAAATTCCGTGTAAATGCGTAGATCATACACACCAGGAAGGAGGTTATGATCTAAAACTGGCTGAAAAATGCTACCATGGAGTACCCACTTCACAAAGCCCCTGCACTTTCCCTGACACCAGCAATGACAGATTGCTGCTTGAGGATTTTTCAGCACAATTTTGCCACACGGTAAGTTTTATCATCCTGTGCCAACTACTCACCTTGAAAAAGCACCTACTTTTCTCTTTACCCCTTTGAGACGTCTCCAGCTCTAAAAGCTGCACAGTAACCCAGGATTGCAACTGAGTTTGCATTATTTCCTATTTCTGTATGCCACGCTTGCTCACGCCATGAATACCTACCCTTATCTCACCTTTTTGCAGTTTCCTGGAAAAAGGAAGGCTCCTCCAAATTGACAGGATTTTGCATCACCGAGACTTCTGTGTTACGAGAATGGATTTCAGTTAATTGCTTTGGGGCTAAGCTCACCCTGCCCTTGCCAGGACAGTTCTTTCTTCCAAGAGAAGAGGGATGGCTTTTCAGAGCCACCTCACAATAACTCTGTCCCTTTACACCATGGCAGGCTACAGAGCCTGTGCTAAAGTCTGGACCCTCATTCCAGAGTCAGTCCACGCCAGTGGCAAACATCAGCAGAGAAATGATCCTGAGCATCCTCCTGGCAGCTGTGCCATTGCTGGCCCTCACTGAGCACTTTGTGCCTGTCCCTGATGTTTCTCCTGGGGACTTTGCAGATTTCACATGTGCCCTACCATCTAAATCTCTCCATGATATGTGGTGACCCTGGGAAGTCAATTATTCTATGGCAAAAGAAGAAGGCTTTCCTGGAGAACAATCACCCCATGGTAATCAGCAACATGAACAGCCAGTCTCTAAAAATTCAGCTTGTCTTCCTTCAAATCCTACAGTCACAGCACCTTTCACCTGCTGCAGTATCCCTGCAGAACACTGTCCCCAGGACAGAGCAAGGACACCTCTCCAGTGTGCAGGGCCTTTATCACAGACATCAAATTGTTGACTCCACTCTCCCATTCTGGAGGCTAAAACTCTTCTTCACAGACATTCATTTCTTGAAGCTTTTGTCCTGTCATACTGTGCTCGCTCCATGTTTTTCAGCATGATGGATGCAGCCTGTGCTTTTGGTTGCTGTTCTTAACACCTAAAAAAGGGCAGAAGAAAGGTTCAGGTCCCTCAGGTCCTTTGAAACGTGGTGAAGCTGATCCTGATCACAACTTCTTTGAAATACACCACCAAGCTCTTCCTTGGCTCTGCCTGGGTAATGATCTCCCTTCTGTCTTTGCTTTTCATGGCTCCCTTTGGAGTTCAGCGATTTTCCTGATGTTAATAATTCTTTTAAGCCTCTGTGACTTTCCAGCATAGTAGAAGCTTCCAGTTCAACCACAAGGTTTTCAGGCATGTCTCTGTTACCTCATCCTGCATTGTTTTTCAATTCTTTGACCACTTTTCCCATGGGCTTTCCTTGCACTTTCCAATAATTTACTAGTCAGTATTTTTTTTCCTTTCAGCATTGTCCCTCCAGCCAGAAGTACCGCGTGTCATACCAAATAGCTGCTGTCCCAACTGGACACAGCTGATATTCTTCTGTCCCAAGTGGAACATCAATAACACCGTCTTAGAAGCATGAAGCACTTTTTCTACACATCCAATCTCTGTTTCGGCTTTCTCTGCTAGTCACAGATTTGTTTTTCATTTCAGGTTATCATTTCCCACAGAAGTCTTCAATTTACCATTTTGTCATTTTGCCTGCTGATTCAGGCTTTTTCAGCTGTGGCTCCTGAGAGCTCCTGCTCCCTGTACTTCTTGTTCTTTTGTGGCTTGGGTCAGGGCTCTGCATTTCAGGTTCTGCAGGGAGGTTCTGGTATCCAGACATCCACTTGCTTGTCCTGGAAAATAATTTCACCATAAAACGGGTTGGAATCTGTTTCAAGAAATGAGTCATTAAGGAAGACAGAAACAATATTCTAGTAGGTAAGTACATATAGGAGCAGGGGGAAAAAAAAAAAAAATTACTTACTTTTATTGCTGCAGCTTCTGAGAGAACACAAACGCCTTCATACATTTGAATTTTGGTGGACTTAATGGCTACATGAACACTTGTCAGGCTGTCAGTCCTGGATGCAGAAACTGCTGAACTTCCATAAACCAAATTCATTTGGGCAAACAGATTTTCCTCTTATAAATTCTGTAGAGCTCCTGTACAAAGGTTGAGATAATCCTCTTCTTTCAGCCTGTTCTCTCTTCATGCTCAACTTGAAGCATGTGAATTGTCCTAGTTAAGACAACAAAACCATTACTCTGCCTAAAGCTAGAAATGCAGCCAAGCACCTTCGTGAATTAAGATCTCCGAACTCACAGGCATGAACTGAATTAAAGCAAAAGAGGATTATGTACAAGTGAAAATAAAGCTGTGCAACCCCTCCTTTGTCTTCAAACTGTTTATGTAATAGACCCTTAGGGAAAAGAATTCCTGTCAAATAAAGTGTATGCCTATTAAAGAAAAGGAAGATATATCTTTTACCTCTAAGCTGTGGGAGATTTTGTTTTTAGAAATATAATAATGGTAAATATTGTAAATTCAATTGTAAATATATCCCAAAGAGCATCCCTTGGCAGTGAACAAAAAACTGTAGCCCATCATTCCTCAATATTCATTACTAACAAAAGACAATAATAATAACAGCAGCAACAGCAACAATTTCCTCAGCTAAATCTCCTATTATTTTCTCAAATGTAAGGAAGAACCTCAGAGTGAAGAATGTCTGTACTGATGGCAAATTTCGACCTTAAAATGAAGCCAAGGGCCGTAAGTTCTGCCTCAGTATTTACAAGAATTATAATCCCCCTTTGTAAATTTTCTGCAATAGACAAAACATCAGAGAAATCATTAAAATTATGAGCACTCCTTTGTGTCTGCAAGGGAGGTTTTCTCCCTGAACTCTCCAGACATCCGTGTATCTCTGGGCTTTCAGGAAGAGCTCAAAGGGGATTGCACTTCTTCCAAAATAAGTAATTTTTATCAACCCAATTGTGATTATTTTCCAAGAACAGGATAGAATCAGAAAACCTAAAGGCAATTAGGCACTCTTTAGGAAGTTAGGCAATTAGGCACTCTTTAGGAAGTTAGCCAAGAATCACCTCCAGGTTATCCTCATGAGAAATTACACTTGCTTGCCTTTTTTCTGCCATCCAGTAACACAAAACAGTTTTCAGAGAACCATCAGCACAGCACAGACACACCTCTGACAGCACAGACTATGCCCCAGAATTTCCTCTGGTATATTCAGAGTAACATCCCAGCCCTGCCTAGGACAGAGCACAGCATAGTGCTGCCTCAATAAATGAGAAATAAAGACATAAGCTGTACTCTCAACGGGAAGTTTAGTTTGTTTTTCCAACTAGATTTTTATTATATCTCCCTATTCCCTCCCCTTCTCTGCAGCTTTGCCTCTCTGAAGTTAATGGCAGCATCTCAGCATCTCTGTGCTTAGAACAGAAAGGATTTCCACACTTTCATAGCCCACAGCCTGATCGATTCTTTGCAGGTGCTTCCTGAAAAGCAAATGCAGCTTTGCCTGTCTTACTTCTGATGCTCTGCCCTAACCACAAGTCATACCAACCATATCTACATCAGATAAAAACCACACTTTGCATCATCTTTCTATAACTGTTCCTCCTGCATGTCTTCAAACATTGGCAGGTTGGAGACACATCTGGTTTGCATCCAGCCTTTTCCACCACATCTTAGTATTAGACCACAAAATGTTTTCAAACATTTAGGTATTATCTGTGCAAAATTCACATAATTTTGGTGCAGATAAATTCATAAATAGCAATGTAAATATAGAGGTAATTTGGCAAGCAGTGTGATCAAAAGTCTGATTAAAGCACATGTGGACAAACAGAGAAATTGTCTTGAAGGATCTCTTTGAAGTATGGGATTTACAACATCACCAATGTAACCTGTCATTCACTGTAGATTGTGACAACATCAAAAAATTAATTACACACAACTTAGAGCCCCGGAACATGTCTGAGCTTTGAGCACGGACTCTGCAAAGGGGTGAAGGAAAATGGGTGGCAGCATCTCCCCGTCGTCATTTGGGTTATTAACGACACACATCTGCCACGTGCCTTCCCTCCACCTGCAAACCCCTAAAAACATCCCCACCTCTCGTCAGTGGAATTTGCTTATTTTTAGGTTTTCCTCGGAGTTACATCAGCCAGCCGTTGAAATGAAAGCCAGAGCAGAATGAGATGAAAAACGAGCCACGATTCAAAAAGCATTAAGCCATGACAAAGTGTCGCCTGCCCTCAGTGCACTCTGTTTGCTGTCACTTGGAGGACAAGCCCCTCACTTCCAAAGGCTGAAGCCATGTATTTTTCCTGTTGAGGAATTGTGACCTCACTCTGTGTGTAATCAATGACTTACATTATTGTTGGGACTGAATGCCACGTACTGGATGTCCCAAATTTCCCCTTCGGTGCCGAGATCTGAAGGACGTTCCCATTCCTGGCGTTTTTTGGCTGTAACTGCATTCAGACGTTGTCAGGAATTACTTGGTGACAGATGATCCTGCCATGGAGCAAGGGGACCCTGAAGGTCGTGAGCTCAATCCTCACATGGGGCACCATTAAAATGTGAGGTTTTTATCTTCTTTTCTTCCTGTTAGAGCCGGGATTTATGGACAGGAGACGCAGTTTTTCATGTTCAGACTCGGAGGTTTATTAATTCTTATCTAAAGTACAGTCTCACGAGTTGTGAGTTCTGGCTAACAAAGTAGAAAATGGCTGTGTCTCTAACTCTTTCCATGGTCTTTTAAGCATAATTTGTCCAATAACGAGATGACACCTATATTATTTTGACTTTTAACCCAATAACTGCCCACCCATGGTCTGCAACGTGGACCTTGTCACCCAACTAGAAAACACCACCCAAACCCATGAAGAAGGTGAAAGAACAACTCAGCCAACACCCTAATCCTCCATCTTGTTCTATATACATTACTATATACTAAAACCTTAAACTCTAAGTTTTCCACCCTGTGATATCACACACTTCTATTCAAACTGCACACCCACAATCCCAGTGCCATCACTCAATTTTGGAAGCCTGTTTTACAGCCTCAGGTCAAATGGAGTGTTTGCTTGAGGGTCAGTGCCTGTCAGCACAAAGAGCCTGAAATTCTCAGCTTTCAGGGTTCCAACTGGGGACAAACTACCCCTCAAGGTCCCTTTCAGGATCTGGGGTGGTGGGGTTGATGGTTCTGTGGCAGGCAGCATTTTAGTTAAATGGTGTTTTTTCTCCGGGCAATCCACTGACTCTGGAAAATCCGTGTCTTCAATGTAATTTTGTGTTGGCTTGCTTCCCTTTATTATATTGTCCATCTTAAACATTTTTTATCATGCAGTAACCTTTACCCTGACCCAAAAACTGTTTGGATGTAAGCAAATTTAATCCCATTAAAATCACCATGACTATCCACTCATAAAATTATACAGATGACTTAAAAGGTTGCTGAATGACAGTCCTGAGACCCGTTAAGCCTAAATGCTCCCCAGGAGCCCAAGCTCACAGACACTTACACACATTCTTAAAAATAAACACAGTTCTTCACACACAAGTAAAGAAAGAAATATTCCCAACCGTGTTTTTAAACATGCACACCTGCAGAATTAGAGCCTGCCTTAAAGACCTTCCCCACCTGGATTTGAGATACGATAATCGATTCATGCAAATGAACCTACATCATAAAACTATTTATTTCTACCTTCCAGGTGACACAACTAGCGAGTGCAACTTTACAATGAACTTCTCCAATTTTTAAAGTCGGTATTAAAATATTGTCAGGCTCCAGGTGGAGGTCATTCCCAAACAGGCACAGATTCTATGGGGATAAGTCTGCACAGGGACTTCAAAATAATCATGCCTTGTAAGGGATTCCTTCCTGAGCTGCGCAGAGCTTGTAAGTGGTTTTATTAATACTGTAAATTATCGCTTCGCTTTTATTTTTTAATTTCAAAACTGTTTTTAACAATATATACGACAGCCTCAGGGCAAATGTCTCTCTTGGAGGCATGCAAACTTTGCTGGAATCACTAAGGGTTAGGCAGGCGTAGCTTCAAAGGCAAATCTGGGACCTATAACATTAACTCATCCACCAAATGGAGCTCCAAAATCCATTAAGGAAAAATAACTGGTAACCATCTGTCTTTATTCATCAGGCTGAAAGCAGTTAATCAAACCTAGTGGACATTTTTACTTTCTTCTTTCTCTCTCAACAGCTTTGAACACAGATGCAGCCTTCCCATAATTAAGCTGAGCATTGTAGCTCCTAGACAGATTAATTCTGGAGAGCTTGTCAAAAATGTCAGATGGCAGACAGGTTCTGTGTCTTGTCCCTGGGATTCCTGGGATTTTTATATTTATACCCACATATATGGGCAGATTTGGAACACAGTTATTAAAATTAATAACACTTTCTAATTCTTAACCCATTCTCAATAATGTGATAGAGTTTTTCTCCCTGTTAGGGATGCAAGTCAGGATAAGACCTCAGCAGTGAACAGATGTCTCCAGGAACTGAGCTGAAATATGGGATACAAATGGGCACCAGAAAGGAGCTTCCTTTGCTCACCACTGAACCACACTTTCCACTGAGGGGCAAAATATTCTGTGTTCTGAAATAACACGAAGGTGTTCCAGCTTACAGGGGTTCCCTTCTAACAGGCTGGAATATCATTAAATAGCTCATGCCCAAGAGCTATTCCAGGCACGAGCTTCCAGGAAAGTTCTCAGACAGTTTCTATCAACTTTACAAGGATACACACAAGTATCCAAGGAGGCTTTTAGCTCTCAATTACCTTTGACAATGAGCTCATATGTGGGTTTGATTTCTTTTTTCCGAGTTCTAACATTTTAAAGCAGAGAGCATATCCAATTCTTAAGGATTTTATGCTACCTGTTAAATATTACGTTTTTTCAATTTAAGCCTACAGTCAAATTTATGGACTGAAGCTAGGATTTGAAAGACCCTAGAAGTAATTTTTGCTCCCTTTAAACTGGGTTTTTATTTTTAAAGAAAGTAAAAAATCACATCAAACACATCTTTGTGCTGATAAAATAAGAATTTCAATGTCATTTAAAAGTTGGAAGTTTGAAAGTTCTTACCATTATAACTGGGCACAAAGAAGAGTCAGTTACCACCACATTTGATAAAATAATGCAGCTTGAAAATGAGATGGGCCAAATAATGAGAGATGGTCCCAGAGAAAGCCACTCAATGACTGTGGCAAAGAGACAGGTGGGGGTTTTCCAAGCAGCCATTAAAACTGGACCACAGGAAGTACTGAGGCAAATCAGTAGATAATGATCAAACTTCACTATTGAAATTCAAACTGAATCAAGGAAAAAAAAAAAAAAATGAAATATGTTTGTATCCTGAGGAGCATAGATTTCCCTTCGTATGTTTAACTGCTGGTAACTGATCCATCCTCAGTCTTCCTCCCCACAGTTACACTGAAAACAGAAATGAGACACCCAACTACATTTGGGAAAGTGGGAAAAAATTAAGTACCTCTAGTTAGCAGACTCTACAGCAGAAAATAGAGAAGAAAGAGGTATTTTGAAGAAAAACTCTTTCAATGGGACTTTTTTCCACCAGAATATTTAAGGACTTAGCTGTCATAAATGCTCCAAGATGTAAATACCATTCCCACAGAACACATCAATGGACTGAAGCAGAGAGACCATCTTCTATTTAGTGAAAAATCCCAGCTGAGGACTCCTGGATCGCGGCTCTCAGTCCTGTGCTCAAACACACAGGGATCATCCTGATGGGAAGTGCTCTTGGAGCACACGTAGGAACACCCCAAAAAACAACACTTTACAGATGCCACAACAAAGGTCAGCTGACAGTTGTGTTGTAGATGCTGACACAGAATTTCTCTGGAGAATAAAAAAAAGTAGGAAGATGTCCAGCTGAGAAAATCCAAAGTGGGCACTGGAGACAGGAAGGGCTCATCAGAAAGGTGTCAGCATCTCTCTGAATCAGAGAGAAGTGTAAGAAATGTTTGTATGTGCAAATGGGCAGACACAGGTGGGGAAAAAATTGCTTTTACGCAGAAAGATGGGGAAAGAAGATATTACTAATTCATGGGAATCATGCCAAAAGCATGAACAAAAATGTTATTGTCTGAAGATTTTGCCCATGGCCAATTGTAACTATGATACACCTGGCCTCAATGTTGTGATTCACAAACTGTTTCCTACACACAGGATAATCCTCTTCTACCTGCTTTATCTGATGTTATCATCCTCACTTGGTTCATGTCTGTTATCAGAAACAAAATTTCAGCATTGATAAATCCAAGCACAATTACTGAAGATAAACAAACCGAATTTTAAAAATGACAAGAGTTTTAAAAATCTGAAGGTGAGGCTCTTCCTACTCTTCTGTTGAAGGCACAGATTGTTCAAACTTGAACCAACTTGCCACCAAAACAAGCCTCAAATGCAAGATCTCCAGTGAGGCACAAACTGTACCTGCATTGCAGCAGAGGCACATTGAGCTAGAATTTATGGGCAAAGCAGCAGTGAGATGCTAATCCAGGCGAGGTTCCTACAGAGTGCAGTTCTGCAGAATCGCTACAGGTTCAGTCCTGAGCACTGCCTCAGTTTCACAATTCTGGAAGGATTCTTTGCACCCCACTCTCACCTCTTTCACAGGTCTTCCTTGACTCCCAGTCCAGCTGGAAGGAGCTGAGAGGGACCCTGCCACCCTCTGTGCCCCTTCTGAGAGCAGAAGTTCCATGCAAAAACCAAGAGAGCTCAGAGAGGAGATAGCTCACAGATGGAAAAAGTACAAACCTGAGTCTCAGATGAGTATTTTTAAAAGGCTAAGAATCACAGAATCATTCAGGTTGGAGAAGACCTCCTAGAATCATCGGATTCATGGCAGGAATTGGTAACACTGGAGTCTTTAAAACTGGAACTTTATACTCTGAAATTTTGTGAGCTGTTAAACAGCCACTGCAACCTCATGAGGCTAAAGCACAATCCAGCCTTGTGCGCACCTGCACAAACAGGAATGCATTCAACAAATTATCCATGAGTGTGAAAGTTCAAGTTTACAGTAATGCAAGACAAAAATAAAGAGGTAAGTACAAAAACTTCTAATGAAAAGGAGAGAAGTGGCAACAATTATTTTCCTCCATTCTTCTGAATGCCATCACATACTTGGGTTTGTGCTGCTATAAATATGTTCTTTTGTAATCTCTAAAATCTCTGAAGTGCCAGAGAACACAGAAAGCTTTCATAAAATCAGTATTTACAGTAAAGGATCTTAAAGACTCAGATGAGTGGTGTTAAAGGTTTACATTTGGTACCTCACCAAGAGAACTGTTCAGCTACTAAAAGAGTCAAAATTGGACAGCTCCATCACTCAGAGACTTCAGAGAGTGTATCTGAAATACAACAGTCATTAACTCAAAGGCTGCAGATGCAGCCACAGAACATAGGCATCAGAGGGGAAAAAATTACTGACAACCTTTCTTAGAGTGCTGCTGTGAAACCTTCAGCATGAGGCACAAAACAAACTCCAGTACTTCATGTGAACAATACTCAGTAGTACTCACACACATATGTTTAATTTAGCCTTAATTTATACACTAAATATTTCTCTACTTATTCCATAAAGGGAGTTTCCAAACACAATGGGAGGAATGACTGTAGCCTGTTCTCACAAAGGACATCCCACATTTGAAAATCTCTTCAAGTTAATAAACTTCAGGACACCAGGGGAAGCCCATCATGAACAAAACCCCTCCTGACAAGGCAAAAGCAGAGTGACCCATTTGCACAAAAGACACGGGGAGTTTGGCTGCATAATATATTCTTATTGACACCTCCAAACTCTGAGTCATTTTGGTTTCTCAATTACGATTATGGAAGGCATTTTCTTCTTAAACAGATAAAACATGATGGGAGGTGGGATGGTTCTGCCTGATAAGCTAGTAATGTGCGTGCTGTTGATTAACTGCCTGTTCCTAGCACAGATGTATTTATGGCAGAAGGGAAAGGAGCCAGGACCAAAACTACACGAGAAACACAAATGGTGAAATCTGCTGGCTTTGCCATTAACAATATGGCACTGAAGGGATTCTCACTGGCCACTCAAACTGCTTTCACAGGCTTTCCCAGAGCAATTTTTAGAAGGGCAAAGGAGCTCAGGCAATGTAACTTGGGGAAAGAACTGCACCGGATAATGTTTTCTCTTGGAAAGTGTTAAAATGACAACTGCTAAACTGGGCGTTCTTTGGTACAATTTTTTTTTTTTTTTTTTTTTTTTTAACTTGAAGATTACGTATTCAACTTGAGAAACCTTCATTGTACAAGAAAGCCAATTACAAGAACATGTTGTTCCTCTAAGTCATCTAGAAGAACATTTCAGCTCATGCAGTTTGGCCATAATGTGTTTGATGTTTGATTCCTCCATGTTCCTATGATGAATGAAGAATTAAGCTGATGCATGACTGGAATTAATCCAGTGTTTTCCACTGGCACAAACTCTGTTTCTATGGGCTGGATACTCTCTGAAAGACATTGAAGCAGCACTTCAAATGCAAAGTTTCTTCAGAACTGCTTTATCATAAGAATCAAAGGAAAAAAATCAGATATCTCAATTCCCCCGTTACTCAGATCTTGCTTTTCCTTCAAAAGATGCAGAAAACCAAAATTAGTTATAACCAGATGCTGCACCCACAACTTCAGCCACAAGCAGTGAAAATCAGGAGCAAGAATAACTTGCAGTAGGTTACTTTAAGTTATAGCACACTTCCAGCTGAATAGATCCCACTTTGAACACCTTCTTCGTGTTATCATTCCAGGATAAAACATGTCCAAATAATGCTTTTGAACAGAAGAAAAATGCATGTTATAACCATCTCATCTTTGTAACATCAGTAATTTTGCCCCATTTTAGAGTTATTGGATTTATTTAATTTTGACTAAGTGCTTTGAACCTTCAAAATTTTTGGTTCTGAACAAATCTGTTTTAAAGGAAAACTCAGGCTTGTGTCAGAATCTCTTACCTTGAAACAGCTCAGAACAGAGTCACACATCAGGCCATGGTAAAATGCTTATGAATTCTGAATTCTGCAATCATTAGTTTTGTGGAAGAGAATAACTCAGTGTGTGGTGCTCTTGTAAACACCAAGGTGCCATTAAGGAAGCCTTATGGAGGTTATCTCACTCAAGCACAGCTGAAGAAAGAGATTTTGTTGGGTTTTTTGAGTTTGTTTTCCCCTATTTCAAACACTTACCTAATCTTTCCTCTGCAAAATTATGTAACTTTTGGAATGTTTTCAAGGTCATTACAGAACTAAATGGTAGTAATATTTTTTAAGCCAGTGTCCTGTTTTCTTGCAGTTCTAAGTGCCTGAAAATGGGAGACCACTGTCCACACCTTGAACACATAACCAGGAATATGAAAGCACCGGAGGTGTGAGGACAGAAAACATTTCCTCAGCAAATTCACTTTTTTTCCCCCTCATCAAGCACGTTTTCCCTTAAGAAACCCATAGAAATGCTACAACAAATTCAGGCCCTGGTGTTGTTGCTGACACATCTCATCCTCACCACCAGTGTCTGCAGACTTCTTACACACACACAGGAAATTAGCACAGTGCAAGATATGGATTAATGAACACATTTTGCCTTGAGTTTATTCTATATATGGTAACCACAGCACATGATTAGCTGCCTGTGAAGCTGAAAGATCCTTTAGATCCTTCCAAAAGATCAAAGTAGCACCATCAACTGGGTGTGCAATTATTAATGTCAACAATTCATAACAGACCAACCTCGTCTTGCTTTTGCTGGAGGGTAAGATATCTGCAAACCCATGGATAGCTGAATTAAATTACAAATTACTTCAACAGGGAGACTTTCCTTGTTATTAGTGTGGTAAATAAGGGCATATGGATGCACATCAATCACACTTGAAACTGAATCAGACAATTACTGAAATATAAGTGTATAATTACCTTCTGAAATAGCTTCCTATTGAGAATTTAGAAGACTTGCTTTAAGTAACAGAATCAAAGGCATTCAGCACAGTATTCCAAAACCTGTCCTCTCCTACTCTGAGAGTAAAAACATCCGTGAGAGTATTTGCAATAATGTTTTACCAGTCTTCCCATAAGACATTTCTTAACATACTAACTTTTAAAGTATATAATCCTTTCAGGTACAAAGAGGCTCAACCCTTGAGCCCTTGCAGTCCTGTGTGCAATACTGAAATTATTAATGAGGTTACAGGATGAGCTAAAACTTGACTTTTACTTCCAAGGTGGTGCAATTACATTGGATAGCATCACCTTGTACTGCTAAGGACTAATACCAGTGCAACGTTATGCAAACAGATATCAACAGCTCGGAACATCAGGTAACACATCAGGTCAAATTACCCCTTAGAAAAACACAGGAGGCTTAAGGGAGCTTAAGATCAATATCACAGGAGCAAACACTGACTTCAGACACCTGGACTGAAATGCTCAGGAGTGGGTGAGTCCCTTCAGACTCTGTTCAGCTCCATGAAGGCTATGAAGATTAATATATACTCATTCTAAAAATCGGGTTATTGATGTGCCCTGCAGGGTACACAAAGAGACACAGAGACCACAAACAGCAACTTGTCATCAAAGTAATAAAAAGGGAGAACACAGGTTATTCTCAGTCCTATGCTCACCCATTCGATTATCCCAAAATATGCAAATTTTCTTCCCTTCCCTTTAGGATCTGCTACTTTTGGAAGTGAGATAGTCTACGTTTTTCGAAGCATTACAGGATGCAAAATAAATTAATTTCTGGTGTCTCCACAGAATGCATCCATCACTGCCTACTGCTGAATGGACACCCCAGAATCAAGCTTACCCCTGAAGAATCTTCACCAGGAGAATTCAAAGCATTTTCAGTCTCTTTTACAGTAATGACTTTTTCATAACTAACACACTGAGGCTGAGCACAGTGCAACCCACCCAGAAAATCCAAGTTAGCCAAGGCATGACTACTGAGCCTAAATTGTTGTGCTCTGTGAAGGAAGGCTGCCCTGTGCCAGTCTTTACAGCTGTTTACACCAACTGGGCACACGTGTGGTGTGAAATACCTCACTGGTAATTCAGCCCTGACATCAAACACAACAGTGACATTAATGACGTCAGAGCTACAACAGTGCTACTGCAGCATCCTCTCTCAGGGTATTATCTGGGTTTGTAGCTGCAGAAGGAACCATCCAGACACTTAAAGTACTTGGTTTGACCAGCAACTGATTGGTATTTTCACACAACCTGTTATTTTGGGGTGAAATAGCTGAAGTTTGAGCAGTTTGTACCTCCTGAAAGCTCTGCACCCTCCTAGACCCACACCCCAGCAAGAGCTGCTCCGGGGGAAGGGGGGGATGGAAGATTCCCTCCTGCACAGCCTTGAGCAGAGCTGCCTCGAGCAAATGAGGAGGGACAGAACCCTGCGAGCAGGGACAGCATCACATCCCCCTCCCTCCATGGGCTCTTCAGTGGATCTTCCTTCTGGACATGTATGAAAAGGAACTTGTTAGCTACAGGTTAACACTCACCCCAAAATCCACAGCCACACCCAAGATGATCCCAAAACTATAATAAGATGGAGATGTCTTTTTTTGACAGTATAGAAAGAATTACATAACAAAGCCCTTCAGTGCAACGTAAAAATCTTCCTTCCTCCAAGGATCTCAAAATACTCTGTAAACAGTCTGACCCTTTCCAAGACTGCTGAGTAGTGGCTACTCTCCATTTTGTGAATTCCTACTTTGATAAGGAATCCACTGCTCCCTGCACCTCCTTCTAGTCAGGACTAAAATATTTATAAAGTCACACCTCCTAAAGTGAGAGAGCACAGCAGAATTAGATTAGTAAAATTATATAAATCAACTGCTTAGATGAACAATTCAGTGAATGGTGTTCACTAAGCAGCAAATACAATTAATACTGAAATCCTTTTTCTTTCTCAGTGTGGAAAAGATAGGCTAAGTTTTTCCATTACTGGAGCTCACAGGAAAAGCAACTCAAAGTACTTTGGATGCTCATCTCCACATCATCAGATGTGTGACACTTCCACAAGCAACACTGAACAGTCGACAGCTGCCCTAAGAAGGCAGTGCTAACATTTTCAGTGGCTGTAACTTGCACACTTCTCTGAGCTCTTTAAGCTCCATAAATTTGATTTCCTGGTTTATTAACATATTTAGAGCAGCTCCCATCTGAGCATCAGAAACACAAATGATACCAGCACAACCATAACCTCAGGCAGGGAGAAAGTTCAATGACACCTCTGTCACAGAACACAAATCAATGTTCTGAAGGTCACTAAGGAAACCTCTGCCAGAGCCAAGACAAAAACTCAGACTAGCATTTTTATCCATAACACTTTCCTCCTTGAAATATATTCCAGTCTCATCTAGACTGAATGTTTGATTCTAATTTTGAACATTACTATTCTAATTTCCCTCACAATGTTTTCACCTCTTTAGTACTATTTTAACCAACGGGTTTTATATGATTTAACAAGTCCATAAACAGGGTTGGTTCTACCTAGTTTTAAATCTTGCTCTCTTCTCTCATTGCATTGTTCAATGAAAAAAAAACAACCCAAAAAAAACCAAACAAACAAACAAACAAAAAAACCCACACCAAAACAAAAAAAAAAAAACCACCAAAAAACCACAATTAAGTAATACCTGAAAGAAATCAATCAAATAGTAAGAAAACAGTAAGCTAGGGTTTATTTCCCCAGATGAAATATTTCCCTGCTTCCTGAAATAGTACTGCTGGCACGCTTTGTATTTTGATGACAAAAGTAATTTTACTAGCTAAGTATTTTAAATTGCAAAGGGAACCAGATGAATTAACATACTGTGAAAGAATAATTAATTATTTCATTGCTTATTCTTTCTAACTTGCACAGTTTACAGCAGCTGCTTATTTAGCTGATTTAAGGATTCCTATGCAGCCCATTTCAGGTTCATTGCAGATAACTCCCAGTTACACTGCAAATCCTTCTATCCTGACACATCTTGCCCTAATGTGCAATTCAAGGTATCAGTGCAATCTCTCCAAGTCACTGTAGCGTAGTCTCATTCCCTGCATGCTGAGATACATGCAAGGCATGCTCCAAAAAGCCTGGATCTTTAAAGGGAAAAGTGGGGTTTACATGGTTTTTTTAAAGAAGAAAGACAGTCTCAGGCCTAATATTCTATTATGTATAAAAATAAAACTGCAAGTCCATTCATATGATGGCAAAGCAGAACTTATGATACATTCAGAAAGTCCATGAAACCTTAGGAAAAGCAGAGTCTCATAGGAAATTAAAAAACAGTAATAAATGGGTTGTGCAAAAATGAGATCTTAGTGTCAAGTCTTAACACTGATCTGTCAACGTAAAATGAGGATGATATTTAGCCACAACTTTCACAGATGTCACCGTTTCGAAAGACTTAATGCTCCTCACTATTCTCTGAAGCCAAAAAGACAGCTCATTATAATGAAAAATAAAACTGATAGTGTAACATCTTTACAGTATCTGAACCACAGCCTTATTATAGTCACAATATCCATAATTATGAGATAACCTGACACAATTCACTCGCTGTAGATGACATGGCAGGCAGAGAGCAAGACAAAGCAGAAAGAGCAGAGAGAGGTCTCAGTCCTGCAAATTGTGCTGCAGGGACACATCACAAAGTCCAGGGGACAAACATCTTCCTGAGGTTAACAGCTGCTATTCAAACAGAGGGATTTACTCACACAACACACAGTGTGAGGTCACTGTCCACAGAGCTCTGGGAGTTATGAGGAGAAAGTGGCTGAACATGGAGTTTCCATCCTTGGAGATATTCAATGCCAGCACAAACCCATGGAACCCCTCTGGCTGAACCTGCTTTGTGCAGGGGTTCAACAGGGCAGTATCCTTCCAGCCTCAGATATTCTGTGATCCTTCAATATTACATTCAAACACCATTTCTTTGACCAAAAGAGAGCCACCAAGTGCCCTAATCTCAGTAAGACTCCTCAAAGGTAAAAAAACCCAACTTTGTGTCCACACATCTCAGGGAACGTTCAGGACTCTTTTGGACTTTGCAGTTGATTAAGCACTTGGGAAAATATTCTCAAAACCTTAATCAAGATTATGCATAAATCCTGAAGGCATATGCAGCCATACAGAATCCTTATATTTAGTATTTAGGAATATGTAAGGGATTTTCCTGCTTGAGAGCTAGAATTGTTATACCTCTGTGAACACACCATTGATTATATGCCTGGATGGTGTCTTAGGGGATGCCTCAAGGCTGTTTCAAACCCACTCTCCTGCTGGAGACAGGGAAATCAGCTATAACTGAGGGATGCCCTCCACACCAGACACTCCGCACATCCCCACAGGTGCAGCAGCTCTGTAGAACCAGGTACAGCACCAGCTCCATCCTGAAATTTCTATTTAAGAGTCCCAGAGGTTCACCAGCAGGAAATCACTTCTAAAAAAAAAATAAAAAAATCTTTAGTACTTGCAGAATTCTTAGAATGTTTAGTTCTAATTCTTGCCAGCCATCCATCAAAAATACAACAGAGCCTACTGCATCTACTTCTGTCAAGGTATTGCAAAAACCTTGCAGGGGGGGTTTTCCAGAAACTTGCGGGGTTTTAGTAGTTTTGATGCTGAATCCATTCTCTGGCATTCCCCAAGTGGCTCAGTTCTGCAAATGAACAATGGAATACACCACAAGCCAGACTTTGCTGGTGCAATTCTTCATTTCTCTCGCAGACACCTGGGACTGCTGACACTGAACTCAGGAGCAGTTCTGCTGCAGCCAGGCAGTGCTGTGCAGTGTCTTCCCACTGCCAAAAACATCTCAACCTCTGCCCGGGGCACAGCAGACCCCTGTGAGTGTGTTCCACGGTTCAGGCTCAGGACAAACGCAGCAGGATGTGGGACAGCCGCCTTCATCCAGGGAAATGCCACGAGGGCACGGCTCTCCCAGACATGGTGGCACATTCAAAGGCAGCTGGGGTACTTTCACAGCACCAGGGAATCACAGACTCCTTGAGGCTGGAAAAGACCTCCAGGATCATCAAGTTCAGCCTTTGACCCAACAACACATCATCAGCTAAACCACAGCACTGCCATGTCCAGTGATTTCTGGAACACCTCCAGGGTTGGTGACTCCAGCACTTCCCCGGGCAGCCCATTCCAATGCTAGACAACACTTCCCATGAAGAAATGTTCAGCAGCAAGTTCAGGAACTCCCCTTTCCACCCAAATTATCCAGTCAAGGGCTCCTCAGCTCCCCTTAAGTGTTCCAGACCTCTGCATAGCCTCACACCCTGGGATGACACTTGCAGGCACCCGCTGAAGGAATCACAGGATGGTTTGGGTTGGAAGGGACCTGGAGGATCGTGTAATTCCACCCCCCTGCCATGGTCAAGGACACCTTCCACTTCCCCAGGTTGCTCCAAAGCCAGGGATGGGGCAGCCACAGCTCCCCTAGGCAACCTGTGCTAGGGCCTCACCACCCTCAGAGGGAAGAATTACTTTCTAATATCTGACCTAACCCAACTCTTTCAGTCTGAAGCCATTCCCCTTTTGTCCTGTCGCTACATATATTGCGAACAGTCTTGTCCTTTTGTCCTGTCGCTACATATATTGCGAACAGTCTTGTCCTATCCTTCCTCTGAGCTCCCTTCATGTACTGCAGGATCACAGGTCACCCTGGAGCCTTCTCTTTTCCAGGATGAACACCTCTGAGCTCCCTCCAGCTCCTGGAGGATCACAGGTCACCCTGGAGCCTTCTCTTTTCCAGGATGAACACCTCTGAGCTCCCTCCAGCTCCTGGAGGATCACAGGTCACCATGGAGCCTTCTCTTTTCCAGGATGAACACCTCTGAGCTCCCTTCATGTACTGCAGGATCACAGGTCACCATGGAGCCTTCTCTTTTCCAGGATGAGCATCTCTGAGCTCCCTTCAGCTACTGGAGGATCACAGGTCACCCTGGAGCCTTCTCTTTTCCAGGATGACCGATCCCAGCTGTCTCTGCAGGTGGGGAACGGGGCAGAGGGGCAGACTCCCCCCTTCCCCCGCTGCCCACACATGGGGCTCAGCCCAGGGCACGGGGGGTTCAGGGCCGGGGCAGGTCCAGCTCCCAACACCCCCGAGCTCTCCTCGCTCGGCCGCCGATCCTGGATCGATGCCGGGGGCTGCCCATCGATCCCTCCGATTCCACCGCCGAGCCGCGAGCCCCCGTTCCAGAGCGGCTCGGGCTGTGAGGGGAGCAGGGCAGCGGCATCGCCCTCCCGGCACACGGCCCCAGGCCCCACCGCCATCTCGGGCTGTGAGGGGAGCAGGGCAGCGGCATCGCCCTCCCGCACACGGCCCCAGGCCCCACCGCCATCTCGGGCTGTGAGGGGAGCAGGGCAGCGGCATCGCCCTCCCGCACACGGCCCCAGGCCACGCCGCCATCTCGGGCTGTGAGGGGAGCAGGGCAGCGGCATTCCCCTCCCGCACACGGCCCCAGGCCCCGCCGCCATCTCGGGCTGCCCCCGCCCCGCCCGGCTCCATTTCCCGGGATCGGCACCGCCCCGGCAATCCGGCGGGGACGGCGGCGCCGCAGGTACGGGGGGGACCCCGGGGCGGGCACGGCTCCGGGAACTGCTTCCCTCTGGAGCCATCCCGGCGCTGAATCGCCTCCTGCCTCCCCGGCGGCCGAGGAAGCGAAGCGCTGCAAGAAAAGCGTGCAGGAGATCGGCGATTGAGGACGGGAGTGCGCGCTGAGGGGTTTTAATGTGCGCGGTCGCCGTGTGTTTCGTAGGTCAGCAGCTCCAGCGCGCAGCGCCGAAGGAAGGAGGATGGAAGAAGGAAACGCTGCCAAGGAAAGAGTCCTCATTACTGGAGGAGGAGGTTATTTTGGCTTCCGGTTAGTGCATGAAGTAGTTATTACGTACAGGAGTACAGGGAAGAGGCTGCTGCTGGGGAGGCAGCAAAATCGATGGGGCCTGAAACACTGATCCAGTCGATCCCATCTTTTGCTTCATCGGGGCTCTCGATTTGAAACAAAGCCCGTTCCTCTGTTTCCAGAGGCTGTAAGTAACGCTGCTATCCCGTTTCCAAAAGTCAGGCATGGGCTGCCTGGCAGACATCTCCCTGTGTGCTCACCTCTCTGGAGGGGTGGGGTCGCCAGCCTCAGCCTGCTCTGCAGGACGAGCCCACGCTTGTACACACATTTTTCTTTTGACCTGCAAATAGTTACACGTGTGCTTCAGATTAACAACTCCAGCTGAACTCTCAGGAATGTGTTATTTTCATGAACAGGGATGGTTTAGGATTAGAGTTGTTAATAAGGTGCACATTTCAGTGCAATCCATTTTCCTTTGCTGTAGCTGGCTCTGCAGGCCATGTAAAGAAAAAATCCTAAGTTGAGCCCTAGACTACAACTGCTCACAGAGGGCAGAGATATCATAATCAAGACCAGAAAATAAAGTAAATTTCAAGTCAGGGGAAGGGAAAAAATCTCAGAAGATGCCTGTCTGACTTCTGCTTGGCTTTTTCCCTCCACTCTCATGCCCTTAAAGCACAATAGAAATACAAAAATGTGGGAAAGGGGAGGAAAAACACCAGAGTTACACTTTGTGTCAATACCTGTGACTCGGAGTAAAATGTAGACGTGTGGCAAGGTGTTCATAGCAGCTTAGAAGCATCTCTCCCACTCCTCCATAAATTTCAAACACAACAGCAAAGACCAACCTGTTGTTTTGACAGAACTAGGATGGCACAAAAGCAGTAAGATAAAACAAGTAAAGTGGTTTTTTGTTTTGTTTTGTTTTTTGGGTTTTTTTTTTTTAATATTTGGCAATAATTACACATCTGAAAGTCACTGTTGCTGATCTGAAGAACTTCAGTAATTTCTCTTCAGAATTTTTGTTTACAGCAGTTCTGCCTATTTTTTCTTTTTTATTCCTCCAAGTATAAGTGGAGTGTGAGAAATCAGTTCTGTACCTAAACTATCACAGCTGAACCTTCCCTATAGTAGGGGGCTGAGTATTTAAAAGACTCCCACCAGAAAAATAATCAGCACAAAAACAGTTAATAGTCTTCTCTCCCTTCCAGGTGAGCTGTTTCATGCACACGGTGCTGTATCCTAATATACGATTTCTGTCATGTCTCAGTTTAGGTTGTGCCATATATCAAAAGGGAGTGGATGTGATCCTCTTTGATGTCGTGAAGCCACTCCAGACCGTGCCAGAGGGAATGACGTTCGTGCAGGGAGATATCTGCTGCCTGTCTGAAGTGGAAGAAGCTCTCCGAGATGTGATCTGCGTATTCCATATCGCTTCCTATGGAATGTCTGGCAGGGAGCAGCTGAACCGAAAACTTATAGAAGATGTTAACGTGAAAGGAACAGAAAATGTCATCCAGGCCTGCAAGAGCAGGGGAGTGCCGAACCTGGTTTATACAAGTACCTACAACGTGATATTTGGAGGCCAGATTATAGAAAACGGGGATGAGTCTCTGCCTTACCTGCCTCTGCACCTTCACCCTGATCACTACTCCCGAACGAAATCTTTAGCTGAAATGAAGGTGCTGGAGGCAAACGGTGCTGAGCTGGGCAATGGGAGAGGCGTCCTGAGGACCTGTGCTCTCCGGCCAGCAGGGATCTACGGGCCTGGGGAGCAGAGACACCTGCCAAGAATAGTCAGCTACATTGAAAGGGGACTGTTTAAATTTGTGTACGGAGACCCTCTGAGTCTGGTAGAGTTTGTGCACGTGGACAACCTGGTCCAGGCTCACGTCCTTGCCTCCCAGGCCCTCAGAGACAGCAAGCAGCACATTGCTGCAGGCCAGGCCTATTTTATTTCCGATGGCAGGCCTGTAAATAACTTTGAGTTCTTCCGACCGCTCGTGGAAGGTTTGGGTTACAAGTTCCCAACCCTGCGCCTTCCCCTGTCCCTTGTCTATTTTTTTGCATTCCTTACAGAAATGGTTCATTTTCTTGTAGGGCGCGTTTATAACTTCCAGCCCCTCCTCACTCGCACGGAAGTGTACAAAACTGGTGTCACGCATTATTTCAGCATGGAGAAGGCCAGGAAGGAGCTGGGCTATGAGCCCCAGCAGTACAGCCTGGATGAAGTGGTGGAGTGGTTTAGATCCCAGGGGTGTGGACCAAAGCCAAGAAATTACACCATGATGCACCTGTTTAGGGATGGAGGAGTGCTCGTGGTGCTGATTGCTGTGCTGGTCTCCTGGTTTCCATCTGCAGCGACATTTTCACTCTGAAAGATGAAATGCTGAGGAGAGAATTTAGTTATGTTCTCTGCTTACTCTTGGTTTTGACAGACAGGTAATAAAAGATTTTTAAAAAGTACGTATTTGTGTAATTGAGGTAAATAACAGCTTTATCCCCAAGGAACAGAACTGCTAAGTAAAAAGGTGTGAATTTTTATATATGCTTTCTGTTCAAAGTAAAATTGATCAGATCACTATCAAGATGAAGCTCAGTATTATTGCAAACATCATTTTATTCTCAGGTACAACAGCCCAATACAGAGAATGGAACAAATGTCCTTAGGCTGACTCTTCCTCCCTGATGGAATTATACTCCTGATCCCTGCCCTTTATTCCTAAACAGTTTGTGTTACATGATCCAGAGGAGAATAAACTTACTCTTTGATCACATTCCAAACCCCAGTTCTGCTTCCCAGCTTGGATGTATATATGCCTAACCAAGATTAACTGATAAACTGCTAGACAATAAACAAAGGGTTTTTACAGGAGTACATTCTGGTATGCTTTCCTGAGTTAACTCTGATATCTAATGACATTTCTGGAAAATGCACCGTGCTTAATCTAAATTACAGCAAAGTGCTTGAAGCACCACAGATTTGTAGATTTTCCTGACAGTAAAATATGCCTGTTTAAAATGAATGAGCCAGCTGAAGTGCATTCATAAATAAAACCTATGATTTTTCCCAGCATTATCGAATGTTTAAACAAATAATTCATCAGAGACATTTGGTGAGTGATTGTATTCACATTCCACTATTTATAAAACACTTTTAGCCTTTAATAATATTCTTTAACACCTGACACCATCTGAATAGAATTTCAGCTTTGTAATAGGAAGATAAACACTTGCTACAAGGAAACTCATGATTTTGTGGAATTTTAAGATTAGAAGGTCAGACTATGAGTACAGGTCACTGCTGTCCCATGCAAACCCCTCTGTCAATTTAATATAGAAACCGAGAAACTTCACCTCAGATGTTAAACACAAAGTTGTTTTCCATTAACTCATCAGCATTGCCGCTTCTGTACTCCTTGATAAAAGCAGAATCCTTCAAGAATTTAAATCTTCTCTTTAAACTTTAGTCTTTCCATTTTAATGGCTGAAGCTACACTGATCTTGAATTATTAGTAACTTCCAGATACTTCTGCAGTAACTTCAGATACTTCTGTTGAACTCTGCTGCAACTGAAATGGGGAAGTAATGAATAAGAAGCAGAGCAGTTCCATTGCACTGTTAAAGGATTCTCAGAAAAATAATAGAGGAACCAAGAGGAAATAGAGGAATAGAAGAAATAGAGGACTAGAGGTTCCTAAACAGAGGAACCAAGCTAGAAATCCACAGTCACCCCTGCTTAGAAGATGCAAATTTTTGCAGCTGATGGTGACTGAAGACAGCATCATTTTTTGACTGTTGAGTTCTCTTCCTGATAAGTTTACCTTAAAAAAACCAAGCCCACACTATTGATAACTTCTTGTATTTTTATGCTTGAAATCTGACTTTTCTCTCTCATTCTCCTACCAGTAAGTACACCATGAAAGAAACTAAATTTAATACTTAGCTTGAGGGACAGCTCAAGAGAGAACTCACTTTTTTTTTTCCCCTCTCTAATAGCAAATAAGCTGTTTGTGTAGCAGAAATGTTGCACGCTCTTTTAAAGAGCTTATGTGCCTCCAGCTGATGGCACAGGGGCCACTCTCCAGGAGTCATTAACATACAACATCATCTGCAGAAAGAAGAAATCTTTTTAATAAAACAGAAGAAAGACATTCATGACCTCACGAAAGCGCTGGGCTGATGCTCTCTTTCCAACAGCTGTTTTTTTCAAGTGGAAACCACTTTGTTCTTTTCCCCTTTAATTGTCTGGCTTTGACACAGTGTTATCAGAAATAGATTGAAAATTTCTAATGCCAGCAGAAGACAAAACCAAAATGCAGAAGAAATTGCACAAGCCTGTTGCACAGAAACAGCATTGGCATTTCATGCCAAGTCTTTTAAAAAAAAAAAAAAAAAAAAAAAAAAAAATTAACATAGGGAACTGAACTTCTGTGCCCCAGAGGAATTTTCTCTGCTATTTGTAATCTTTTAGCAAAACTCAGCTACTGCTATTTGTAATTATCTCAATGGTGGGGCTAGTGAAAAACATCTATGGAAGGGTCCCTGAGCCATGAATCCTAAATCCACACCATCAGTACCAGCTGAGGTTCAGGCCCTGGACAGCTTTAGAGGGACAGCAGCAGCAGTAGCTCCTGACAAGACAAAAATAGCCCAACAAAACCTCAAACAGCAGAAGTCCTGCAGAAGCTGAGCTCAACACGTGAAGCTTTTCATCTGCCTGGAGTCAAGGACAGAACTCTCTGATAACAGAGCAAGAGGCATTATTTCATCCTAACGGTCCACGAGTGTGCTCCAGCACATGGGATTAATGTGGGGACACACTCCAGAGCCAACAGCAGTGCACTGGGGATTCATTAATTCCATGTCAATTAGCTCCATCTATTAAAAATACAAAGTCCTGACCACAGCAGAGGTGAAGGATACACTCACTCACTCCAAAAGGAAAACAGGCACTCTGTGGCTTAAGGAGATACTCTAAAATTGCTTGAAAATTCCATCCCTGTAGACAGTCACAGCTGTTCTATTTGAAGTGTTTTACAATGAGAATTCTCTCTCCTTTTTCTTGTTTTTTTGTCATTACTCCTCGTGTATGAATAGCTGGGTAAATTAGGGTAATTAATCCAAGTGTTGTGTCCCTTTTCAAATTTTAATTTATTACCCATTTTCATGATTTCCTGAAACTGATTTACCAGAAAAGCACCTAAAAATTGAAAGAGGAAAATGAAGATATAGCTCAGATTCAATTTTTCCTAGTCCTCAAAATTACTGAACAATTGACAGGTGCCTCACTATAAAGAATGATGCTGATGTTTAAAGTGAATTGTTTAAATTTACTTCGTCAGCTACTTAACCTCAGACACAGCATCTCAAGGTACAAATTTGCCAGATATACATAAAAACTTATGCTTCTTATGTGTATATAAATATATTTATTTTAGATGCTTAATGAAACCAGTTTTTTATAGGCCCTTCTCCTAAGGGACCCAACCAAAATGTTCCTTTGTTTCTATTTATTACTGATTCCCACATACTTTCCAAAGTATAGTGGCATATTTAATAATTCACTGTGTGCTCTTCAGAGAAAAGGGTCCTGAACACTGATAATATACAAATATTGTAAAGAATCTGGGGGTTAAACTGCAATTCAGGAGTACACAAGTTGTAGTTGAGGGAACTACTGCTTCACTTTAGTCAAGCTCACAATTCCCTGTTTTGCTGGAGTAACAGCTAAAAATGTAGACTAGCAATGAAATAAAGTGCTCTTAATTTAATTTAAATTCTTTTAAAACTAATAGCTGAGCACTTTTATAGATACTGTTATGGATCAGAAGACAAACTCATCTCTAAACTGATTCCGAAGGTTATTTTTCATTATATTTATCTTCTATTTCTCATGATATAAAGGGAATTTCAGTGTGGAACAAAGCCAGCTAGTTGGACTGCAGTTAAAAATGCTGACACATGACTGTAGCAGAACTCAACCACTGCACTTCAGCTTCCACACCACATTCAGATTTTTCCAACAGGTTTGGAGAATTCAGAGCTAATGCTTGGTACACAGCTCACGCTATCTCTGAGGTTAAAGAACTGCAAAACTAACAAAATGCTTTCAACAGAGAAATACATAGATATGTTGGGGTGGACAAAAGTGACAATACAGGCAATAAAACACCTAAATGTAGTAATTTTTTGGGCTCCAGAACTCACACTTACCAATGCTCACTAAGGTGATAATGACACTCTGGCTGGTTTCATGACCTTCTAGAATTAGACTGCAGACACCTCATATGGATTCATGTTCAATAAGCATGTAATTTTGATCAAAAGATGAGAAAAAAATTGTTACCAAGACTCCCAACAATTAAAAAAAATCACCACATAAAGACAGGGTGCATTCACCCAGTAGCAGTTCATTCCCCGTGCAACTTCACAGGCAGAAAGTGTCCTGATAAATTTTTTTTTGTAAACATCAATACTGGCATTCTTCCAAATTACCACAAATTTAATCTTTGCCTTGCTCAGATTTTATAGTTCAAGCTCATACAAATCTGATTCTCACTAGAGCTGGAGTTTGTATCTGCCTCTGACTGAAAAAGGTTGGTTTGGAGTCACAAGTTAAACTCGATCTTTGACCTTTTCCTTCTGCCTCGTGTGTTTGGAGCCAGAGGAAGTGCAATCATAATCATGTCTACTGAAACAATCATTAAGTCAGTTCATCTTAAAAACACAGAAATGCCCTTCTTCCAACCTCTAGCAGAGCACACCATAGCACACCAGCAGATCCCTTTTCAATAAGAACTCACTGTCTTAAATGACTGGCAAAAGTCATGAAATTCAACGAGCAATGCTTAAACAAAGAAGCACCTGGCATCGTTCACATCAGTGTGAGATATCAAAAATTATTTATTAAAATAAGTTATTTCAATGATTTAAAACACTTTCTATAAGAATGTAACAATTTAACAATTGTTAACTTCAAAAATTTATATTTTTTTTTCCCTCCTGGATTAAAAAAATTAGCACACACATTCAAACCTACTTTCATACTCAAACAGTTGCAACTGTGATGAAATTGGTACAGAGTCTGCCCCAAGGAAGAACTGAGAGGTGAGGTTTTGGAGATAAAACACGGAATGCAAGAACCAAGAGAAGAGTTAGAACACAGCCTTGCAAGTCAGCAGAAGAGTCACTGCAGTATTTTCATTCTGCACACAGTGTATCATAGTCTGGGGAAAAGTCTTACTGTAAAACAAAATGCATTTGTATAAATACTGATGGAGCGCCTCTTACAACTCCTGACACTATGAGTGAGTGGAGAATGCACAGGACTTTACAAAGGACTACAAAATGAATTAATTCTTAAATATTTGCACAAGAGCAGCATGAGGGATCCACACTTCTGTCCATCACATGGGCTGTGCTGTGTCAGGAATACACACACCACTGGAGGAAGCCAGGACAAATAGTTTGGTTGAGTTTGCTCTGGAACTAAGCTTAAAAAGAATTCTGAGGGGCAGAATAATCCAGACCTGGATAATGAAGATTAAACCAGCTCTATACAACAGTCTAGGTTGCAGCTCCACCTTCCAAATCCACAGTTGATGTGGTGTTTTGTTTTTTTTTTCCATAGTTTGAGCAGGGTTTACATCCATCTAATCCTTGAACACGTCAATTACAGCTGGGTACTGGAGAGATTTCAGGAAGGAGGATGAAAAGCAGAGAATTGCCTTCAACTTTTCTCTGGTTTTCAGCTGGGTGATTAGTAATTAATTTCTTTATAATAAAAAATTTACAAATGCCACCCCATTGTGGGATACACTATTATAACACTTTCATCTCTGAGACAAGATTGTGTTTACAGAATAGCTAAAACTTCAAGGGGGTTCCTCAAACCATCATCTGTGAATGCACAATGGCATCAATTAAGCGCCTCTAGAAACAACAAAAGTCGCAGCGTGGGGAGCAAGAGAAACTGAAAATTGCTGAGGCAGCTGCATCAGGCCATGAATCCCAAATCCGTGCAAGTCCTCTGTGATCAGAGGTACAGCTCTGTGGAAGCAGCATTTTGTGCCTCAGGCAGTCACTCCGAAAACTGAACTCCTCTGCACACATTTGAACATTAAAGCTGGGAATATAGATAGCAAAACTCATCCCATGTAGAGGTAAGACAACCAGGAATGCGATGGCAACAATACAGCACTAGCGCAAAGGACCAACACAAACACAAATTATGACAACTGCTGTTAAATCTTCCATCGAAGGCCTTTAGTTCTGCTCTGGCAGAAAAAACCACTTGCTAATCTAACAAGTATTCTCATCCACAGCCTCATGTTCTTGATTTGATTAAAGGCACCAGAAGGATGTACCTCTATATTTGTGCACACTGTCATTCTTGGATTAGTTACATTTTGGGAAAACGGTCTGCATTTACAGAACACTATCATTTGACTATCATCTACGCAGGATTGCAAGATTAAAAATTGACAGTTCATTTAAAAATTCATTTCTAAGCACATTAGCAGCTGAAAGGATTTGTAGAAATGATACTGTACAAAAGTAAGTGCTTCTCAGAATTTTAAGTACCTTCCCTTTCTGCAAACAAACAGATATCTACTACTGCATATCTTTCCCTTCCAGCGCCTCGAGGCTGTGAACAGAAGTTCATGGGGGCTATGAATAGAAGTTCACACGTTGCTCCTTTCTTAAACCTGTAAAGAGAGTTCAACAGGAAAAACACAACTACAGTCCCAGAGGGTATTTGCTTTCAACAAAATTAACATATCTTGTTCTCAAAAATGTAACAGGATTTTTTTTAATAAGAGACAATAGCTGCCCAAAATATTTTACACAGTATCAGCAGCACAATCTGCTGTCTTGAGGACTGTAACATACATAACATGACAATGCTGGTGTAGAAGTGCTTTTACAGCATTTAATAAATTAAAAGCTCACTACTAGTTAATCTTGAGGAGCCAGGTTGTTAAAGTGGTGTGATTCCATGCATGCAAATGTGACTGTCTTATCTACAGCCTGTGTAACCACACAGAGGAGATGATTTGTACTTCAGGTATTCATAATGAGAAGTGAGGTCCATCCAACTACATCCTCTAGTTTTAAAAATCTTGAATGCATGGAAGTTCTGGCCTGCACAGAGGGTATGCTTTGTACAGAATATAAATTATTGGGTATTAAAATAGTTTTTCTTAGAAGAAATTATAAAGGAAATCCGTATTTCCTCTTCCTTCTCTTCTTCGAGTCATTCCATCTGATGAGGCCATCACTGAGTAGGATGATCAGGATAAATTCATCTCTTCCTGAATTGCACCATAAAGCACACATCAAAGAATGACGGGCTCTAAGAGTAGAATTTGCTGTTACTGACTTTCTTCTCCTTTAATCTTAAGGGAAAAGAAAAAGAAAAAGTCAAGCCTAATAGGAATTTCTCAGAGGAAAACAGTATCAAATTCAGTGTACTTGGATACCAATGGCAAGTAATGTATCAGCAATGAGCACTGCAGGTTTTTTCCCTCAATAAATGGGAGTAAACAAGTGATTCATGCAGCTGTTCAGCATACACAAAAAAAGACAAGAATATTTAAAGTCTTAAGATCTACTCAAAACTTCCTCTTGGTACATGAAGCCTCCCTCTATCTCCCTCACACCCAGCCCAAAGGTGGCAGCAAAGGAGAAGGAACGTTCCCCTGAGCTCTGGAGAATGCACTGACACTGAACTGACAATGCTGTGCTGCTACAGCTCAATACTGGTTTTATCTTTTGTGGTTTGTGTATCTCTTCCCACATATCTCATATGTGCATGACATTTCCAAGGACGTAACTCTGATAGTGTAGCAAGAGTGAAGAGGTTTATTTATTTGTCTGTATATACTTCCAGGCCTTCCTTCAGGAAAGCAGGAGAGAGGGGTACAAAACCTGACAGGATTACAAGTGTCACTGTGATCCCTGCAACGGAGATTTCACTCAGCACACATTCCACAGCTTCTGCTGGCCTCTAGTGGCTTGAGACCCAGCCTGGCTTCTCTACAGCCCTTCCTCATTGCAGACAAGCTCATTCTACCCTCACCACTCTTTAGATGTGCCCTTTGATACATCTGAGTTTCCTTACCATAAATCCTGTCTAGACAGAGCTGCCTTGGAAGGGAGAATGATCACCAACCCACCTGCGGTTGCAAGTCTCTTGATAAATCTGTAGTTTGTGCTCGTTGACGTTGAATTCTTTCAGGATGGCATCCCTGTTGGGGTTCCTCAGGTTCATGTGGGTGTCATAGAGGAACAGCTGGGTATTCAGCTCCTCCTGGCGCTTCCGAAGCTGTCGACATGAGGAATAAAGCTCTTCTTCACTTTCCTTCAAAGGAATATTGGAAATCAGGGTAATTTTGGAAAATGCATTCCCAAAATGACACAGAATCAACAGAGTTTGGGGGTGAGTTTGCTTTCCTAACCACGTTTTAATAACTGCATGGAACATTTTATAAAATTCCTTTGATAGGATGTTCCTGGAATGTTTCTGGAAACAAACTAACTTAGAAAGTACTAAAAAAACCCCTCAGCCCCACACTATGACCAGCCTGACAGGGGCATCAGGGACATTCTAGCACAGGTGACAAAATCTGTGTATCTAAGTACTTCCATTGGAATACTTTTCCCTAATAGAGCATGTTAGTCTGTTGAGGAAAGAACAGAAAATAGTATATCACTATGGTTTATCAGATTATAATAATATTAAAAATACATTTTTTAAATCTTTATGTTTCGGCTCTTCCATCATATTTGTGTATCATGTGACAAAGTGACATGTCTGGGCATTTTCTATTGAAATGTAGACTAGAAGTCAAAGTACTGACTGGTAAATAGGACCCTTTACAGTAGCAAGTACTCAGGTGGTCAAGAGAGAAGGACAGATCCTGTATTTCCATATAACTATGGCAATTCAGTACTTGCAAAGGAACTGAGTAGGTCTGAGTTTCCATTGTGGCCCAGAGGAGAAGGTCTCAAAATATTCCACAGCCATAAACAATCATCATGGTTTCCTTTACGACTTCAAATTATTTTAATACTTCAAAACTTTGCATGCAAAAGCTGCCTCTTTATAGAGTTACTAGTGGGGAATAGAACTGGCAGGGCTGAAGTCTTAATTTTCACATCAGGAGCAAAACAAGATACTCCTTCTACAAGAAATGACATGCAATCAATAAATGTAATAAATCCAAACATTTTCAGAGGCAGCATACTAATAAGAATGCCTCTTTCTGCATTCAGTTCAGCTCTAGGAAAATTGATAGCTTAGCAACTTACCCAAGGGGTTTCAGTTACAGCAACAAGATCCTTCCCTAAACCTTTTTTCCTGCTGATACACATTCCTATGCAGGCAGGGCTTGGAGCAACTGAAACAGCCTCAGTGCTATGCTACTGATTAAGATTTAAAGAGTGATTCATTTAATTTCTGTTTGTAAAGGGGTAGGAAACTGTGTATTCCCAAATCACAAAGGAAATGCAGATTGCTAATTATCAATTTGCAGGTGTAACCATCAAGATGCATATGTACCACTGTTAGTTCTTGTAAATGAATGTATCCACAAAGGTGCAGCTTAAACTGCATTTTAAGATGTCCACTTCAATCTTTAAGTCAAGAATGTATACACCATTGAGGCTGACTGCAGTCAGAAAAAAGCTGAAGAAATACATGCACTTTCTGAAGGAAGTAAATCAATTTTCAAGCAAATAAGACATGTTTTTAAGTGCAACAACCACCGCAGTATAGTACAATTCCTACAATATCAAAAACCTGTTTAAGTTGTACAGGAACTATATAAGGACTCACATAATAATTCACAAATGTGCATGCTTATGTCTACAGTATTTTTGCTTTACTATTCCTGATAAACTCCACATCCATCTGTAATTCCTCATTATAATTTTGTATTTTACCTCCAAGCACATGCAGATGGGCTGTGTACATAAACAGGCCTGTTACTAAATGGTATTATTTTATGAAAGGCCATCACTTTCTAAAAAGAAGCAGAGGAACACAGGCAGCCTTGATCTTTTCTGCTGCTTCTTGAGTGATCTGGCAAAAATTCTAGAGTTGACAACTGTGGTGAGTCTGGGTCTGTTGCAGGCTGCCAAACAAAAGGAAGATTTTGGAAGTTGTGCTGCCACTGCATTACCACCAAACATTGTAAAAACACCGAGCTGAGCTGCATCTTCATCTGGCTTAAGAGGCAGAAGGGGATTCTAGAGTGTGAAATGTGCTCCTTTCAAAGGAGTCGGTGCTGACAGATTGGGGGACAGACTGCTGCTATGAACAACACTTAGAGCTGCTCCTGCCCCAGGCAAATAATGATCTGGATTCCTGGAGAGAAACCACGGCAGGAGGGATTTGCAATGCATCCACAAGTGATGTCCATGCTCAGCAATGGTGACTTTGTCAGTTTTCTCAAAGGCAGTAAGCCCAAAACCAGCAGTTTACCAGGCCTCCCCTATATGACTTGAGTCCATGAAATATGAACAATTTAAATATTATCTTGCAAGGATATAGGTCTCCTCTTCACACACACCCCCCTGGTCTCAGCTTCTAATCCTCTCAGCTCTCAGAACCCTTGGCTGGCCCACAGAAGGAGCTTACAAGAACCTACCACAGCTCTCAAACACTGTCATTGCACACACTGTCATTTTACATCCAGTGTTATAAGGTGACTTCGTAAAAACCTCCACAAAAGATGTTTGATAAAAGCTTCCACTCCTTTGGGAAAAACAATGTGACTGAATGCAGAAATTTCCAGTTCAGTGTATGCAACTGCAGGCACAAATCCCTCCAGAGACATAACGACTTAGAGTTCACAGAAGCTTGTGATGTTTCAATCAGAAAAATAATGTAACTGGTGTGAAGTGCAGCGTGGGCCTGAAAGGGTTGACAGACTACAAATAAGAAGTTGAACCTTTTTTTTTCTCTGAATCAGAAGGGTGCTTTCCAGCACCCTAAAACAGCCACTTCCCAGAAGCATCTTTAAACTTTCATCATATCACAAGTGTATTTAAATTACATAATATATTATTGAGAAAGAGTCAGAGAAATCAACATACACAGCAGTGCCCTTGGAACAACAACAAACACTGTTCACAGATCAGCTGCTTTAATGCCCAGATTCATGAGCATCATTATATTTCCCCTATGTGTTTTAAAATACTACTACTTCAAGTAGGTGTTTAGAGGGGCTTAAAAAGAGCAGAGGAGCAGTTCTTTAGGGAATGTTCTTTAAGACATGTCTTCTGCTTGATGGGTTGTTTATTTTAATGAAATACTGGGAGAAATTACTATCTTGTATTGCTGAAGTGATTTCTTTTTATGTAGGACCTTTAAAAAAAAGACTAATCTATGAAGCCAAAGCTGATTTTAACTAGCTTTGCATGGCATCAGTCAGTTAACAAAGAAAGACAACGACCATGCTGTTAGAGCAGAAACTATTGGAGGTAATGAGGCTTTGTTTGTGCATTATTTCTTTTAACAACCGTGTAATCTGTCCGCCCAGAGGGAGAGTAACTCAATTTGTTCTATTTGTCTTCCCCAGTACCTGCAGAAGAAATGCCTGACAACACCACATCAGACACAGAACAGAAAACAATCCTCAGTTCCTGATTTCCACAAAGAACTGGTAACAGATACATTAAGTGCACACAGCAAACCCCAGTGCTCCTCACCAGAACTTGTTGTGTCTCACAGTGCACCAGAAGAGAGGCCAGCTCGATATCTTCACTGTAGCCATTCTTGAGAGGAACTGACCTGAAACCTGGGGCAGGGGGAAGACAAACAAAGGGCAGTTATAGAGTCCATCAAGGGGGAGCTTGCAGTCACAGAAATGAACATTGGCGATTGCAGAAAAGCAAAAGGCAAGACTAGCAAAATTGAGAAACACCTGATTTCACATCTGGTGAAATGAAAAACTAAAAGTAAGACAAACTAAAGGCAGAGGAAATCTTGAAAACTAAAGGCAGAGGAAGGAGCTTCATGGAGGCGGGAGGGAGTGTGGAATCAGAGAGGAAGGCAGAGTACAATAATGCTCAACAGAACCTCATTAAAACCACTGATCTCACCTGATTTGATTCCTTTGATGGGAAAAGTTGCATGTGCTAAGAAATTGGGATCACTGAACATATCCTCCTCATAAACAACAAAGCGCAGGAACGCCAGATTTGGGTCATAAATTTCAAATTTCACTTGCTCTGCATAAGGTGCCCAAATTGGATTAAGGCCATTGTCATCTGTAATGAAAAGGAAACATTTGCAGTATGAGGCAATAATTTCACTTCATTCACATATGAATATGTATCCCAGGACATTTTCTAGGGGTGTAGAAGCCCAAAAATCCTATTTACCATCTGCCTCGTGTTGTAACCTTGCTTCAGAAAGTTTCTATTTGTTTACTTGGTGGTGGGGGTGGGAGGAAACTTGGAAGGGATATCAAACCCTTTGGACATGTATTTGTAAAGCAAAGAAAAAGCTAATTAAT
The DNA here is from genome assembly GCF_015227805.2 of Hirundo rustica. NCBI lineage: Eukaryota > Metazoa > Chordata > Aves > Passeriformes > Hirundinidae > Hirundo > Hirundo rustica. Next base: position 4,409,070 of record NC_053460.1, read on the forward strand.
TTATCATGTTCATAAGCCTCATGCTCCATATCCAAGGATAAGCTCTAGGAAAACTCATGTACCTTGGCCCAATTTTTGTAGTTATGTACAGAACATCGAGATTTGGTATATGTGACACAGCCAGGAAGTTTGCTCTCTAACGACTTGGTCACCTCCTGCAGAAAGTTTAAATCATAATCATCTTCTCTGAAGTACTGAGGAGCCACAGTGCACATTCTGCTCCTGATGGTGTGTTTATTTTCCACTGGTATCACTGGTTTGGATAGTCATAGCCAAAGCCTGTTTTTTACCAGAGGAACACTGTTACGTCCAGAAACACTAAATGATGAAATATGAAGTGGCTGAAATATTGCCCCATTTCAGCACACTTATGTTCATGTACACCAAACACATTCCTTATCCAGAACTCCCCAGGACTAAGTTTTGATCAAACTTCTGATGCATTTCAATTTAAACTATTTTACAGCCCTATACAGCCAGGCTATCTACAAGGGGATGCCAGTCTTAGAACCTCAGTTTAAATAAACAGTCTGGAGCTCACAGTAGTAACTCCCCATTTGGGCCAGACTTTTGGGAACTGACTAGCACTGTTGGAGGCACTCTCAAGACAGTAATTTTTTAAAATATGCAAATACCCAAACTTATGCATGGGCAACAACATTATAGAATGGGACTATTTTTTTTTTTTCCAAACCACAACAGTACTGTTTTTTTCTAAATTTAATACACATTGAAGTTTCTCAAATTAACAGGCCCCAAGATAAGCAAGGGAACAAGCCTTTGTGATTCATCCGTCCAGAGCTATAGTTAACTTATTCCTCCTGTAATGTTCATCCTCTGCTCTCTTTATTTAAGTACACTGGAAGCAGAACCATATCCCTGCAACACAGAAACCCACAGATACTCACTCACAACTGTTGTCTTGAATTTGTTGTTATCATATTCAGCCCCACAAATTTCAACCTCTACAAAGGGACAGGCGATGCTTCTACCAAGTTTAGGGAGATGACGAGCACCTAAAACCTGCAAAAGCAACTGTAAATTATAACCACCTCCAAAGGAAACTTGGCATCATTGCTGCTGAACAGAAGGCAGCTGACAGAACTAGAGGGGGAAAAAAACCATAGAATGTGGAAAAGCACACATTCTCTCTCGAATATGTTTGCATGTATTATCTGTGCCACCAATAACAATACCTCCCATAGTCTGGGTAACTCAATGATTTTCATTGTAAGAAAAAAAAAAAAAAGGGAAACTGTAGCTGACATTCATTACACACAGTGTGCAGCTCCAGGCCAGGCCCGTAGCACAAGTTTTGTATCTTTCTTCTATGTTTATTACATACCCATTTCAAGACATTTCTGCTTTGCATTCACAGGCCCTGTTTACCTCACCTTTAAACTGTAGTGAAGAGTAATTAATGTGTTTCTTCTTTCTCAGAAAACATTCTTTTAAAGAACCTGTCTTGCTGCATAGCAACTGAGAACAGAAACAAGTTCAACCCTGTTTGGCACCCAGTCAAGATGGTAACATTTTCCAATGATAAACTCATCTCTTGAAGAAAAATGAGAATGACATTCAGATTAAGTCATAGTGTGTTCAATATGAAGTGGGGGATTAGCTTATTAGGTTTTCTGTTTAGTTTCTATATTTCATTACAAATATCTTTCTTTCACACTCAAAATCCCTGAACTAGTTAGTCTGCTGCTAATCAATCTCCAACAGGACCCTTCTACTAAGAACTCATTTGATTGGAAATTCAAGTTAGTTCATTTGATGTATTTATTAGCAACTACACAAAATCATCCCAGGATTGTGTTTTCAGTCCTAGAGCACGTTCTTCATTAGCATGATAAAGACATGTATGTCTTTTCAGGAACCAGTGAAGTTAGTTTTATTCTCACACACACTGACATTTCAAAACAGTATTTTGACAATCTGTCAGATTTGCTCTGAAACATAATAGCTTTATTTTTAGTTTTATCGATATTTATGACTTATAAAAAAACAATTTATAAAAGAGATTTACCCTCACTGTCATAATCATCTGCAATTTCCTCTTGGAGTCATTTGGCATTGGGTCATACTCCTCATTTCTCATGCTCTCTGGCTGCAGCACGTAGCCAGTGCGTCCATTCAGGGAGAACAGGGCATGGTTCAATTGCATGTACTTATCTGGGGAGACAGTTAAACAGTCACAACACGAGATCCCCTGGAATAAAGCTAAGGAAATAGCAGATTAATGGCTCCTCTCTGCCATTCTTTCTGGTCACCACTTCATCAGAAAGAGCTGCAAAGATGGGAGACTCAGCTCCTTCAGTAACTGAATCTGACAGGCCATTCTTCACCAATTCTAATCCCAAAAAAACCCATCTCCATCCCAATTAGCTTCCGAGTAGTCTATCACACACTAGCTGGCCCTCACCAGGAAGCGGAATAGAGCCTTCCCTGTGGCTGCACAACCATTCATCCATCTGAAACTCACTGTAAATATCTGTTTGCTTACCACAAAGAGAACAAAGGTGAAAAAAATCTTTTAGGGCTTGGGGGCAGTTAGGCTCAGAGACAGGGCTTTTAGAGACCTGTTTCTGGGGCTCAGCTCTAGATGGCAACCCACGCATTAAAAAGCAAACTTCAAACACGCTTCTTGCAGAGAAGTTCAAATAATTAGGGTGGTGATTAGAAGGGCAGAAGAGCCATAAAGGGGCTCATTTACAGTGAAACAGAAGGTGGATTAGATTCTTTTTCCAAGGGAAAATTACCTGGAGTTTGGAAGTTCAGAGCCACCATCTGGGAACCACAAAGCCAGAGGCGAAATGGGTCATAGTTGGATGAGTCAACCCTCTGTCCTTTGGGATAGACACGGGTCAGGCCCTTCAGGTTGTACTTCAACAGCTCCAGGGGCTTTTGCTTAACTATGCTCTCCGCCTTGGTTTCCACAAAAGAACGGATTTCTCTGAAATCAGGATTGTCTACACGGAGGTAGGAGGAAGAAGAGTGGTTACCAAGGGAAGAAAAAAGTGGACGTTTATACTGTATTTTCAGCAACACTTTGTTTTACTTTGTTTTGCCTTGTCCTTTAATGCAATAATTGCCACAGGCAGACACAGCAAAGTGGTTGAAAATCAAGCCTGAAAGTTAAAATTGCCTTCCTGCCACACGCTTTACAGGAGGGCAGATAAGAGCCTGCAGTCATGTTCTCATCTCATCATTGCTAATAATGTACTTCTGATCACTATAACACATATTTAAATGAGACATCTTTTCCCGGGTCTAAATGGAGAGAAGAAAGGGTGAGCCAGGGTTAGCCAGTGTCTCAAAAAATGACTATAATTATAATGTCTTAAATGTAGTGACAGCTTATTAAAAACATTTGCAAAGAAACTTAAAGAAAGAGGGCACATTTGCTGGCTTCTCCAGCAGCAATGACAAAAAACTAGAATAAAAAGTACATATTTCAGTGTCAGAATGCACAGCTGCACTTACACAGGCCTAGTTATATTATGAAGCCATACATCATTCCAACAGCTTACTCCTGGCAAACATGTTCTTACAGTAAAATTTAAAAATGCACAGTAAACCAATTTATGAAGGTTTTTCACAAACAAATCACAAGTGTTCAGCCAGAGTTTTTAATCTCAAAAAAGTCAATTGACACATAACTAGTGAGCTTCCCCATGGAATATTTATCTGAGAGGGTGTCTCTAGTTAACTAATTAAAATTTCTGACAGTTCTTTTGTGATGGATGAACACCACCAAGTTCCCTGGTGTACAATTTCAAAGTGCTTTTGAAAACTGCCTGGGTGAAGCAGAACTTTGTTTTCCAATAGGACAGATTTTATCTCCAGAGCTAAAATCCCAGCTAACATCTGTAAGGACAGTAGAAAGGGTAAAAATCAGATGTAATATTAAAGACAATACCTAAATTGTCCTTGGTTTTGCTTGTTGGCTTGCAGTAGATTACAAGATCAGATAATTCAATAGCAATTAACTGATTCTTTTCCCAGTATTTCCTCCTGTTTTCCTGGAAAACATAACAAAGTTTTAGGTTATAGGAACACTGAGTATTATGGCACAGTAGCTCCAGGGTGCACTCTAATGAATGCCAATTTTGGTGCCCAGATTCCTATGAGATACCTTATACACTTGCACAGATGTAATACACTTTCAGACCCAGCAGAGAACAGGTAATAACCAAATGGTGAGGTTTAGTTGGGGATGTACTTTTAGGGGGCTTTTTGGTGGGGAGAAAGCTGCTGTTTTATAAGCAAGGGTTTCAGTTCTTCCCTGACCCGTCATGCTCAAAATCCTGGCAACACTTTTTTTTTCTTTTAATGTGGCTCTACTCAACTCATTTTTAGTTACATTTTTAACCCTATACCTCATATAAATGCAAATGTATGCAGAAAAAATGCAAAGGGTAGTAAAGTGTTTCTGTATCTATTTATAATCCTTGGCAGAACTTAAAGTCTTGTTAGTAACTCCTAAACAGTGAAATTCAAACCCTTGAGCATCGTTCCTATGTCGTTTTCTATTTGTGCACCAAACCCATCATGTTCTGTATGGAAAATCATGTGCAAGCTCGTTGAAATCCCCAGTACCAAACCCACTCTCTCAACTTCCACGTTTGCAAGCACCTGCTCTGAGGAAGCTGAGCAGTGTTCCCTGCCAGCAAAGACTGGGAACTGCTAAAAGCAGCAAGACAGGTCCTGAGTGGAGACATTTGGGCTGGAGGCTTTTCAGGCATAAGAAGCAGCTACAGGATAAAACATGTTAGAAGAGTCCCATACTGAACAGTGATTAGCTTTGGCACAAAAGATCATGAAGCAGCAGCAATCAGGAAGCCTTCCAAAAGAATTCCCTGAACAAGACAAACATAAAAGGAATGAAAATCAGAACTAGGGAGCCATGGGTTTCCAGAATATCTCACTGAACCAGGGATTATTCATTGAAGTCTAAGAAAAACAAAGAAGAATTCAGTGTTTAGACTTGGAAATAACCTTGAAAAAAAGCTTTACAAACCTCATTGCACTTAGTGATCCACCACAGTTTCCAGACATTACACAACAGTGATCAGAGCTCTGAGCAGCAAAAGATCTTTTTTTGGTGGCACTTTTGGGCTCATTTCTAGCCAGAGCCCTCTAGAGATAACCAAGCAGGAGAGCAAGGAACAGCCAGCCCAGGGAGCATGGCAAGTGCCAGTGCTGAGCAGAGATTACAAGAGACACGCAGCTTAGTTTTATTTTTTGTGCATAACAGACATTGCCCAAAACCAAACTCCTTTAAAAATCCCCCTCTATCACGTTGTAGCACAGTCTTAACTCACTGTGCTTTTTCCTTCCCCAAAATTCAGCCTGTTAACTGTACTGGCAACAAGGGCCTTTCCTCCTCTTCATCCCCTCCCCATGCAGCAGTCAGTCTATCATGTGAACTTTGGAGAGGCCACGCTGTGAGAAAAGCCTCCCAACTGACAGAAATGAGTTTTAAAGCATCTTTGAACACAGACTGTTTAATACTTCTCCAACTGTACAGAGAGAGAAAAAGCTGCCAGGCTCCTGAAGAGCCATTGTTGTAGCATAAAAACATTCAATTTGGAGACACTTCTTTTAGGTCATGTTTCTCTTTTTCTCATTTTTACTTCTAAATGAAAGCCTGGCACAAGAACTGTATCTGTCCTCCCCCAGCAATAGGTCAACAGCTCCTGTTGCTTTTCCCCTTGCTGTATTTACAGTCCTCTGCTTAAGACATCAACTTGCCCACTTTAAACAGGATCAGGACAACCCTCAGAGCACTTCCATTCCATATGGCAGATAAACAACATGAGCCAACATGATACTGAAACATGTTTTCCATCAACCATATCACCCACTTAACAATAAAAGGTAAATAAAAGCAACCCAAAATAGAGTATCCTTAAGCACAGCCAAAGCAAGGACTTTTTGGTGAAGTCAGAGACTTCTTAAATACTAGAAAATATTACAGGGAGGTAAATTAGTACATCCAAACAGGAAAAGCAAGTCCCGAAGAATGTCTAAGTGGCAGCAGAGGGACATAGAAGCTAAATTTAGACAGAATCCTTGACTCTTTAGGCAAGTATTTGGAAATACTACTGTTGAAGGACTGGGAAATCCAGAATGTGGTTATTAGTTACAAATAAAGTTTTAGCCAAACAATCCTCTGTCAGTGCCACTGCATTCCCTGGAAAACAGAGTTAGCAGAGAGGATAAGAAGAGCTTAGGGAATGGCAGCTCAGATTTCACACATCCTCACTGGTGGATTCACAGCTCTGAAAAGAAGACTCTGATATCAGAGATTCTGCTGATTAACACTGGGATGAACCAGTGTGAGCAGATGGAAAACTGGAGTGGCATCCACTCTGGCCTACCAAGCACACTTCACTGTGGGACAGGGTGCAACACAAACAGTACTCTGCTGGAAAACTCCTGTTAACATCAGTTTCCATAAAATGCTAATTCATGTACTATTCCCCAGAGAGGTTATGGAACAGGATGCACAGCATCAACAAAATGAACAAACAGCAATATGCAAGAGGGTGAAAAACCATGTGAGAGCAATATTTAGCAGTATAGGGCAACCAAAGACAAAAAATATTGTAAATTTATAGCAGTTCATTATTAAAACAATGGATAAATTTGCAGCAATACCTCTTCTGCTGTTTTCCAAGTGATCTCACGGATACTTTGGTACCATTCAAAGAGTTCTTCTACTTTATCAGTTGCAAACTCAACACACGGATCTTCTGGATTCTTAGGTTCCAGAATGAAGACAAAAGGCTTTTTGTGTTTCCCTTGTGGCATTTTCACTGTTAGGTAATATCATAGCAAGAAATTTATACTGAAATCCCACAGCTCTTTTTCTAAGGTGTCATTGTTGATATATTGCAGCATTTAGTATTATGAAGTTTCAACATATTAATTCTGCTGGTTATATTATTACAAGTAGGTGTTTGAAGGGTTTGGTTTGGTTTTTTTTAAATCTCTCCTGCTAAACATAAAAGAGTCTACTCAATAGAGAAAGGTCAGAAGTCCATACATAAGCATCAGAAAATACACACCAACGTTGTACGTATTGAGCACCAGGATGCCACGACACAGAGAGCCCAGGGGGTTGTCCTCAATGATCTGAAAAACATGAGTTAAATCTGACCCTAAACCTCTTGAGTGAACATGCACAGGACATTAACAAATAATAAAAGTGCACCATTCAATCTAATCTCAGCTTTACTGAAAGCAGGCTCACTATAACGTTTCAAAGCCTGTTTTCATATCTAAAAAACACACAAGAATCTCTCCAGTGAGAGCAGTCAAAACAAGACTACTTTGTAGTAGCTTCTGTCCTGACACAACTGTTCATTTTTCAAGTCTGCTTAAGGTTACAATAACCAGGGGGGAGGAAATGTAATACTTATGGTTTTCTCCAAAGACTTCTGGACAATCACTGGAAGCGCTTCACAAGAACAAAAGAATTCAAAGTTTTATTTTTGAAATTCAAAAATGTCAAAACTTATTACTGTTCAGTTCTGTTTTCTTTTGTTCAAGAGCTCTTTGTCCAAGACACAGGACCAGATTTTTTAGAGTCTTTTGACAAACAGGATTCCTTTATGCGTAAAAAATTGATAATGGAGAGTCAAATGACTAGCAAGGTGTGTTTGGACATATAATTTTCTTATTTGCAAATATTAAGACAGTGATTATACAGAAAAACTAGTTAAGTTTCAGGCACATTATTATTTAGCCACACTATGAAAAATCTAAACTGTTTATGATTTTTGTTGGCAGGAAACAACCAGGATCTCCTAAAACCTCACCAATTCAGCTACCAAAAAATCATAGACACATGGGGGTCACTTCCAACACAAGATATCTCTCCTTAAACAGCTTTCAGCAAGGGATGTCCTGACAAAAATATTCAGCAGCAGAGAACAATGAGGAATGCATTCATCCCTCTGTTCTGCTCTCTCAAACACAGCACATGGAATTCTGAGGGAATAAACCAGACTTCCACTTCCAGTAGGTTGCCAAGGAAATGCAGTGGACAAACCGTAACCCTCACCTGATTTTCAAGCTCTGCAGAGTTATCAGATGACAGATCTTCAACATAATTAGATGGAAAATAATGTTGGACTTTTTCTCCATAATCCCCCTTCCACCTGAATTTAAACAGAAAAGTAAAGAGAATGAAGGGAAAAAAAAAAAAAAAAAAAAAAGTTAAAGAGCTTCAAAAGGCCATTAATGAAGCAATATTCCCCAAGAAATTGTTCATTAACACCCCACACTAGATTGTCTAGCTGGCTATCACCAAAAATATAAATGATGAAGTAGCTAAGAGCTCTAACAAAGTGATCATTAACTGTAGTAACAGATGATTTCAGAGGGATTACAGTTACTGTAAACTGCAATTAATGACTTAAGAGGCTTTTTCCCCCTCCAGTACTAAAAATACTATTATGTGGTTGATTACCCTGTAGAAACTACAGGGAAACATTAGATCCCCAAGCTTTCCAAGCAATTTACAAGCCAGCTAAAAAAGAAAACCTCTTATGAAAGAAGACTGTACAGAACACTAAAAAAGGCGGGTTTGATTCCTGAGAAATGCTTAGCAGAGCAAGGACAGAGGTAGAGCAATGATTGCAATGACTTCCCAGAACACACAAATGTTCAGGAAGGATGGATGTAGTACTGGAAAAAAATATGGGATATACCAGGCTATGGAGGTTCTGCAGGCTGAGGTTATTGCTGTGGGATAGAAAAATGAAAAAGACAAGAAAGGAGAATTGAAGATTAGGGGATTTTGTGTTTCGTTGTTGTTTTGGTTTTTTTTTAATGCACTGGCATAAAGATTTATAAGGGCACAGTTAATAAGCAGCAATCAGACAACAGACAGCTTTTAAAAACTACTACTCAAAGCTCATTTTTTCCTCCATCTAGTAAGTCACCAGAAGTTCTCCCAGGAGGAATCTTTGTCCTTACCAGCCTCCAGTTTCCTTTGTGACATTATGAATCAAAGCTCCTCGAGAGAAGCTCAATTCATCACTCCTTTTGGCTCTGTAGTCATACAAGGCCTTCACTGTTCTCTGAGGCTTTAATAGAAACAGAGCAAAAGGATCATCTGGGGGGACAGGTCATAAAATAATCAATAATGCAATCTTAAAACAAAAAAAATAGGGAGGATTGGACTTTTTTGTTGTTGTTACGAAGCTTAGAAAACAAAATGCTGAAGTTCCAGAGTGACATCTATTGGTGGAAGTAAGTGATGCTACTTTTGTATTTCTTCAAGTATCAGCTTAGAAAAAGAAGAAAACATAAAATCTGTGCTGGGTGCTGCAACATAATTAAGGTAGAAAACATAAAACAAATAATTAAAAAAAACCAAAAGTGACATATAAATCCTCTATTTTTATAACATATATTCATAGGCATTTGGAGTTTTCAGGCTTAGGTGCCTACAAAACCCCCACTTCAAAACCACATCATCTATCCTGCTGGTCACATTCCCTCAGGAAGATGTGCAGTTTTAGCAGGATGAGCTAAACCTTTATCTTGAATTTACTACTACCCAAATGCTCCAGCAGCAATACAAATTCACTGGTCAAAAAGACTTAAAAAGAATTACAGTCACCAAATTTACAAGCAGGTGATTTTCATGAGCATTTACAAATGTTTGCTGGGACACTTATTTTTAAAACAGTATAGGAAGGATAAAAATTCTAATAACTCATTAATAGACCAAAGGCACCAAATTTTTATAGAAAGCCCACAAATGAACTCTGCACTTACGTGTGCATGCAGAACATGTTTGCTAATGGAACAAGAATGCACAGATACCAACAGACACAGAAATTTTCATGTTGTATTTTCTTTCCATGAAGATGTGACCTTCTCAAATTGAACCCTCTCACAGATATTTAATTTGGGGACCCACCAAACCACCTCCACAGACCCAAGGGCAGAAAGTGCCCAAATTCCCAGTCTGAATAAATCACTAAAGGATTCACACACAAGAAAACGTGTGGGTACAAATTTTAAAGAGGGGCTAGAAAAAGGTCACACCCTTTCAATTTCTGTTGTCCAGTTCACCCTAGATCAAGCAGCCTGATGCTTTCAATTCTTCTTATTACTGCCAATAGGAAACCAACTAGTCTCATTTTCAGAAGTCTACAGAAAGTGTGACCATCTTTCTATATGCATACCACTGTGGGGGTGATTTCACTGGGCTCCACATACATCTTGACTTCATAGAGGGAATTAATATCTTTTTCCTAAAAACGAGAAAGAAAAAAAATAATCAAGTTTCAGGAATCAAAAAATTATAAAAGTACTTCATGTTCATAGAACATTTATTCTGGACCCACTTTTTTGACAGCACATAGGCCAACAGAAGAGAAGGGAAGCCAGACACCTCTGTTTTGCTCACTTCTAGAGTTGAGCATAACTGAAGATGAGTGTGTTATTTAATCTGTCTATGCCTCAGTTTAATGAGCAGTAAAACCTAATGAATCAGCAATGCCTCATAAAGGTATCTTTTCATCAGTCAAAAGGTTTTTTGATTGTGAGTACTCTTCTATGTGCAACCAGAAAAGAAAAACCTGCACTTATGATTTCTGTGTTACAGTACTTTAGTACCAGTATTGGTTTCACTATTAGATAACTCTACAACACTACACAGAGTCATATTTTTCATTTTATCCTCTCCTTGTGATTCCATTTGAACCCAGTCCTAAGATACAGAACCTTTGCTATAGGCAACATTATAAAAAATCCTGAGGTCTAAAATCTTTTTAGTCCCTTTTAGTCTCCCCAGAAAAATCAAAATCCCCAGGTTTTGATTTCCTCAGACCTGCCAGATGTAGTTTCCTGCAGCTTCTAAAAGACATATATTGAAAAGTGAAGACAGCACCTCAGGCTTTCCAAAGCAAAACTCCCTCAAAATGAAAGGCATCCATCCAGAAAGTAGCCCTTTATCCTCAGCTAATTATCTAGGCTCCTAGTTTAGTCAATGGCTAGAGGCAAGTCTCCTGGAGAGACGTCCTCATGCTTACCTCAGAGTGAGCTTTCAGAGGTACCTTTTACCACAGAAGGTAGTAGGATACCATCCCTGAAATGTTCAGAGTGAGAAGCAGAGCAGAATATTTCATTTTTTTTCTGAAGCTCTTAGCAATTGCCATCTGCACAACCATTTTAAGACCACTGCCCACTTCAGCAATAGAAGACAGGGCCAACTTCAGGCAAGGCTATTATCAAAATCTCATTTTAGTAGGGCAACGACCCCCAGTACAGAGTGGGGCTTCTCTAATCAAATCATAGGGAAGACAAGAGTTGGCTTTCTATCAAAGATGAAGCTGTTCTTCACACCTTTGTGAGAGAAGTCAGTATAGCCATCTCAGTTTCATAGAAAGTGACCTGCTTAACCTCCCCCAGAGATCCAATATCAGAGCCAGAGGCCAGCCCAGCCCCCCAATCCATCCCAGTCCATCCCAGTACCGTGCTGTAGCGCTCCAGCAGCTCCTCTGTCACGGGGTAGCGCAGCTTCATCTTCCTGTACAGGGGGTGCTTCTCGTAGTAGGTGACCAGCTCCACCAAGCTCTCAAAGTATGCCGAGGTTCCCAGCACGAAGTGCCGCCCCTCCTGCTGGATTCGGAAATGCTTCACCTTCCCCTCCGCCCTGCGGAACAAGGGCACAGCTGGGCAAGGTGTCAGTGCTCACAGGAGAGCAGCAGGGCTCTGCACTGCACCAGAGCTGCTTCGTGCGCCTTTGTCCTGTGAAATTACTTCTCTCTCCAACAAAGCCTCTTTTATCCGATTATTATGATTATTAGAATCATTTTGATAGCTACAGAAATCAGGTTTTAAAGAAATAAAAATCTTTTATGTTTGCATTGATAAATGCAGTAAAACCATCCATTGACAACCATCCCATCCAAAAAGATCCCTACACTCTTTACAAGCTGCTGAAGTTTTGGTACTTCTTGTTTTCCCTGGTGTGAAATGGTTTTATTGAGATGCTGCAGCACCAGTTACTTCAATGTCCACCTTGGTAACAGCAGAAAACTTCACCCCAAAGGACACAGGAGACTGGGGAATTTTGGCCATGTTCAATATACAATAAGGCATGTAAGTAAGCAACTTTGTATGTTGCTAAGCTGCATTTTCAAGAGAAACACAATTTGATCTGAAGGCATGATGCAGAATGCCACAATTCTATATATCTCATTAATGTTTTTATAAGAACCACTAATCTGTTCAAAACTATTTCCCTTGGCAAGAGGAGCCAATTTCACTTTGACATTTCAGTTTATGACAGGTCAGGATTTCTAGGGGATAAGGACATAGAATCATTGATGAACCTGCACCTGCACTGCAGTTTTGGAGGAAACTTCAAAATAACACTCTTTAGCAAGGAGTGCCGGCAAATGAAAGGGGCCACCCATAGTTCTGTATGGGAGGAACGGGACAGCTGGTGCTCAAACAATCTTTATAAAAGCATAAATGTTCAGGCCAGTCACAAATCAACTCGTGCACACACTCTTATACATGGACCTGCTACACAGATGAAGCACGCTAATTATTCAAAGTTTGAAAGCAAGAACAGCAATGACTCTAAAAAGACCATTGTTTTTTTAAAAAAAAAGAAAAGCCAGAATATTGTTGGGCTGCTAGGGAAGGTAGTCCTATCTGTCTTTTCTTACCTGAAAGTCATGGCAAAAGAATCAGGCTCATCTCTCTTTCTAATGAGAAAGGCTCCATCCCGAGGAATTCGCATGAGCATGTCTTCTGCCTCACCCCGACTCAAGTTGTTATAGTACCAACTGCAACAGTGAAAAACCAGAATGGGCAAAGCCTTACAAGGCTTGTCAAATGTCATTTACAGAGAATAACAGACAGCACTACTAACAACAGAGTTTCAAACATTCTAAGAAAAATTATGCATTAGATTTTCCCCACCTTGGCACCTATGACAGCAGTTTATTACAAAACATTGTAAGACAGCAGTTTATTTTGGATGAAAGCATCAAGAATAAATCAGAACACTGTGTCTGTCTGAAATCATAAAACATAAATCTGCATTTGTTCCCGAAACAAAGGCACTTCATCCTGCTTTTAGTCTGCCATTCAGTTTTCAGTATTTATTCCATTTTAACACAGTAAATTTAAGATAAAGCCTAAACACAGACAAAAGAAAGACACTAGGGATTTTAATTTTTATTAGGAGCTTGATTTGATATTTCATCATAGGGGTGGACCTATCTTGGGTTCAATGTGCCTTCAGTGAAGCTCTGGCCACTTACAGTGGCAGTGTATCTCCAGTTTAGGCAGAAAGGCAGGAAAGCCTAACGCTTAAATTCTCCTTCCCCTCTCACTGGCTTCCAAAGTTATCTATGGGTGGTCAGTGCCTCCCATACCCCAGCGGGGCAAAAAAACCCAAGAATTTTAAAGTCTCAGATTATTACTTTACATGAAAAGATTTACTTTTGCCCACTGCAAAGAAAACAGAACAAAGGGCAGTGGTAACAGGGCAAGCTCTGCCCAGGATCTCTGGCAGACAAATACCAGCTAGAAATAAACACCATGTTTAGTTCCTATCACAAGGGGGGAAGTCAGCTCAAGCAGCTCTGACAGGGTGAGGTGGAGGGCGTGGTTAGGCAAATGTAGCTCTTTGGGCTCGCTGCCCCAGTAACAGAGCTTCCAGAAGGCACAGACCAGGACCACTTAGCTGCCAAACCACAGCCAAGTACTAAACATCCAACCCGACCCACTGGGTGTTGTAAAACACTGCACAGATAAAGGAAGAACTGGCACACTTCCACAGCATTACAGTTCTCACTGCTCTTCCAGTTGCTGCTTGGAAATTGGAAATTTCCCAGTAACCACTCTTTGTTGTGCCAGGTTCACACAAAGCAAGTGTTCTCCCTCGGCATCTTTCAGGAAGCCTATTCCTCAAACTTCCAAGGACAAGCAACACTGAAGTGTGCTCCTGAACCCAGGGAATCTTCTATGCAAAAGCCCACCTAAAGCAAGGCAAGGACACTGACGTGGGAGCCGTGCTTGGCTCCTGTACATACTCTTTGGTCTCGTGAGGGCTGGGGTTGGGCACGGCGTCGGTGAGGCGCAGCTCGAACTCAGCACATCGCAGGTGGGCCTCCTTGTAGTGTTGGATGAGATCATAGATGCTGTCAAAGGTGAGGTTGTCTGTCAGGTAATATTTCACAGTGTCCCCGTCGCTGGTGGAACGGATCCGGCAGTGCTGGACTCTGCCTGACCTCCTGAAGGAGTAGAGGGGGCATAAGGGAAATACAGGGTTTGGAACAGATTTTCTTCTTTTGAAGCATTTCCCCACCCATTCCCGGTCAACTGCCTGGGGAGCTTGTGAAGAGGCAAGAAATCTGTGTCATCTCACAAAACAGCCAAAGTAACAAGCAACAAACATTCTGACAAGGGAGGCTACAGGACCAAAAATAGTCCTTTTCAACCGACAGCAGTTTAAAAATCTTAAATTTAATAAGCGTATTCTGCAGAATTTGCTCTGACAGCTCTCTGGGTCAGAAATCCATCTGACACTACTCCTTGTAATGTTCCAACCAGAAGAAAAAAGAAAACACCAAACCCAGACAAACAAATCCCCCATTAAATTTTTATGACAATGACCATACCAGAATGACAAGGTGTAATCATCAGGGAAAGCTTCACTTTCCCTCACCAGGAATGTCCCATCCTTGCCACCCATTTCAGCACAATATTCCTGGAGCAGTTTCTCAGCAGTTGTTCTCCCCCCTTTCATTTTCCCATGGAACCATTTCTCTTTTAAGTGCAGTTCAGTTCGTTTCACCTCCTAGACCAGAAAATAAGAACTTTTTATAGCGTATTTCTAATTTTATGGCTTTGAAACTAAGTACTTGTTATTGGTGATATATAACAATCTACTATTTCAGGATTTCAGCTCTTCCTAGGCCTGAGCTCTCCAGCCAATCGCCTTTATAATCACCCTGCTTTACCATCCACAACAGCCAAATAACGTTAGTAACACAATACACATTAGTTTGTTCTGCTTAGTTTGAGAATAGAAGTAATACCTAAAAGACAGTGCACAGAAGTACTGAAGTTATATTTCATTGTCCTTGTACTCCTCCTTCAAGGCCTCCACAAACCAAGGGAAAAAGTTATTTTATTAAAAATAAGGTTAACTAAAGTTGACCATGGCAAAGATCCTTTTATAGTTTTTTTTTATCCCCACACTTATCTGATACAGAACGTCTACCATTTCATCAGCATAAAAAATACACATCTGTAGACATTAAAATAATAAAAAGAACATGTTTAAACAATAGAACAGAGCCATCACCTTTGATGAATCTTCATCAGCGCTCTGTTCTATATCATCACTGAAGGAAAGCTTTTCATCAGCAATAGCACAGTAGTGTCGAGTCCATTTCTGAAAGTTGGGAGATATTAAAACCATTAACAGAGGGAAACTCACTAACCACTCTCAACCACAATCTCAAAACAGAGTACAACAATAAAAAAAATAATACTTTCCTCCCCTCATCAACACCTGTTCAACTGACAATATTATTTACGGAAGTATTAAGAAAATTAATCTAAATTTTCAGTATTACAGAACTGAAACAACCTGTAGCAGACATCACAGAAATAATACCTGTTCTATTGTGTCCCACATGTAAAGTTCTCCTTGTTGCTTCTTTTCTTCTTTCTTTTCTTCCAAGTTCACATCAATGTCTCCCTTTGGCCCCAGTTTTTTGTGCTTAAAAAACAGGAAAAAAAAAAAAAATCGACTCAGAGAGATTAACACATAAAATTGGTCACAATGTTTCAGCACACTCAGTGTTACTGGAAATGTCTGCCTCCATTGCTCAGCCACCTTCTGTCATTGTCATAACAGCAGCTGTTCCACAAGGAACAACAGCACTGGAACTCCTTTCTTTAAAATTTAGATCCCATAATAAAGGTTAAAAAAAAAACTAGTAGAGGTATCATTGAAGCAGTGAAGAAACAAGTAGTTTGATAAGATCTCACCATTCTTTGGAGAACAGAAAACATGAAGTGGCACATACAAAGAAATAAGGATAAACAGGAATCCTTCTGCAGGAAGTAGCACATAAGGAACAAAAATCAAAACAAAAGGAAAAAGATAAGGAATTAAAATGAATGAGGAATTCCCCCTTTTACGAGAAAAATGAGTACAAGGGAAATCCTTTATGAAAAAAAGGGTCAAGTTCTACTTTCTTTAGAGTGTTCACAGAAGTGTCTCAAGGGGCCACAGGCAGTATTAATTACTTATCTGCAGTTAATGATGGAATTAACCATCTCATATCAGACCTCAACCACATTCAGTTCTGCACAGCCTACTCTTGGCTGATTTCAATTTGACAGGCCTATCTGAAAAATCTCACAGGCCAGTGAAGTAGGTGTTGCCTTTGACTGTTTACTGACAGCATTTTCCAAACAAAAGCCAAAAACCACAACCAACTCACTGGCAGGTGCTGATCTATTTAAAGACTCGTCAATGTTCTTTTAGACAGCACAGAGTGATATGGACGCTCTCTTGTGCACACTCATAATAGCTTGTAATTCCCTTTAAATCAGATCTGTCATGTTATTAATCATGTGCCTCTCTACTCTGCAGGAAACAACAGGAAGTGTGCAGAGAACAAAAAAAAAATCCCCAAAAACTTAAGCACAGAACTTTTCTGCCTTTAGTGGGTTCTGTTATTTCCAATCTTACATTCAAGAGCATATTCTTATACCTATCTACCCTTATTTCCTCCATTCAGACGTCTAATACATAGGGTGCAAAACTATTACAAGAGCAAGAAAACAGAAGCATGGACAAAAGTAATTATTATTTTACTACAGAGATCATGAGCAGCCCTGAGATTCTTCACCAGTTTTTGCCATTTGAAAAGTTCTACCACAGTTTCAATCTGAGAAATCTTCTTTTGGTTGTGTTGTTGTTTCACAAGAGAACTCATAAAACACCTGCACTTCCCACAAGGTCTGACACTAACAGGGGCTGCCTTCTCAGAGCAGTGCCTCTGTTTCACAAGTAGCTCACTAAACTGCATATTTAAATCACACTGAGTTAGCAAAGACTCATCGATCTGTGAAATCCTCACAACTTCAGTGTGCAGCCACACAAGCTTTGGGTTTCACTCAAATGAAAGGTAGTCATTGAAAAAAAATGTAATACTGATCTATCTTCCTATTTAAGAACATACTTCTATCATTTTTAAGCAGGCCACATGGTGTAAAATGTCTGTGATGAACATCTGCAGCAGTGAACCCTTGTTGAAATTTAGCAGTGACATTTCAGGAGCTGAAAGACCTTTAGAAAAGAGCTGACGTTTGATCTGGCACTTGAACTGCCAACACTTACTGCAAAGGAAACCAAGAGCAAGCACTTTAATACAGACTTTTACAGAATACTGTACATTACTGCCAAATATAACCAGTAAACACTTCAAGCAAGGGGTTTCTTGAAACTAATCTGTGAAGTGAGGAGCATTATTTCAGGCTCCTGCTCTTGTTCTCCTATTTCATCTCCCAGCACACAAAGCAAGCGTACCTTGATGATGATTTTTTCTTTCAGCTGGGTTGGTGATGGGAGCTGATCTGCACTGGCTTCAACAGGCTTCACCAAAAGCTGATCCCCAAAGACCTCCTTGAACACTTTGGCCATGTGTCGCTGCTGCTCCACGCTGCAGTGCTCTTCGATTGACAGAATGACTGGGTATCTTTGGTGGACAAAACCAAGGTGAATGGAGACAGTTTCTTTTTGCTACAGCAAGGCAAGGAAGACAACACCCTCCCTCAGCCCCCAGATGAGAGAAAATCCTTAAAGGAAACAAGAAGACAAAAGGAAGATACAGACACAACAAATAATAACAGATGTGAAATCACACAGTTGCCAAGGTCAGAAGGGCCCTGTGAAGGTCCATTAATTCAAACCCCTTCTTTGGGAAGGCCCAATTCCTAAGTTAGATCAGGTTGTTCAGAATTTTATCCAGCCAAGATTTGAATATCTTCAAGGATAAATATTCCCTCCAAGTTCTTTGGGCAGATTTTCACTGCTAAAGCACCATTATGTGAAAATTTCTTTCTCCTCTCCTCAAAATCATGTCTGTTCTGCTTCATATGTACTCTGAGAAGAGTCTGAAACCATAATGCTTCCCATATTATGGTTGTCACTAACACAAAGTTCCTGTGTAGACACTGATCCACATGAGAAAATACTGCCTCTCTGTGTCCAAGTGGAAAAACAGGATACTGACAGCTTGATTTCTTCCCCAATTATTGGGTAATATTTTTCATGTTAAGGACATCTCAGCACAAATTAAAGAAGGGCAGAGATGCAGATCTAAACCAATGTTACCAGTTCAGGAGACTGAGTTCTGCTGAGTTCTGTAACTTCTCAGCTAAGACCTTCCCTTCAACAGAAACATCACCTGACAGATGTAGTATTTTCTCAATTGTACTATTTTGTTGGTTTTTTTAAAGATTTAAGACATACTATAAATCATTAGAAATTTCACTTTCAACTTAATAAAAGACCCAAAAAAGGAGCTGGAAACCACTTTAGGGCACTCACTATCTGCCTTAGCAACAAATGGTTATGCAGTGGGACTCTTCCTCAAAACAGCATCTATTAAAGACCCGCATATGGCAATAACGAAGGCTATTGGAATCCATCATTTCCCTGATTACCTTTTGCTCTAGATTACAGAGGAATTAAGTTCAGAAGGGTCTAAGCACATGAAAACAGGCTGAAGGAAAATAAAGCTTACTCAGATGTAACAAAGGCATGGTCTTTGATTGCCTGCACTACGTCGTCGAATTTGATCTTTGTTGTCCGTGTCCATCCATGGTAAATGATGGGCCTCCCATCAGGACCATCCCAGCAATCCACTAGGAAACACAAGCAGTGGATAAAGTAAGAGACCAGGCAGCTCCTTAAATGACTCTGGTAAGAAGAATACATCCAAAACTTCAGTGTTCTATATACTGATTCATAGATCTTAATGTTCTACTAAAACATTCTATCAGATGAATTTTTATCTCTCACAGAGGAAACTGAGTTTACTTAAGTAAGAGCAAGACAAATAAAATACAGTACAAAATGTTCCCAAAGCATTATTATGTGGGAATCTGGAAATAAGAGATTCAGACAGCTATAATGTCACTCTACTAGTTTACAGTAATTTTCCAGGGATAAATACACTACAACAAGTGACAAGCTGAAAGCTTCTGTCTTTTGTTGATTTCAACCCTGAAACTCTAATCTGAGATACATTTTGTATTAGGCAAATAAACAACATGAAATTAAAGTGAAAATTCTCAAAAAGGAACACAAGCACAGAGCCGAAGACACATACACAATTGCAGGAGAACAAAGACATTAACTGATTTACAAACAAGTTAAATGGGATGACAAAAGGCACCACATCACAA
Organism: Hirundo rustica; assembly: GCF_015227805.2. Lineage (NCBI taxonomy): Eukaryota > Metazoa > Chordata > Aves > Passeriformes > Hirundinidae > Hirundo > Hirundo rustica. Next base: position 4,428,552 of record NC_053460.1, read on the forward strand.
AAATCTCTGTGCCTTAGGCTTGTCTGTATGACAATGAAGGTAAATAAACTATCTGTGCTACACAAGTACTCCAGCTTAAATCCTGAGCTTTCATATAGATTCAGGATTGGATTTTTAGTGTAAAGTGAGAGGAGATTTAGGAAGGCTCTCTTAAAACTGCCTGGGAATAAGAATCAGAGGAAGTGAATGATACATTGGTGAGACATAAGAAAAACAATTTAAGGAATCAGTGATTTTTATATGACTAACTTCAAATTCAGAAAACAAACAGTTCTTGATTTCAGTTCTTTTTTCTTTCTTCCTAAACAGGGGAAACTACTTGTACAGACAACACGTTACAAACCACTCCACAAGCTCTTTACTCACACTCAATACATCGACATCCCATCCTGAGGCACCTGATGTAAGCTTCTGTGGAGGATTCACTGCGAAGTTGGTCTCCTGTCAGGTATCTAAGGAGTAAAAGGAAATGGTTAAAAACACAGGCAGTCAATTTCAACCAGTTCTCACTCACTCACTAGGTGACATTTTGTCTCCTGCCATGACATTGCATGTTGATTTTTTTGTCATTTTTTTGCTGGTTTGTTTTGGTTTTTTAATTCTGATGGAAGAAAAAGACTTTGCTGAACCTGATGCTATTTTTGAATGAATCAAATTACACCAGACTAAAGGCTCAACCCAAACAGCAACCAACTCTGACATCCTTAAAGACAGCAAATCATGAGCTTTGAAACCCACCTTATCATGCTCAGGCATGAGCATGTGGGAGGGATGTGGAAGGTATTTAGAGCAGTATCGCACCTTATACTTGAAAATACACCTGCTATGTCCACATCCACTGTATTGCATTCCCTGCATTATTTTATCTGCTCATCTCTCCTCCCTCTCTTTACACCTTTTTTCCACTACAATGACAGGTGAGCAAATCCCCTCCATTTGAAGACAGTTCAAACTCATCGTCTCATACTTTGTACAATTAATGAATTCTGACATGAGCTCAGTGAGGCTATTGGTGCTTGAAAAAAAAAGAAGCCACTTCAGTAACTTAAACTTTTGAAAGAAGAGAGGCTTTCAGAACAGTTCCAGCTCAATACTTTTTATTTTTTAACAGCACTTGGGTTTTCTGACAGCTGAGTCATATCTCAAAACCTGTAAGACCTTTATGAGAAAGGGGAAAAAGAGTCCCAGAAACTCTATTTGCCACATTTATGCCACACTGTAGGATGGTTTCACACATCCACACAGCACATTTCTGGCATTATTCACTCTCTCTTTCACATTGCTACGTTTGTTTGAATTGGGATAGACAACGGGACTTTTGGTAACTTACGTGTTATGAGAGGAAGAAATCCAGTAGTGGGACAAAGGATTATTCATGTCCTGCACGTCTATTGAATCATATTTCTCATCCCAAATACTGTTTTCTTTTGCAAATAGGTAAGCAAGGAACTACAATACAAAGAGAGAGACTGGATTTAAGCATTTTTATCCTATGAGAATAAAGGAAACACAACAATGCAGCAAGAAGGGCCTAGAGGTCCTGCTACCCAGTGAAAATTCTGTGATGAAGTCTATGAGAACTACTACAAAGTACCATTATCTCACCTCATCAACAAAGAGGAAAGGTTCAGCAGTTTCTCTCATAGTGTCGTCAATAAACTTTGTCATTCGTTCTCGGACTTTACTGAGATCCTGTGCCCAAGATTCCTTCAGATAATTGCAATGCAGTAAAAAAACTTTAGAAGTGTTATTCAGTACAAAAGTCAAACAAGGAACAGAGAGATCTACAGAGAGAGATACACACTACATTAAGTACACAAGTGCACTGACAGGGAGAAAAAAGCTGGTCTCCTTGGACATGCCTTAACTATAATCTCTCTCATTTCTAAGTGCAATCTGAATAGCCTTTGAAAGAGTGAAATTGGGAGAAAAAGAAAGTAGCAAGCTCACACAGGAAATGTAGGTCTCCCTTTTCAATCACATTTGCAAACCTGGAGCTCAGCGGTGCCTAGCAAATATTGCACCATTTTTTCACACGGAGTCTGTGCTAAATAACAATATAGAAATCCATGAAGACACACTTCCAATCCCTGCCTTCATCCTCATCTGCTTGCTGGCACAGGACATCTAACTGGCTCCATTCAACAGGAAATCACCTTTGACGGGAACGCAGGCAGGCAGCAATGTGAGAGCTGCAAAAATGGGGCCATGGCCAAGGCATTGCCCCAGTGCTGCTCTGCTGACAGCAGAGACCAGGCCAGGCATTCATCTCTGACTGCACACAGCACTTACTTCTAACCTTGTCTGTTTATCTGCATGACTAAGTGGAGGCTTGTTAAAACCTTATTTACTTTGTCCTCCCTCTTGTCCTCTGGTGCACGTTCAGAGGCTTTATATAGATGAAAAATAATAGCTCTTGTGGCAACAAAGGAGAAATCTTTCCAAGGCCCAGTATTACAGTGGCATCAATCATATTCTATGAATCTTCACTATTCTTTTTAATGAGCGCAGAATTCTGCGCTACAACTCCAAGAAAAAGAGTTCAGTATTTCTGTAACCTCCCCACCTGCTGCTCGTGTAGCAGGAATCTCTGGAAGTCATGGAGATGAACTGCTGAAGCATCTGGACGGTCAGTATTTCTTTAAAAAAAGAAAGGGAAAAGTGAAGCTAAAGAAATAAGACACATTAATCAGATGTTACAGCAGAAGATGACATGGGTTTGTATCTTGGATTTACAGCATAAAGGTGCTACCACCAGCAAAAGACTTTTTATAATTCTAATGGGATTTAGAGTAGGCTTGTAATACTGTATTATCCAATTACTGTATTTTGAGCCTCCTGGATTCCTGATGTATTTTTCAAATGAGTTCATTGGGAAAAGCACCAAATCTGTAGTCATTGCTTTGTAGCAAATGAGCTGCATTAACTTGACTGGGGAGTTGGTAAATTTAGTTGAGGCACATGGAAAAGCTTCTTTTAAATTATTACTTGACAAGTAATTCCTTCTTTTTAATATTTAGATGAATTACTTCTGAAAAAGGGAGCAAGGTGCAGCTGCTCCAAGGAAAAGTGATATCGCTGATTTGCCTTCTGTAAGTCACAAACACAGCAGCATCTGATACCAGGAAGGTGCTTATAAATCAGTGCTTTTAAGCAGCCTCACGGTTTAATTCATTACATGACCCAGAGCTAAGGAAATACTTGGTACACTCAGAGCAAACTTTTAAAGTTACTCCCTAAATCTGTTAGTGTCATATTCAAAACTAAGATAAAGCAGTTTAATCCACAATCAATGTGTTGGGAATGTCTAGGACTTTCTTCATGCTGTACACATCTTAAACTTTCAAGTCCACCAAGTGGAAGATGCAGAAACCATTAGTATCAGCATTCAGCTCAGGTCTAGGTAAAGCCTGTGCACCACACCACTCTGCAGACTGAAGCAAAAATTTCTGCATCAAATTGTCCTTCTATAGCTCTGTTCAGCTCTATAAAATCAGAGGACAGGCAACTTCAGTCCATACTGTTTTTGTAGTCCGAAAGTCAAAAACAACTACCAGGACTTGCTTCCAATGTAAATTCACCTTTCTGAATGCAAAAATATTCATCATTTCTTTTCACTTACTAAAGCATCAGAACAAAAGAAAAAATAAAGCAAACAAACAAAAAAAATGAGGTAAGTAAAAAACAATCCTAAAACACTACAACCATATGAAAATGTGGGAAAATAATACAAATTAAGAGTCTCACCCAAGAATGAAAACAGAGGAATCCTTTTTGAATTCATCAAGGATCTTAAAACAAACAAAAAAACAAACAAACAAAATAAGAAAAAACATAAAAAAGGGGAAAAAAGATAAATAATAAAAGAATATCCAAATTTCTAACTAAGTCCATTTAATAATGTCCATTGGTTTGGAAAGAGGAAATAAAGGCCTCTCTGCTCTAGAGAGGTTGCATGTAAGTTGACAAGACACATTTTTAATTAAATGCGTAAGAAAAAACATACTGCCAAGGCTGGAAACTGCACTTCAGTCCTTTCAATGTGAAGACAATTCTCAGACAAAATACTTGCTTTGATACAGCACCTTATACAAACAGTCAAATTTCTGGGGAGCTTTTACTGTTTGATATCCCAGAAAAACTGAAGTATCATCCATCACATTTATTCAAGTAAATATAAAACCTAAATTGTTTCTAGCTTGGCACAGCATCATTAGAGATTGCAGGAAACTTATCAAGTGACTCAAAGAACTTGTAAGCAAATTGAGAAAATACTTTGCAATGATTCACATAGGGCAATAACAGGAGCTTAAGCAAGTCAGAGAGGCTCCTTACTGTGTGTTTTACTCTTCAGCTTTCTGCTTATGCTAATTAACAGGTCTTTCATGGCCAAAACTAAAACCCTATCAGTTGATCTAGGTTTTTTATTACTTCATCATGATTTCAACTTCACTTTTAAACAGCACAAGCTCTATTGCCAGAAAATCAGCACTGACTTTGACTATCCAAGCTTCTAGTTTAGCATCTGCAAAATTAAAGCTGAATCCACAATAAGAACATAGTCAAAGACATTCATGCATGTAATTTCAATTGATGTATTTTCACACAGTTTTAAAGTTCTGAACTTTCAGAGTCACTAAAAGTATGCAGTTTCCACCAGCTTCATGAATCTGTACAGCAAATACATGGAAACAGTAGTCAAGCAGTTGCCCATTTAAATTAGCTGAAATGTAATTCCACTGCATTTATGCCTCCCATGGGCTGTCTGATGCACGTCCTGTAATGGATTTGCTGCTGGTAATCTGGAATATAGAATTGCTTCTACCCGTAAAAAATACCAGCCAATCCTTATGGAAAGACATTCAGCATCCTGAGCAAACTCACAAAAAGAATTCCTCCTAAAAACCTGCTAATATCCATGCCTATCAACACACAGGAAACAGCATGAGTGACTTGTTCATCTCCTTAGGCCAACTGCTGATAGTGACTTATCTACACATCGAGTACAGCACTGCACCCTTTTTCTGATACAAGAACGAGGAAAAAAGAAAATCAGTAACAAAAAGATAACCAGCTCTCACTACTCTGATGCAGCACTTGAACAGTATGAAGACTATTTATGAAAAGCTTACCGGTTTCTGTTGTTCAAACATGATTTTCTTGTAGAACAAATGAAATTGTTCAAAAGTAAGCTCTTCCTTGTGAGCACCTATTTCCTACAACAGAAAGTAGCATGCAGTGAATTTAGAATTCACTGAACTGCACTTGCACACTGAACAAGTTACTCTTACTCCAGCTGGCATTCTCTCACACAGTCTACTCTACTCCAACTTTATTTATTTTAACCCACTTGGATTTTTAAATTTATTTATGATTTTAAGAATGCAAACAAGAGAACAGATGTTGGTTTATGACATAGTGCTCCTAGCCCCCATCTTTGGCCTTGCATTTTGCATCCTCACTCCATTCCCACGACTGAGAGAGAAGTAGAGCCTCATTTACTCATTGTTAGCTGGGGCAGCAGAGGCAAGAATGTCTGCTTTAAGGGTGGAGAGTTGGAAAGCAGGAAAGGGTGGGGATATTCAAGGTTCCTGTAGGAATGGAATGACCTTCAAAAGTTATTAATATTGGCATTAGTTGGAGAGGTTATTATTTGATCATATTGAAAAAAAAAAATGAAATTCACGTAGAAGAAAAAGAAAGTTAAAATATTTTTGTATGTACTTGCTCAGTACCGGAGCTCAAAACCCGGTGTTGGCTTTGGTCAACTACACAATGAAAAGAAGGAGCATTTATGTCTGTATTTTCTTATACCCTCAGATATAGGCAAAGCCAAACTGACAATTTAATCAATATAATTTATTTAACTGCACATGATAGGAATAAAAAAAAAAAAAAGTAATTGTCCTAAAAAGAAACATCAACACTTTTCAGATAATACCAAATGCATTTAAGTAATCAGGTAATTACCGCAAATTTATCCTTCAAGTACTTCATGCTGCTCACTTTGAAGTTTACTTGGGGAAGGACAGTTTTCAGCTCTCTAAGACTGATACTGGGGGGAAAAAAAAGGAGAAAAAAAAAAAAAAAGAGATAGCAAAATCACCACAGTTGTGTTGTGTCTAGGTAGCTACTCATACATTTTTTACCAACACAAAAATGTGACTATTGAAACATTTTGGGTAGGGCTCATCTCACATACCTGTAAACTTATATAAACTTAACACCTACATGGATGCAAGCTAGACATGGAGGAACAGACATTTCAATTAATTTGGAATTAAAAGCACCATGTTTCATAGATATGTATTTCTCTCAGCAGTTAATCAGATGTAGGTGATCAGCTCAAATGTAGATGTTTCTACACAGTCAGATGACCTGCAGCCTTTCTTCCACTGAAAATGGATTACAGACACCGAAAACATCATGCAAAGGCTGGACCGAACAGATGAGCATAAACAGAAAATAAAAAGCCCCATTTTTCAATACCATTTTAACCTTTTTCTCCAGATGTTATTCAGTCTGGTAATGCTGATTTGCAGCAGTGAGACTCTTCCCTTATGCAATATCTGAACATGATCTCATTCTCCTCTCCCAACCAAGTCTTCCCTTCCAGTTCCATTTACACAGACCTACCGACTCTTTTTGCAGAGTTTCAGTAATATCCCAGCAACACTTCAAAAACCAAAGTTTTCTATCTAACAGCAAGGCAGCAAGTCAAGAGAGCACAAGTACAAGACCTGTGGGTCCTACTGCTGAAGCCCACAAAATATTGAAGCGATATCAGCAGTACCCAACAAAACAAGACTGAGGGACTCTGCCTTGACCTACAGGACAATTCAGAAGCTGTTAAACCTCTGCAAACACAGGGTCAGAACAGAGTTGCTTGAAAGCAACAAAACCAGTTAGCACATAGATGAAAGTAACACTTCCATTCTCCAGTGCCCATGCAAGCAGCTACCCCATGAGATATTCTCATCTCCACTGTGCAAGAGGGAAAGAGCCAAAGCAAGAAGGAACTAAGCCAAAGTCCATGCCCAAGCCAGATTAGAACTCAGGAAATTCCTGGCTTTCCGCCTCGTCGCCAGACCTCTGGAAAAAAACACTATTAGAAACAAGAACGAGCACTCCATTTGTACACTAAACACCAAGCACAAGCAATTTCCTCTGGCCAGACAAGTGCAAGAGAAAACAAAGAGCTGGGACTTCATTACCACTGGAAAAGAATTCAACCTGCGGAACAGGACTTGCCTGGTAGCCTAACCTCTACAATTAACCTCCCTAAAAACCATAGCTCTGAACACAACGGTCCTCAGTCCAAACTCCTTTCCTGGATTTTTCTAAAAGCATGAATCATCTAGGAAGAAAAGGAAAAACTGACCTCTGCACAGTACAAATCTCCTAACGATGCTGCCCTGTAGCAATAAAACAATCCTAAAGTAACAAATGAAACCTCTTCAGCAGACAGCTACTGTCAGCCACAGCTGCTCCATCCTAACATTTGCTTTTGCTTTGTGAACCCAACAACACAACTCCACTGCAGGTTAGTTCTCAAAATGCATCAGTCCATATCCAGTAAGGGATGGGACTGTGGCCAGTTGAGGAAACACTGCTCTGAAATGGGGTCTCAGCTCACCCTGCACGGTGCCACAGGCTGCCTGCACAAGGGTGTGATTTCCTGTACACCACGGCCACAGTCACACAATGAAACACCTCCCTGCAGTTTGCTTTGGGGAAAAGGTGTACACAAAAGGAAAAGCAGGAGCTTTTCCACTTTAGAATAAAATGCATGTTCCAGAAAAAGAGAAAAATCATGGTGAAATAATAACACAAAAAGGAGGAAAAGTTAACATTCTCAGTGTCACATAATTTCTGGCAAATCTAAAGAGATGTGTGCAGCTGAACTCATTTTCTAAAAAACACTCTCCTTTGCGTGTAAAAGCTACAAAGCCACATCACACATGGACCTGAAAGGAACTACTGAAACTCAAACACATGAAGCCACACATCACACTGGGAGCTAGAACCCCTGGGACTTCTTTCACACGAGAAGCACCGGGTCAGAGGTGATTCTTTGGCTTTGTTCTGTTCAAACTCAAGGCAGAGACAAGCCCACAGCCAGCCCAGTTCCCAGCCGAGCTCAATCTCTACAATAACACATTGCTCAGTCTGGCAAAGTAATTCTAGGCTGAAATTTAAAATACTTAGTAGTCATCATTTGTTTCTTTATTATAACATGTACACAAACCTGAGGGAATGCTAGAACACACTGTATTTAGCAAAAGGCAAAACTCAAGTTGCTAAAGCAAGGACAAATGCCATTTTCAGGGATCTCATATTCCACATTTTGGACAATGAACTCTTTATTTCTTTTCATTTCATGTTAGAATCTGCAACAAAAATACATCTGAAAAAAAACCAGAGCTTCTTACCTATTTTTTCTAGTTTGATCAACAGAATAGATCTGCTTTCTCAGCCAGCTTGTAGAAGAGGGAGAAAAAAAAATAAATCTAAGAATTATAAAGAATATACAGCCAATGAAATTTCAAAATCCATAGACAAAACTCAATAGAAACACTTAAGACTCATTTCTTTTAGCAAAGCAAAAACATTACCACCAGTGCAGCATTCAAGGATCAGCCAGTTTTTTTAACCACATTTGTAAATATATACTTTTCTGCTGCATTTTAAAATCACAGGAACACAGGAAGGGGAAGGGTGGGCAGTGCAGAAAAGAATGAGTAACCAGAAGCTGTAAAAAAAGTAAGAGGATAAAGAGAGCCAAAACTTCAGCTAATCTAAACTGGTCTAACTCCATAAAGTCAATGATTTCTGCCAGATTTATCTTTGAGCTGCTGGCTCAAATATCTGTTAGATGCATAAAAATTAAAAACTCGAGGGAAGAGAGAGAGGTTTAGAGAAATTTAAAGAAAATCCTCATTACGGTGCACGTCAGTTTTAAATGCACAGTAAAATACTTTCAGTTGCACCAATGGTAAATAAATACATACACAATTTTGATCCAAAAGATGAATGCACTGCTAAGGTGATCTTCAGCCTCAACAGGAATGACTCTTTTTTGACAGCACCAGTGTCAAAACCACAATTTGGTCAGGGAGCAAGTGAGGGCAGAACATATCCTCACTAACAGCAGTGGCCACAAACAAAAATGCCAGCAGTGATGAAAAGCAATGGGCTGTGGAGACATTACTGAAACCTTGTCCACACAACTGGCAATCTGAGCCTGAGCAGTTTCACACACAACATCCTCTGAAGGATAAAGGGGCAGGTTCACCTTCATAAGGCTGACTTGGAAAATTCAAAAGAAGCCAACACACAAACACCAGCTGCTCTTGTGACCTCATGAAGAGATTTTGTTTTGGGTGCACAGAACAAGGTGAATTACAAGTTCATAATAGCGTATAAAGCAGAGTGTGACTCCAGAGCACCTATGCAGCAAAATAGACACTGAGAATTTCCATATGAGGTTCCAGTGTTGTGCACTGAGAAGTGCTCTTAGTGTTATTGCCAAGCACCACTTGTCACACCTTAAAAATTTCATTCAGATTTTCCTCTTTCAATTCCCAGCCTCACAAAGTGAAAATACCTCCACGTACCTCTCTGTGATTGCAGGTGTGGGAGCACTCATAACCTCTTGATACAAGATATTCAAGCCACACAACCATTTATCAGTATCATCTTTAGAGTCAGCTGAAAAAAATTGTATGCTATGGTAAACATCAAAACAAAATCAACACAAAACCAAGACATAACTTATTTAGATAAACTCTAGGATACAAAGCTTCTGACCTTCCTCTTCGATAAATCTCGTTGCATAGCTTCATGTTGCTACTAATAAAACTAATAAAAAACAGCTTAAATTTGGGGGTAGGTAAGCTCTGACAGAAAATGCCTGCTTTTAGAAGACTGCTTATCAGAGTAGGAAAGTTTCAATATTTCTGGAAAACCACTATAAAACTACTGCTGAGCTCCTGTGCTAACACAATCAAAATCCATTTTCTTATCTTCTGTCTCCAAAGTGGCAAAAGCCCAGGACCCACATCAGAGCAACTTGAAGGGCACAGAACTCTGTACTGCTATAGCATAAAGCTGGTTCATTATATTCCCAGCAACCTACAACAAAATTGCAATATACTGGCTTTTGACATAATCACCTTCTATTTATCTTAACCATGCCTCTTAAGAGATTGTTCCAGACTAAATTTCTGCAAGACAAACAGAAAGGGAGCAATGTACAAAACTGGTGTAGCGTATATAAAACATTTTAATACAAGTCAAAAAAAGGTCTAAAACTCCTTATGCGGCCTAGCTAGAAGCCAGGTACGTCTTCCTCCCAACCCTTCATTTATCACTGCTTTTTTGTTTAAAATTTAGTTTGCCTTTCCATTTCCCAAACCAGAAGAGTTGATCCCATCATCTATCATGGTTGCATTTGGTAATTCTTCAAGCCAACAGAAGCGAGGTGAGGAACTGCTTGCTGGGGACAGCTTTCCCTAGGAAATACCAGCTGAGCTGAAAGAACCTTGCATGAGATGCGACCTTTACAGCCCTCAGCTGGGCAAAGTCCATTAGATTTAGGCTGGCTCTGAAATGGAATGAAGGCATTCTTCAATTAAACCACCTCTGAAAAATTATTTTCACACAGGAGCTGAAATCTTTTATCAGCTTTCAAAGCAAACCAGTTTCTCAAAAAAGAGAAGATTACATTTTATTTAAACATACTTTCAAACAATGCTTTATCCCCCAAGGATGAAGCTGCAGCCCAGCCTCAGCTCCCCATGGAAATGTTTTTCAATTAGTTACAATTTCAGAAAGAACACCCTCTACCACTGCCAAAACAATTCTTCTCCCCAGACAATTCTGCCCTTTATGATAGCTACCATTCCCTTCAAGGAACAATTCTTTCATATTGTTTTAAGAAACCACGACAAAGCCCTTCAACAAGGAAAAGGATTTCCCCCTTAATTGAAAGTTATATCATGTTGTTCTGCAGTTCAGCATTACAGCAACAGCTCATGGTACCAAGTGTTTCCAAAGAATTGGCAGAGGCCTGTTTTGAGAACTGCCATGAGGGAGGGACTGGGAGGCTGTCAGGAAATCAAGCTGAAGTCCCTGGCACAGCTGCATGTAAGCCCAGCCACTTACTCAAAATTTTCACAGAGTTCAGTCAACAATGGAAAAACTTATTGAAAGTTCAAAACCTCTAAAATAGATTAGTCACAAGCAGTCTTTCATTTCAAAAGCATCTGGTTGCAAAAAAATTGTCTTCTGATACTGCAGTCTATAAGAAATTCATCCCATAAATAACAGAAAAATAAAAGCTGTTAGTATTTAAACACAAAGCAGTACCCTTTTCCCACATTAAGATTTTGCAATTAAATTAAAGATTTAAATGGGTAAGCATGTTCCTGCTCAGGACAGAGAGAACTACAACTCCAAATAAATTGTCTGTATGGTTCTAAACCAGCCATTACAAACTTTTTAGAAAAGAAATCTCTTTGTAAATTCCACTAGTTAGAAACTGTATTCAGCCTGTACTGTAAAAATTTATATCTCTTATTTCAAAATCTTAGGGTTTGTGGCCCTGGATAATCTTGCCTATAATGAAAAGTGCTCCAACCCTTTCCATGGGTAAATTCTCTTTGTTTCACACAGAGCTCTTCATTTTAAATTTATCACTTTCTATATTTTTTATGGTCTCCTACTATTTATATAGAAGAGGTTTAGTGTATTTTACTCTGCAATTGCACATAGGCGATAGGAAAATTTCTGTGATACAGCTGCCGTGTAACTTTTTATAGCTATTATATCCAAAATCAGATAATTATTATTAATTATACTATATCCATAATCAGTTTTTGGCCAGACTAAAAGTGTTAGGATAATGCTCTGGCCACACTGATTAGTTGTCTTTAAAGAGTGCAATGTTACCTCTGCTCTGTAGTGCTGAAAACCTCACTGGAGTTACCAGCAAAAGTCTACCTTGCCCAAAAAAATCAGAGACAACACTCACACAACGCTCCACTTGAACGTGAGACATTCCAAATGCAGCAGGTCACAGACGAAAAGGGCTGAATAAAAGGTCTGGCTCCAGATTTTAAGCATTTGGTGCATTCCTGAACTGCAGAAGTTAAAACCACAGTATTCTGTGCATTCCTGTTCTATCAGTGTGTTTGACATGTTCCATCAGTAGCTTTAAAGAAGAAAGAAAGAAGATAAAAGTACCTGCTAAACTTAAGGTGTTGAGGACAAACTGGGTACCATAAAAAACAGTAAAGCAGTGTTCTTCTCTGTGCCTTGCTTTGCAACGTTCAAAGTCCTTTGAATTCTTTCCTGGGCGAATTTCTTTTATTTCCATCAGATCCACTGAAAGGAAACAACATTCAGTCAAGTACAACTGCAGAGCCTGAAATGGTAAGATGGATGACTCAAAGTATGCACACACATATAAAATAGCTATATATATATATATATATATATATATATATATATATATATGCAGATCTGCATTGGACAAGAAATGCAAATTGTACCAGCTTGCAATCCATAAATCCACAAATAAAAAGTAACAGACAATAGTGGGAAAGGACCAGAAGAAAAAAAAAAAAAAAAACCTGTCATATTTTTATTACTTCACTATCACTGATTTTCCATGGACAAGGAATACATACATATGCAAACACATGGCCCTTTGGGTCACAGAAAATGTTATTTCACAAATGGCATTAACTCTAAGCAAGTAATTTTCCAATTGCCATGACAACCCTTCAGAAACAAAAAAGAAAAGATACAATTCTACCTTACCCACCTAAACCACATATATCTTAGATAGCCAGGTAACCTTGTCAGCTAGTACAGTCATTGACACTTTCAAGAAAAATATCTGAAGTAGGAATATAAAGAGAAAATTGAGCTTAATAATTAAAATGTTTGGGAGTTTCCTCAGGGCCAGCTCCAGAGAGATCTGTGTTATTTAACATAACCTGTTGTATCACTTTCACCTCACAGCCCTCCAGAGAACAGGGTTTGCACTGGAGCACACCACAATGGGAACTCTGCATGAGCACACACTTTTCCAAGTCAGCTCCCTTTTTTCAAACCCTTGCTACAGGGCCTGCAGAACAGGAGTGAGACAGCACTGAAATAGAAATATGTGTGCTCTCAAGATAAGATACTTATTAGAAAACTGAGGAAGTGGTTTTGCTCTGCCTGTGGACCAGAGAAATAAACAGCTCTTTCCACTTCTGGACAGTCTTGACTTACGAGCTACAGGACAAAGAGTGAAGAAAAATATTTCATGGCTGCTCTTGAAATGTGTTTATCAGACCTAGCAAGAGCCAAGGAAAACAGCTGAAGGCTTCTGTCCACGCATTAAAGAATGCCACAATATAAACCCCCTGTTTTAAATGAACACCTCATCAGTAATGGAAAACCATTAACAACATAATGAAACAGCAGACAAGGATGAGCTGAACAATGGTAAAGCTCCCACCTGTGTAATGCTGCATTTCTGTGATGCCAATGTGGACAGACAAGCAAGGAAGTTCCTCAACAAAATCCTGATAATGAAACATTAATTCATCTTGGAACTTCTTATTCTTTGCAAAGTATCCCAGGCCAAACTTCTACCAGACACTCCTTTCTCACAGTCATTAAACAACTTAGAGTGTGAAAATGAGACCTCAAAGGTTAACCTGAACTAATCATAGGATACAAGCATCTTTCTTAAATGAATTTTTCCAAGCATCATTATTCTCAAGGTAGAGGTTTTAATGTCTCAGCCTCCCTCTCAAACCAAGAAAATATCTCTTAAGATCTATATACCTGATTGGTCAAGACCCTTAAATTTAGACACAAACTCCTAAAATAAATTCACATTGTTCCTATAAATGAGAAGGAACCAAAAGCTCCTAATAATGACTCTGATCCCCTTACCACTCAGAGTCTCGATTGGATCCCTAAAGATGCATCCAAATTACCATCCTGAATGTCACCATCTAAAAAAGTTGCTCTTAAGCCACGAATTTACATTAATATCAAAAGAGAAGAATCAGAATGCAGACATAGAAAGTATCCAAATGGAGAGGGGAGGAGGTTGCATGGCTGCAGGAAATGGCATGGGACTGCACACCAGACTGGCTCATTCTAACCACTGGCAGGTGCAACTCCAGTCACCTCCTCTGCTTTCCCTTTACACACAAATCCCTGCTGAAAAACACAGTTTTAACTTCAAAGTGAATCACACCTTTCCTTTCAGGTGCCTTTAAATCCACACATATGAAACAATACAACAAAAGGCCCTCTCAAAGTAAAAACTAGAAGAAAAGAGATTTCACAACCTGCACTGCTGTGGTCATTTCCAGGGGCTCTTACCTCACACTGACCTCTGAAATAAGCACACAGACTTACCCAATGTCTCCCCTCAGTTACACACACTCACTACAGTCCTTCTCCTTGCATTACAGCCTTTCAACCCCACCATCCCCTTCTCCTGCATGAACCAATGTGTAAATACATAGTGGCACAAGGATTTTGTATGTACAGACCTGTTACTGCCTCTCCAACTGGTTTTTCAGAAAGAGTTTCACTATACCCTAACTGCTAAACATTCAGTAAATAGAGGATTGGTTCAGCAAGAGAAGAAAATTGGGTGAAAGAGAGGAGAAAGAAATATTTAAATTAAAAAACTCAAATTCAAAATTTAACATCCTCATTATTTTCAGGCGACATATTTTCTATACCTCCTGCAAAATTTGCGCAAGATATCATTATATTTCCTTAGAAAATAAATGAAACAGGTACAAAACACAAGTTTTATTCAACATTCCTTAGATTTTTACAGAAATATAGATACAAAACACATTATAGTTTCAGAAAATTAATAGAAACTACCTATATGTATTTTAATGACATTTCATGGTGTCAGTTAGGATGTATTACTCTACATTATAGAAAGAAAAGCCAATGTAGGGAATCAAAGGGAGAAGAGAGAAATGTGAATACCAAGCATTAATTCTGGTTTTGCACTAAGCTCTGCATCCTCCACAGGTAGTCTGGAGTCGCCTGGCACCCTCCACGAGATGCCCAGTATCCCCAGCATGGCTGATTCCAACTACACCGAGAAAGGAGCAGGCCAGGAAAAGCTGCAACATGTTTCTGACTCAGATTAGTAAATCAACTTAGTTGTTACAAAGTTACTGTGAACCTTTTTCAGCACAATCTGTCGCTGAACAATTAAAATGTAACTTCATACCTATGCCAAAACTGCAGGCACAGCACTTCAGACACTCTATTTTTGTACTGCCTTGAAATACTGGAGCTTTCCTCCTTCTCAATCCTACGTGCAAATTGCAGAGCTATATCCTGCCCTGGCTTCATAGACACTTATTCCTGGGGCCTGGTACACCCCAAAAAAGCACAGAACTGGACAGGTGCACCTTGCAGAGTCAAATCAAATCCAATACATTTGCAGGTGCAATTTCCACAAGTGAAAGATCAAAACATTTCCTAAGGAAATATGTATGCCCTTTAGAGAAACTGACTCACATCCAGCAAGACAAGGAGAGCCCTCCCCCAAAACAGCCAGTCCCCAGCCAGTTTATAGAAGTCTAGTGCCACTCTAAAACCCACAAGTAGTTTACATTTCATCCATTCCTTTATGTGACTATTTCCCCAGGTTGAAAGGATCTCCTTAGCAGCCTCATCAGTCACGGATTATTCTGACAACTCCCTCAAGTGGCTCTTTAAGGAGACCAGACTCCAAGCACCTTCAATTACCCCACTGTCTCAGGCTCTGATCTGGATGTGCATTCGAGACACTTCAGAGCCTGAAGCTGCCCAGCTTTGGCAAATCAGTGAATTCAATGGATCATTACACTACTACATAGTTATTTTCCTAATACTGCACGGAGTAATTGCTCAGTGCCTCCCAGGGCACCTGACAGAGATCTTTACTGCCATGAATTTAATAAACTTTTGATCCTCAACATCTGCACTGATCTCCATTCAAATAACCCGGCAGTAGCGATCATGTTCAGTCACACACTTGCAGGTACAAATTCCTGTTACATTTCCTTCAGTCACACTTGGAGGTAGATGATAAAACAGAACCTGCGTTTCACTACAGCAGTGCTGTGCAAGCTGAGGGGAAGACATGACACAAGATAACCAAAGGTAAAAAACTATGTCAAGAGAAGAACTGCAAAAAAAAAAATTACATTGTTAGACACAACACTGTGCTCCTCCTTCCAGGACAGAACAACCAGCATTGCTACTTAAAGAGAGAAGTTCTGGCTCTGTCTGCCACAATGGTCACCCACCTGCCATACCCCGGGTGGGAACACAACCATCCAGCACCTGAACAGACAGGTGGGTTAGGGAACAGACCCTGCTGAAAACCAGCCAGTGCCACCAGCAGAGCACCTTCTGTGAGCTGGAAGCATCCATCTAAGTTCACTGGAGGAAGGCGAGTTTGCAAGAACACCTTGGGTCAAGTCAGGTAATGTTAGGCTGGAACATCAGGCTGATTGGGTATAAATGCATGGGTCAAGAAACCTTAGAGGCTGTCAACCCATCAAGGCACCCTTGATAGAAAAGTCTACATTAACAGTGTAAAAGTTTACCTGAATCTGCCATTATGCACTACAGAGTTCTGTAAGATAACATTCCTGATTCAAAGCCCAGATTCCCCAGGAGTATTTCAGCATCTGTGGCCACAAATGGTGCTTGAATCAGAGTTCAGTCATGTACTTAATGAAAGAAAAGACAAAGCCTACAGAGAGATTCAGAGAAGGCTTATAGAGTCAGAAATCATGCTGTGAGCATCATTTCAGCAAGTCTCAAGAAGGCTTAACAGAAACTGCTGCCAATGTTTTGAAGAAGAAAATAAGGGACTCTGATCACCCAAGCTGTGTGACCAAGACATGGGGTAGCCATTCTCTCAACGAATATAATTACATTTTCATGTGTATATAGGTATAGCAACATTCCACACTCAGAATCAGATCTTTTTTTTTCCAAAAATTTGCATTACAAAATATTCCAAAGTAGGTTTCATTTTAGAAAGGCAGAAACTGCCCACTGCAACCAAGGCTGTGTGCAAATGAGCGCCCAGTGAATGAAGGAAGCCTTTAGCACCCTTTTGCAAATGTACTTCATGGTGAGGGCAACAGCTCTGCTCTCACTTCTGCAGAATTAAATATTAACTACCCAAGGTGTGTTTTAACAGCCTCTTTTTTTTCAGAGCAGCAACGAAACACAAATCGCATGTGACTCTAGAGGGAACAAAGAGAGGTTTCTCTCGGAGGACAAAGTCACAAGAAAGCAGAAATGTCCTGCAGCATGGCAGCCCAGATGTGGCAGGGAAAGTACTTCAGCTCCTATAAACAGAGATGTTTACTGAGACATTCAGCAGCCCAAGGAAGTCATTACAGATAAGCCACAAAACTTCTGAAAACACAGTTACAAGGATGAAACATGAGAGACAGCGTGGTGCACCTTGAGAAAGCACCCGTGAGTACCTTTCCAAGGGGTCCTCTGGGGATTTAGCTGAGTGACTGACAGAAGGTTTAGAGAAGTGCACCTTTTAAACCCACAAGGTTTACATAATCAGGTCACACAGAGCTGGCATGTACAGTAACAACAAATTACTACCAAATTCATAACTTCTCACTGGATTGCTCAGTAGAGCACCCTGTTACAGTGCTTCCCTGCTCTGAATTCAAGGGGCTCTACACCTGGCTACTGTTCTCATATTAAAAATTAAAGAGCACCTCCACCAAATGGCATAAGAATAGGGTAAAATTTACATATGTGCTCATGAAAGTTCATATTCTGCTCCATACAACAAAACAAAACAAAACTGCTGGCATATAAACCTGACTTTGGGAAAAGGATGAAGTACCTACATCTCACACTCACTTTGATGAACCAGTTTAGGGGTGCTGAGGTCTTTGCAGTTGATTCCATCCCTGTTTTGCTGGCTGGCCATGACAGGAAGTCTGGTTGTTGTAAGTTAGCATCAGACATTGCAGAACTGAGCTGCTAAAGGGAAGACATTATTTGAAAAGAGCTAGAGGCTACACATGTTCATTTTTTCATTTGACCACAGAAACCAAGCTTCATGTACTCGGCTGAAGACTTACACAAAGATCCCCTGGCTAACAACTGAAATACAGCCATTTCAAAACACACCAAAAAAAAGTGAATTTTAATGCTCTTTTATGAAGCTACTCCATAAAGAGCAAGAAGTGGATTCACTTTGCAATGACATATTGTCCTTTAACAGTATTCAGAACACAGAAAGCAAATGACAGAGTAGAGACTCAGGGTTTTCAATCTGAGTTAAGATTATTTATTACTTTAAGTCTGAAACAGTAAGGAAATTCAGACAAAAATTCTGCCAGCAATAAGGAAAACTAAGGTAAAAATCAGCAAGACCAAGTCCAGTATTCAAGGCAAATTAAGCACTCATTTCACACTCCTCACCAGAATATACAGATGCTCATCACTTCTCCCAGAGAGGTACAGATCTGTAAATGTTTATGCCATCTTCTCCAATGGGGAAAAAAAAAAAAAAAGTTTCCCATCACAGAACAAATTTGCATTGATATTAACAATTCTACTAAATAAATGACTCAGCTGGTTAATACATAGAAAAAAAAAATTAAAAAATCAATGTTTAAGAATGTGAGCCACATGCATGGACACTCTTTTAGGTGTTAGTTTTTGAAGTTCCCCCAACGACAGCCAAAAGGATGCACAGCATCAAAATTTGCTCCCTTTGGCAGTGATTTTAGCAAAGTTTTTAAAAGCACCATTATCAAAATGTAATTGCAAGGCAAAGATGCTGCTGGATAAAATTCACAAAATAAAACAATGAAGATAAAAACCCCTAACCCTTGTTAGGTAGAACAGCACTGCCTGTGGCAATACACAGAAGGTTGCCATTAAATTAAACTACAGATCCCTGCATTTCCCCTCACCCTGTCAATTGAATGTGGTCTGACCTGGCGCTGTTATCTACATGACCTTAGTATAGATGCACCGCTTCTGTAATGAACTTTGATCATTAAATATCCAGGTGCAACATTTGGCAGAAACTAGTGATTCCTGCTTGGCTGCATAACAAAATTTACAGATTGAGAAAAAACAGAGCAGCTCCCACAGGTTCTAATTCTACTTTTAACATGAATTTACTAAGTCTGTTTTTAGTTTCCACATTCCCTTTACCAGTGAAACATTCAATTTCATGTTATGTTTGGGTTTTTAATCATGTTCTCAAGGAGAAATTCTGTAAAATCTCCCCTTTTCAGCAGGGAAGAAAATCTCAAGTGAACTTAACACTTGATAACGCTTTTCTGTAGGTTAAATGAAAAATCAGTAACGCTAAATGACTTTGAGATGGTAAATTTATTTTAAAAGTGGCCACTTTTTCCTACAAACTCTGGGAAAATATTACACATAAAACTAGAGCAGCGAGAAATGAGCAGTTCACATTAATTCTAAAATAACATGTTATGCATTGTCAAACACAGGTTTCTGTTATAAATGAAAAAAAGATACTAGATAGTCCTATTGCATTAATAAGGCCTGTGCTGCAGAAAATAGGAATAGCTGTTGTTGTACTGTGGTGTGCCATGAGCATCAAAAGCTTCAATTTAAGTATAGCCTTTATTCCCCTGCTTTGTAATTTTGCAATTACATTGATATGATTTCTGCACCTCTGCCATTTCCCAATCCAGGTACTTCATCCCCTGAGAAAGTTTTCAGAATAAATTGATACCAACATTTCTCTTCCCTTTTCTCTTTCAGCTTTACCTACATCCTGACCTCTCGCTCTGCATACAGAAAGAGCAGTTTCACAGCTGATATATAACTTTTTCTAAATATGGCCCTCTGATGCTTTAAACCTATTTCTTGTTATGAGCTTGCACAACTAAATTGTCACTAGATATTTTTATTATGGAGGCTTTTGCAATAAATAAAGAACATGAGGTAAACCAGGTGATCTTTCTTTTCCAAAAATTAAGGGATTAAAATATGGTTTATATAATTTTACAAAAGCAGGTCCCCTCTTCACCTGAAAAAAAAAAAAATCCTAGGAATTCAAAAACAGAGAAGGCATCTTCTGTCTTCAAATAGATCTCCCTTGAAATGAGCATGCTTGTATTACAGAGAATCGCACACTTGCGCATTCAAGGATGGCCCCACAGATTTCTGAGAGTATAAATTCTCCTGGCTGTGAATCATCCCTTCACTCAAGGCATCCTTGGAAGAATATACAGAAACTCACACATTTTCCAGTGACTAATCCAACTCTAGTCACCCTGAGCTTTCCCTTAATAATTGTCCTGAAAGCACTTTGCATCTGAGAAAGAACGGAATAGCCAGAACAGATCAGCTTCCTGGAGGTTTACACCTCGCCACCTGCTTGCTCTACAAACTTAAATATCATCACTTTGGGGCCCTAATTTACTCACGTGCATAGAAATGCTGTACCACAATTTGGGAGTTCTGGGATGTCCTCTCAGACAGCAAACCCCAGGTGTCAGCCACACAGCCGTGTATCTGAGCAGAGTCCTGGCAAATCCTGCCCTGCCTTGGCCACCCCTCCCTTCCCCTTAGCTGTCACTGCTGTCCCAGTGTGCACAACTGCCCCCACGGCGTGGCCATCCTGGGACAGTCTGAGGTGGGGAGAGCCAACCCCGGGTGTGTGTGACCCAAGGGTGCCCATCCACACCCAAACACGGCTGGAAAGGTTAAACACACAATAAAAATACACAGCAGAGCCATAAGGAAGCAACGCACTGCAACAGACAGCGCTGGCAAGTCACAGCTTCACAGTTACCCACCCAGGATGCAGGGGTTCGTTTCTGCAAGAAAAGGGTCCATTACAAATTAAACAAGCAAATCAAATCCCTCTCTGCAAGGAAATCAAACTTTCCTTCTCTCAGGCAAAAATGAGTTCATTCTCTTAAATGCCTATCTGGGTACACAGGTGAGACTAACCTTGGAATTTAACTGCTTAATACTGGGCTGTGAAAACATCACCCCAAACTTATGTCAGGCACAGTCAGAAATACAGTGCCTCTTGATGTCCTGTTGAAATAGCATATCTTGCTCTAAAGGACACAACCAACCTGTGTTTTTTCATTTAGGGGGAAATACAGACATTTCTGTTAGAAATTCCTTTTGTATACGGCAACTCAAGTCTCTCAAAAGGTCAATGTAATATCTCCAATACGTGGACACTGTGTGATCTGAACCACACAATGAAGACAGAGATTGTTTAAACCAGATTTTCTACCCTTTGTAAATCCTCACTTCTTACCACATCAAAGACCTGGATCTAGGAAGAGTTTTCTGAAGTTTCTCATCCAGAGAAACACATCTGCACTGAGCAGGAAATAGCCTTAATATTAGCAACTCTTTCACTCTATTCTATACAGATATGCTGGCAGGTTTTCAACACAGGGACCTTTTCATGAGCAATGAAATTTAAAATACAGAGCAGTGCCACTTTTGGGCCCATGGGGTTGTGTAAATAATTGTATAACTCATCCTACATCTCTCCCTTGCCTGAGTCAATTTATTCCAGAATAAGAGTAGCTGCCTTTTTGTTATTGTTAACTTAAATCACTTCCAAAATAATATTAACCAAACTTTAAAAAGGTCACTGTAATAATTATAA